>NC_138768.1:177588838-178188838 GCF_965119305.1 Pelophylax lessonae
TAAGTGGTTATCCTCTAATGTTAATTTTTTGGTGAAAAGCTGGCTTGTCTGTCCTTTGCAGCTTAATAGAAGTGTTTAAATACTGTGTGTGGATTATATTTCTGGACATTGTCTCTGAAATAATACACTCTATATTTTATTTCCTGATAAAACATACCAACTCTTTATCTGTGAAATAAAAAAAAAATAAAAAAATGACATGGTGTCCATGGAGTTTGTACAATATTTCTGGTTTTTGACTCAGAAAGAAATGCACTCTAATTTTTTTTCATAGTAAAGCCTGGCGTGTTTCTCCTTCTTTAGCTGTGTCCCAGTAAATCTATATACATAATGTACAGAGAGTCTATACAATACTTCTGTCTGTTGTCCCTGAAACCATACACTCTAATTATATTTATTTCCTGATATCTCATCTTGACCTCTTACATTGCAGCCCCAATCAAGCTGCTTACATTCTGTCTCTGAAAAATGTCACTCTAAATTTTATTTCAGGATAAAAACTGCCTGTGAAAGTGTTTTTGGTGACTTTGTTATGACATTTTAATACAATACAGTGCGATACTGCAAAAAAAAAAAAAAAAAAAGATGATGAAAAGCTATACTATGAAACTGTTTTATCATTGTCTAATTGATAGAACATTGGGGGCTTTTGATTTGCTTGTTTTTTGTAGGATCTTTTGTGGCTGCTACTTTTACTGCTCAGTTCAGGCCTATTATTGCTGGATATAAAAAAATCTAAACTTTTTTTTCAAATTGAAATTAATTAGATTGGGCTACTGCTTCTGTATTTAACCACTTAAGCCCCGGAAGATTTTACCCCCTTCCTGACCAGGGGGTATTTTGCGATTCGGCACTGCGTGACTTTAACGGACAATTGCGCGGTCGTGCGACGCTGTACCTAAACAAATTTGGCGTCCTTTTTTTCCCACAAACAGAGCTTTCTTTTGGTGGTATTTGATCACCTGTGCGATTTTTAGATCACGCACTATAAACAAAAAAAGTGCGTCAATTTTGCAAAAATAGCAATATTTTTCACATTTTTTTATATGAAATTCCCCCCCAAAAAAATGTAAAAATCTAAATTTTTTAACATTTTCGGCCAATTTGTTTTATGCTACCTATGTTTGGTAAAAAAAATCGCAAAAAGCGTATTTTGATTGATTATCGCGTTTACTAACAAAGGGAAAGATTTTTGTCATTTTTGTTGTTTTTTTTTTTCAACGCGTAATGGCGGCGATCTGCGTTTTTTTTGCGGTACTGCGACATTGTGGCGGACAGATTGGACCCTTGACTGACATTTTTGACACTTTTGGGGTTACCAGTGACATTTCTACAGTAATCAGTGCTATATATATGCACTGTTACTGTAAAAATACACTGGTAGTGAAGGGGTTAACTTTATTTGGGAGGAAGGGGCTGTGTGTGTCCCTAGGGGCGTGCTTTCTACTGTGATTGGCTGTGGCTTGAGCTGTAAGGACACTGATCAACGGATCTACATAGTAGATCCGTGTGGTCAGTGTTTTTACACCGAGGAGAATGACAGGTGGCTTGTTTACACAAGCCGCCTGACTTTCTCTCTCTCCCCCGCCGATCGCAGAGTGGCCGGCGGACATCGGGTCCGCCGGTCACACGCGCGGGGGGGTCCGTGACCAAGCGGGAACGGGAGCGCGCCTCCGGGGGCGCGCGCTCGCTCCCTAGACCCTCACAAGCTAGTGACGTAGCCCTACGTCACTTTGCCTGTGAGGGGGTGACTGCCGACGTAGATCAGCGTTAGGCAGTCGGCAAGTGGTTAAGCAAATTTAAACGTAATTAGTAAAAAATGAAGTACACGTGTGAAAAAATGTGATGCCAGAATACGTTGTCGCTAAAAATTGTACTGCTCTGTAAAACCACATGCATCCTAAAGGCATCTTCTAAGCACATAATAGAAAGTGCAGGTATTTTGTGCAAGTTTATTTTATTAGGATAAAATGAATGTACATACAGTTTGGAAATTTTTACATGATTACTATAAAAGTAGTTGGAAATCTGTATCACCAAGGGAATTACCTTTAAAATGGAGATTAGAATTGTATGTGTGATGGGAAGGGAAGTGGACCTAATGATGTTGCTATGAAGCTTCATTACACATAATTGTACCAATGCTGAGAAGGGTTTATTTTCCATTTTAGGATAGTGAAAGGGCTGTGTAAACCATCCCTTTGTACCATGACCTGCTGTATTACCAAAACTGATTTTTACAACTTAGACACCAATTGAATGTGCCAATACTTTTTTCCAACTTGCTCTATGGAATAATTTTGTTGATTAACAACATAGTACAGCAAAGTAAAAAAAAAAAAAAAGAAAATAGGAAATAAAATCCACTGTGAATGCACAACATTGCCTTTTTATAAATAGACTTGTCTCAAAACATAATATAGCAATATTTCCAGGCATTGGGCCTGATGTGGGTCTGCCATAGTCACCGGAAACACCTCCAACATCATTTAAATTGAAACCCCAAGTGTGAGAACTGAGACAATGACCATTTCGGCATCTTTGGTTTGTGTTATTTATTTTATAATGGGGAGGGGGGAATGGAATGAGTTGGATACTCCTCTGGCTCAACTAGGTTTAACTGGGACACTGTACAGAAAAATGCCGTTGGCGCTGTCCTTATGCCGGCTGAATGCCGACCAACGCTTTCTGGTGCTTGAAAACACTGTTATGCTGAACTGGTGCTAGAACTTCGATTTTAACACCCTTGGTTAACTTAGAAGATCCAGGACTGTACTGATCCTTGACTCTTGACACTCTGTCTAGCTCAAAAGTCCTGTGTGTGACTCCCTCCAGCCCTTCCCTGACTGAGGTAGTTCCTTGTGACTGCTTGTACTGCTGCAACTCTTAACACTGCACACTTAAACGACTTAAACGCTTCAGGGCCCAACCACTGGCGCCCCCTCTACACTTCCAGGGTCCTCTCACTAGGCAAGCCCCTTGACACTTCAGGGTCCTTTCACTAGGAAACCCCCTTTACACTTGCAGGCTCCAGGATCCCTGGTATCTTGACCGGAGTGGTCCCCTCTACACTAGGCAGACCCCAGGGGCAGTTCACAGTACTCAAGACCTTGGAAGGCTTTCCTGGAACTGAACCCCTACTTCTCCACTGGTCCGCGGCACACCTGATCCTCTCTGCCGCTCAACTCTCCCTTCTGGATCCACCCAAGACACCTGATCCTTCTGACAGGAGGAGAGACAGCCATACTCTCCCTTCTTGGACTCTGCTTCCTGCCAAAGAAACTGCATAATGCATTCCCCTCAAACTTATACCCAATCCCAGAATCCTCTGTGGCAGAATCTGCCTTTTGGGGTAGATACAAGCCCGAATGGGCCACTGATTGGATTTCCTCCACTGCCCAATGAGAATCCTCTCACAGAGCCAGTGGGGAGACTCCCCTCTCAGTAACCACATCTGGGAGACATGACAGCCCAGCTGAAATCATGGCCCTGCTGTTAGGCAGCCAAGGCCCATTATACTTTTACCTAGCACCTACCTGTAGGGTGCTACATCAACACAAAAGGTATTTCATATGATTTTACAAAAACCCTTGTTGGTACAGCTTTATATTTTCTGCTTACACTACATGGCAATGTTAAAATTAAAGATATTTAATCTAAATCAAAGCAAAAAATGTATTTATTGCAGAGCACTAGGCATTAGATATGGTGGCAGAGTGCTATTTTTTTCTGGCTTTTTTCTCTTTATTTTCACCTGGTGAACCTCCAAGTAACACTCTTTCTGTGTTTGGATGACAGCACTTACTGTATTGTATCTGTGGAGTAGCAGTGTTGCCACCCTAGGGCAGGAAGTGTGTTAGAAATACAGAACACTGCATTGGGCAGCACTGGATTTCTGCCTGGATCAGCAGATATCAAACAAATATAACAAAACACTTTCATTGGTATATTTAACATACTAAAAATAAACAAATAAGAACAACACATTGTTGGAAATCACATCTACTCTTTTTACATATTTAATTTGCTCTAAGCAGTTTATTTTGACATAGAAGTTTAATGTAGTGACTAACAGATTACAGGGATTGTAAGGAACAGCTCAAGAAGATTGGTTTCAAAGTCAACCAGCTGTCTACCATGTTAAAGGACTTCCTAATGCAGGTTCAATTAATTTTCGAACTACCAGAAGCAATTGCTACTCAGACCATAAGCTACGTTTGGCTGAATGATAGATAATCAATATTTGCTGGCTAGATGCTAATAATGAAAGTCATCTGCCTGTGCAACCTGAAATTGAATAGAGAGATTCTATCAATACCTGGATCAGGTGTCAAATCCAGCTACCACTGTCACTGCAGATAACTGCTAGTAATTTCAGCATTCAGTGTAGCCAATGATTAAAATGATATTGCTTTTTCTATTCGTCCCTTAAAGAAGTAGCAGTACAGATTAAATCAATACCTCCAAACATACTTAATACTGAATGTTCTACACACACACACACACACACACACACATATATATATATATATATATATATATATATATATATATATATATATATATATATATATTGAAGCAATACAACTGTTATATGCTAATGAAAAGCACTGGGATGGGAAACACATTAATAAAGTGTTAAACATTTTATTTAATTTTTTTTACTGACATCAACTACAGGTCCACATTGCTGCTTCTTCAAATTTATGGGTAATGGAGCACACACCCTGAGTTCTTCAAACATGCATGTCTCCAAGCTACTAGCAATGAGCACACAGATAGCTCCATGTGACTCTGCAAGTAACTGAAAGATGATATCATGACCATTACTCATTGGACAAGAGCATTCTACAGGAAAATGAAAGTGGAATACAACAAGGAGAAGCAAATCATGTTATTATGTTATTTCAAGAGCATCTAAAACATATTAGAAAAAGTTAAACTTCAATAGTAATAAGCTTTAATTTACTAAAAATTTTCTTTTTGCGCTCTTATTGCATGGTCAGTCTGCCAGTGCCAGTACTTTGTGTACAGCAGTTTTGCAAAAATGTTCTTTATTCATTTAAAATGGTGAAGACCAACAAAAATACTAGCTTGCTAAATATGAAATATTGAGTTTTGATAGTTTGTATGGTTATTATTGGATAGCAAGAAGCGCTCTAGGCTTTATTTCACATATTTGGCAAACCATTCTTGTCTGCTGCACAAAAAAAAAATACTGATATTTACAGAGCTCAATAGCTGAAACTAAAAGAGAACAGAACACACACACAGCTCCTAACTCCTAAATGAGCCAAAGTAGTGATCCAGAACTCTCCCCCCCTCCCCCCACAATACTGCTGTGTACGGATGATTCTTCACAAGGCTTCAGTCAAAAAAAAAAGAAAAAATACACTTCTAACGTCTACCAGCTTTTTGTTTCGATTATTCATAATGCTCCCTGAATCCTCTGTCAAGAGTGCTCTCTGTATTATATGTGTACTGTATTTGTAAGCAAATTAAACAAAAGTTTTTAAAATGTACACATTTTACTAAAAATACCCAAACAATGACCATTATAGTTTACTATTAAAACCATAGGTGCACGTAATGCATCTAAATGAGATTACATTCAGAATTAATTTTATAACCCAGATAGCAAGGATAACTTGCCACAAATTTGTGGCAGTGGCGATATGTAAGTCTTGTTAATTTGCTGCACTTGAAGTTCTAGTTGATACTTTTCCAAATTAGGCCACAGTGACCCCCGTGGTGGGATGCTATTGCTGAACATTACTGAACCAGAACTTGCAGCAGACTTGCAGAATATTTGCAAAGAAAGTTGATCTGGAGTCACACAATGCAGACTTACTGAAATTGTGCAACAAACTAGTCAAGCCTGGCAAGTCTAGCAATAGCTTAGCAAGTAATTTTAAAACTTGCAGCTCAATTGCTTGCTATCTGGGGACTTGTCTGGATTGCTATGAGTTATTGTACTTAGTACAGATTATTACTCTTTGAAAAAAGCATATCCAACATAACAATTTGGGTTTGGATTTGTGCACAGCATACATATATGTTTTGTTGAACACATAATTCATGTGCTGTCATTTCCTTATGAGCACTGACATAAACTAATAAGGTGAAATACTCTAATTTAGTCAAGGGCAACCAGAACATTAACATATTTAATTTGTAAATCTAACATTATGCTGTGGAAGGCAGCTGTTCCAGTCTGAAAGCTGTTTTAATTTACAAGATTACTCAGTTCAGCTGTAAACACTCACAATTCCAGTGATGGAGAAAGCTGAATTGGGCAACACATTCTAGTCTATTTATTGGATTTTGTATAGTTTATTTTGTGATATTTGTTTCTAGAAATATTAATTTTGTCAAAAATTTCTGTGGCTCCAAAGTGTCTATTTTTTTTAAATAGTTTTAACAAAAGTCACAATTAATACCTGATATATTCATAATATGCGTGATATGTCAATTTCTATTTGTTGCCTTTTGCTAGGCAAATGTAACATTCTCTACCATTTGAAACTAAAAGAAAAAAAATCCTTCAGAACATTCAACCAGAAGAGTTACATTTTTTTTTTTTATAAAAAAATAGACAAATAACTTAACAATATACAGTCTCTGTACCGTGTATAGTGTATAGTGATTCTTGTGCTCACCACCGCCAGTGTAATAAATAAGCTACTACAAAGAGAGGACTGCCATAGAGAATTGAAACAATGTGGCAGAGACAGAACTCCATTCTTTAAAAAGTTTACTGGACTGAAACCCTTCACAGATGAACAACAGATCCCCTAAAGCTTCTGTCACACAGAATCGCATGACAATGGAAATAACATTGTTTTCAATGGGGCCCTATTCACACCAATTCAATTTCGCATGGCACCATTTTGGAAAAGGCTCCTGTACTACTTTGGTGTGATTCCAGCTACATTTTGGCCCCACAGAATATGCAAACCACATCCAAGTTGCACTAAATATTCACACTGAAAATTGGATCAAAATCAAATTGCAGCAATGTGAACTTAGTCTAAAATTAACAATGGCATTCCATCTCTGTAACATGGTGTCCATTCTGTGCAGCAAATCATTTTCTGCAGTAGTTGCGTGGAGAAGTTTCCCTCATAGAATTTTATCATCTGGTTAAACATTTTTAGCCTTTAGTTTTAGGCTAGTTTCTCTGCTGAAAAAACGTGTCATGCTACAAGCAAAAAAACAAAAACTAGATAAATCAAATAATATCATGTGAATAACAGACTTCAAATTGCTCAGGTCTCATAAAATAAATATGACTTGATTGCTTTGTCTGAGCCTTTAGTTGCTTCCCACACCCCAATTACCTACCCACATCTACGTACGCTGACATCAGCTCCGACAATGTGGGGCATGTCTCCCTACCTACCCCCCCCTTTTTTTATCTCTCTCCTTCTCCCCCCTCTTCTTTCTCTCTCATCTTTCCTTTTTCTTATCTGTCTCTCCGCTTTCGCTTTCTTATCTCCTGTTACTCGTCCCCCTTCCCCTGACCTTACTGGGTGCTACCTTGCTGTTTGGCTGGCCCGAACAGCACGAACCTCTAAGCCACCCGAGACACCTAACTCTGGTTCCCTCACTACGCTGACAACTCTCCCTTCCCGTGACTGGGCCTATGGAGCCCGGTGTATGGGTTCATCTTCTGCCTTGCCCCTCTCAATTTGTATGTTCTTTCTAGAGATCCTCAAATTCCTATAGTATCTATACCCCCATCTATTGACTAGGTCCCACACCAATCTAGATCCTCAGACTACGGGTCTTGCCCCTGTTTATGGTACCTCTTAAGTTAAAAAATAACCCACATAAGCCATACGATATAACCTGATTTCTCTGAGTAGATGCTTGGTTTACATTACCTCTTTTGGACCCTTGTTAATTCTGACCTTTTTAATTTCAATAGTTTTTATTGAATTTTCAACAAAGGAAAAGAAAAGATTACAATCAATAACAGCAGTGCAGTAATAATGTAACATTCCATCTAGAATAAAGAACAATGAGAGGCATTCATAGACATTTTAAACTAGTCAAGCAGATCCGTGTTTAAGGCATAACATGGTGGTAACTACAGATCAGATATCCGATACTCCCCCATCCCTCCCGGGACACCCCAGTGGGAACAAAAACTGCATCCCGGGGGGAATGGCAATCTACGTACAATGAATTTTAATTAAGTAGAGAAGATACTGCATCAGAAGTGTAAAACAGTAGCATGAAGGGTGATACCACAGTAGGAGAATGGTATAAATCAGTTGTGAAGCATATTCAGCCCATTAGCAGAACTAGAGCTTATAGTAGGATAGAGGGGCGATAAGTTCCACACCCCTTACTACACATGAATGCTGTAGTGAAGTTCTTAACCTTGTATAAACAGCCACATTGGCATAGCTAACATCCTGGTTCTGACCCTCAGAGCTCTATTGGGAAAGATGGTAACAACAATATCTAGGTGGCAGGGAAGTCAGGACCCGCCATAAAAGAATAAGATTGGATAACCCGGGGAGTGAGGTACTTCAGACCCATCCTCCCCATATATTTAGCATATACCAAGAGGGACAATAACGTCAACAAAATCATAACCCCTCATCGTATGGTTCATAATGGAAAGTGATAAATAACTCCATAAAGTCAAGTAAAAGGGCCTACTGGCCTAATGTAGGTATAGAAAGAAGACAGGGTGGAAATAAAAAGAGGGTAAAGAGGGGGAAAGGAAAAGCTGCAGGATCGCTAAAGGACAGTCGGTCTCCAGGGCCGCAAATGATTATTATTTAGTTCAGGTTCACGCCTGGAACCAAGGAGATTCCCACATATGTGGCCCACGGTTCCCAGATTCTTTCAAATTTCGCCACAGTGTTCGTAAGCACACTCACCATTCTTTCCTGGGCCATAACCCATGTGATCTTATTACGAATTTTCCGGATGGAGACAGTCGATTTTTTCCAAGCTCCCGCAATAGTGAGCTTAGTACCGAGTAATATGTACAGGATCAGCCTTTGAGTGTGTTTCGGCACCCCAGGAATTTGTTTATTTAGTAAGGCTATTTGGGCCGATTTAGGAATTCTATGGTTAGTGACCTTGTAGATCATATGAAAGATCCGATCCCAGGTGCCTCTTAAACGTGGACATTCCCACCAAACATGGATCATGGACCCCCATAGCTGACATCCCCTGAAACAAAGGGGTGAGGAGGAGGGATACATTCTGTGTAGCCTCGTTGGCACCAAGTAACAACGGGTTATGACTTTTAAGCCAGCTTCCATTAAAGACACGCTGCCTATCCCTTGAAAAGAGCGGAAGCATGCTCTGCCCCATTCCTCCACTTCCCAAGATTCCGCCAACTCCGATTCCCAAGCCTTCATATAAGTCAATTTGTCCCGTATGGAAGCAAGTGACAGGTATATCAGAGAGATGCCCCCTCTCTGCTCCTTGGAGTTACAGCACCATACCTCGTATTCCGTAAAGGATAGTGTGGGAGTCTCCTTTGCTGAGATTGATGAGAGGAAGTGGGAGATTTGATAGAAACGGTATGTTTCAGATTTTGGCATTTTAAGCTTGTTTGTACAATGCGCAAGGGTGAAGGGTCCGTTTTGTGTAAAAAAATGTCCGATACGATAGAGGCCCTTGTCTAGCCACCATTGGAACGCCTTGATGTCTATCCCGGGGGTAAAGGTCGGATTGTGAAACAGATGAGATAATGGGCATATTCTAGAGGTAAGGGAGGGCAAATGTCTTAGTTTGTCCCATAAAGCGAAGGAGGACGACAGAACTGGGGATAGAATGGGAGGCCTATTTTTAGGGGGACACCAGAGAAGAAAATCCAGTGTGTAAGAGGGAACTGCTTGTCTTTCTATCTGAACCCAATCTGGCTTTTCATAGCGGGAATATACTACAGATAGTTGAGCCAGTCTGGCTGCTTGATAATAAAGCCAGAGATTGGGAACTCCTAGCCCTCCTTGTTTCCTCGGACTGTACAAAATCTTGTGAGACAATCTGTATCCCTTGCTACCCCAGATAAATTTAATGACTGAATTTTGAAAATATTGTAGCGAGGCCTTAAGAAGGGGGATCGGCAAGGCTCTGAACAGGTAAAGGAGCCTGGGAAGCAGATTCATCTTTATGGCGTTGATTCTACCCAACCATGATAAATGATGAAGTGACCAACCTTGCATTTCTTTCCCCAAGGATTGGTAGATATTTGTGTAATTCGCTTTGTGGAGATCCTCCACCTTGGTCGTCAGGGTAATCCCCAAATATTTAAGTTGCTTGTCATGCCAGGGGAATGCAAATGAGGATTTTAGTCTTTGAGCCTCCACAGCATTGACTGAGACATTCAAAACCGATGATTTCGCCAGGTTCACCCTGAGGCCAGAGAACTTCGCAAAGTCGTCCAACACCTTGCAAATGTTTGGCAGGGAGGTGGAAGGAGAAGTTACAAACATAAGTACATCATCTGCAAATAATGCACATTTATGTTCCTGTGGGCCGCATGACACCCCTTTTATGTCTGGGTTGTTACGGAGCGCGAGGGCAAGCGTTTCTATCGCTATAGCGAATATAAGGGGGGATAGTGGACAGCCCTGCCTTGTTCCTTTTGAAATCGGGAATGCCTGCGAGTAGAAGCCCTGGTATCTGATTTGTGCTGTCGGAGAAGAGTAGAGAGACCTGTCTTCTCCGACCGCACAAATCAGATACCCAGGGATTTATCGCAGGCATCCCCCAGATTTCAAAAGGAACAAGGCAGGGCTGTCCACTATCCCCCTTTTGGAGATCTATAGCAAAAACCTCCGGCTCCGTAACAACCCAGTTTGCAATATGGAAATTATATCAATAGCTCGGCGCACTTGGTCTGGGCCCTGCCTCCCCGGGATGAAGCCTACTTGATCCTTATGAATATAATGGTTGATGAAAGACGCTAGTCTATTGGCCAGGATTTTAGTGAGGATTTTTAAATCATTATTAATTAACGAGATAGGTCTATAATTACCCACCTCACCTGGATCCTTGTCCGGTTTCGGAATGACTGAGATAAATGCCAGGTTATTCTGTTTGTCAATAGGAACCCCTCCTTTGAGAGTATTAAAGAACCTCGCTAGATAGGGGGAAAGCAACTCCGAAAACGTTTTATAGTAAATGTTAGAGAAGCCATCAGGGCCAGGGCAAAAGCCCACCTTAAGGTCCTTGATTAGCATTTTGATTTCTGCTACAGTGAAGTTTGCTTCCAGGATATCCCTATGTTTTGTGGAAACGCTAGGTATGGGCAAGTCCCTTAAAAAGTCATGCATATTAAGAGTATTCCCAGAAGAATCAGATTTGTAAAGCCTTTAAAATAAGTTGAAAACTCCTCCATAATACGTTGTGGGTTTTGGGTCCTGCGACCCCCCTGTACTGAAATCTTAGGGAGAGCCTGGAGTCTATGTCTAGGTCTAAGGTTAAGAGCCAGCATTGAGCCCGTCTTGTCCCTGAGGTGGTAGAACCTGGCGCTTTGCCAGCGGAGGTGCTTTCCCGCCGAGTTGGTCAGAGCCAGATTAAGTTCAGCCCTGGCTGCATCCAGAGCCCTAGCAGACTTTGCAGTAGGGTTCTGTTTGTGACAGGAACTCAGGTTGGTAAACTGTTTATAAGGTGGTCTATATCGAGATCGCCTGTCTCGTTTAATGTTTGACGCAATTTGGAGAAGCTTCCCTCTGATTGTTGTTTTATGGGCCGCCCATAGTGTTGTGGGAGATATCTCATCCGTATCGTTCAGGGAAAAGTATTCCGAGATCGCACTTTCGAGCTCAGTTACCCTGCATGAGTCACTCAGTATTGATTCATTCAGTCTCCACTGGAAAGGTCCCCTAGGAGCGTGGGAGCGAGACATCCTGAAGGTCACCAATGAGTGGTCTGACCAGACCACATCCTTGATATCCGCTGAAGTCAGGGACGGGATTAAAGCCTGAGAAACTAACAGATGATCAATGCGGGCGAAAGTCTGGTGAGGATGAGAAAAATGGGTATAATCTTTTGCGGTTGGGTGTAATTCCCTCCAGCTATCTACCAATCCCATCTGGTTTATCAGTTTAGCAATTTGTGAGCTATGTTTTGGTGGTTTAATCCCTCGGGATCCCGGTGGTTTAGATTTGTCCAATCCGTAATCAAAAGCAGTGTTGGAATCCCCGCCAAACACGATATGGCCCTCTAAGTGTGGCAATAGCTTTTTAAACATTTTACGGAAGAAAGCGGTTTGATTTTTATTAGGCGCATAGTATGAAACGAAGGAATATAGTTGCTCATCAATAGTGCCCTTAACCAAGATGAATCTGCCCCCGGGATCCCCCAGCTCAGAATGAAGAGAAAACTGGCAGGATTTGGCAAACAAAATAGCCACCCCGCGTTTTTTGTCATCCGCGTTAGCCAAATAGAACGTGGGGAATTTAGCATGCAAAAACCGAGGTTTGTAAGATTTCGGAAAGTGAGTTTCCTGGAGCATCAAGACCTCCACCCTCCTATGGTGAAAGTCCTGAAGTGCCTTCCTTCGCTTCATGGGAGAGTTCAGACCCTGCACATTATGAGTCGCTATCCTGAGGTATGGTACTGCACCTTTAGAACTAGCCATGGGGCAGAGAGTGTGAGTGCATCTGGAACACCATGTCACTTACCTGAACCCGTGGTGAGGAATCCTGCAGGGAGACTGGACTGCTTGGGGGGGCTTGCGTGTAGATAAATTTCTGAAAAGCTCGATCCTGGAGACCAACTGTAGAAGGGTAAGAAGGGAAGGGGTGAATAGAACTCAGAAAAGGTAAAGCGGAGGCATACCTACATCCAAAAAGGATGACAGTTGCCGGGTCGAGGTCTGCTGCGACCCGGCAAATTGTATCACACAGTTCCTAGACAAGAAGAGAGAAGACTGGGCGCCGATCTAAGTGTAGCAATGTAACATTTATTAACAATTTAAGGAGTACTACTCACAGGAGTAAGATAAAAACAGGCATCTCGATAGAGTGATGGGTTTGCAGAGTTCGTCCAGGGGGTCCTCCCGTGATCCTGTCGGAGCTGGTGCTGCGGAGGATGAGCTGCAATCTCCTGGTGTGGGACGCGCTGATCGCTCTGTGGTGGTTTAGCAGCGTGGGTCCGCAGGGAGGAGGGCCGTAAAGTCACTTCCTGGAGACACTGTGCACTCGAACGGCGACGTGTTGCGGAGCATGCGCTCCTTCTTCAGGCCGTGCAGGGGCCATATTGGATATGGGCTTATATGCCAGTGGTGTGGGGAGCTGAGGTACGGTGGCTCAGTAGGGACAATAAGATGATAGCACAGCAGCACAGCGCCCCGAGGACATGTGAGAGGCGGGGAACAGCGTGAGAGCCGGAATAGAGGAGAGAGTAAGTGAGAGGGGGCGGAGAGTGTATGTAACTGAATGGGATGGTATGGAGGTCAATCCTTAATGAGCGAAATGTGTTTTGATTGGTCCCAAGACCGATGTGCATAAAGGTGGAGCTGTAGTTGGTTTGGGAAAGAGATGCCGAAAGTTGATGGGAATGGGGAAAAACAGTGACAATAAAGATGAGAGTGGAATTGGAAATGAAAAATTAAAATTAGAAAATGGAAAATTAAGAATTAAAACTTAAATGAAAAATATAAAAATTATATATATATATATATGGAAAAATATGGAGGAATATAAAGAAACACACATATATATATATATATATATATATATATATATATATATATATATATATATATATATATATATGTGTATATATATATACACATATATATATATATATATATACATATATATATATATATATATACACATGTGTAAAACACATACACATACATACACATGTAAAAAATATATAAAAAAATATAAAAATTGTGTGTGAAAAGTTTTTGGAAACATTTTATATATATATATATATATATATATATATATATATATATAAAAAATAATATGGGATAAAAAAAAAAAAAAAATAATAATACATATATATATATATATATATATATATATATATATATATGTGAAATTATATAGAGAATGGATCATAGGTGTGTGGACAATGATAAAAGAGGTGTAAAAGTTATATGTAAAATGTATAAATCTAAAACAATTGTGTATGTGTAAAGAAATTATAAGGAATTGTATATGGGAAAATGAGAAGTAGTGACAATTATTACCAGAAAGGATGACAATAAATGCGAGAGTGGCGAATTGGCATTGTCTTGGATCATACAGGGTTACTTCACCCTTCACTGGAGGCGGCCATCAAAGTGCTTAGCAAACCCCACTGGACTTTATTTACCGAAGCCAACCTTGCCATATTTGCTCTATGCATAGATACTGCATGCGGTTCTGACCATCTGATCGCGCCAATCTCTCCCCTCCTCCTATCACACAGTTCCTGCCCCCCAAATTGGGGAGGCTGGAAAAGATCACGAGAGAGAACCGGGATTTTCCCTCGTGATCAATGGAGGCGCCATCCGGCCACCCCGGCTGGGCTCCCGCCCATATTATATATCAAAAATGAAAAACGACAATGAAAGAACAGCCATATGAATTATATAACATAACACATCCCGTTTCCCAATAAAAGAATGAAAATCAAATGATCGGAGTCATTGGACCATACTAGGTAACCTAGCCCGAGCGTATGATGTTTGCATCGATCGGGTGTATGGGAAACAATCAAATCCAGGGGATATAATCCAAAACTCATAAAAAAAAAAAAAAAAAAGGAAAGAAAAAAGGAAAAATCTTTTTCCCTTCTCTTTTTCCCCTCTTAAAAAAAAGGGGGGTGTTGTTCAAAAGGTAAATGTAGAGCAGTCAATTGGCTAACAAAAATAACATAGCAACTCGCCAGACTCAGGGCATGAGGAGGAAGTCACTAATGGGAGCAGAAATGCCCCAGGTATGAAAATAGTAGGAGAGTCAGCTAGAGATGATCAGGGAGGCTTGCCGTCCTTGGAGCGCTTGAAGTTCGACTTGTGCCACAGGGGAGCTATAGGGCTAGACGGATTAGGGCATTTGGCGGATCCAGAGCTCGAAGCGGAGGGGATTGGGTCCGATGCTTGAGGAAGCAAATGAAGGTGATGAAGTAGTTTTTCACCGTCTGAGAAGCTTGAGAAAGAGTATGTCTTGTTCTTGTAAGTAAACTTGAGTGCAAAGGGGAATGACCACCAGTATTTTAGTTCTTTCTGTGATAGAATGGACAATAACGGTTTTAGGGTCCTCCGGGGTTGGATCGTGGACGGGGCCAGGTCGGTAAATATTTGAACTGGGTGACCCTGACAGGTAAGTTGCTTAGCAGTTCTAGCTCTGTTAATGATTTCTTCTTTTACTGAGAAAAAGTGGGGCTTAACCACAACATCTTTAGGATTACCATCTCTCCTAGGAGGCCCCAGTGCTCTATGGGCCCTGTCCAGCTCCAATTTATGCACAGGAATGTCTGGGATGAGGTCCTTAATTAACCCTTGAATAGCAGTAGGAATGTCCGTGACAGAGTCAGGAAGGCCGCGCAGGCGAAAATTATACCTGCGGGACCTGTTCTCCAGATCATCAACTTGAAGTAAAGCAGAGTCCAATTGTTCCTGTAGGGACTGTATGAGCCCTGTGTGCTGATTCGTTTTAGCTACAGTCACATCAAGTTTGCCCTCAATTGCTTCCATTCTGTGTCCCAGATTTTGAAAGTCCATTTTCATGTCAGCTGTAATTCTGTCTGCTATTTGGTTCAAACCCCTGTCTAATAGGGATGACATTTTGATGAGCAGGTCATTATATAATAGTGATTCCTGTCTGCCTGCACCCTCCAAGGCTGGCATTCCTGAGGTGATGTGAGGGGAGATATAGCCAGGGGAAAAGGCCTCCAAAGTCCTGCTTAGAAGAGATTCTGTGGAGGCTGGGGAGGGTGTCAGCATGAGGGGGTTACTCACTGTGTTCCTCGGGGTCATTTCCTGAAGACCCCCGATCTGCTGCGCTGTCATAGACTGTGCCTGTCCTCCCTCCTCCATGTTCTCACTCTGAGGCGCTGGATCCGCCATTTTGGGAGGATCGATTTCCCCCACAGATGCCTGGAATTGATTCCGGAGGTCCCTTCTGACCCGGTTTGCGGTCATAGGACGGGTGCCGCAGTTTTGTAGCGTGACCAGCGGCAGATCTGGAGGCAGTTCGGGACCTGTTAGCTGATCGGGGCTGAGGAGTGAGCCGGGATGACCGGTGTGCAGCCTTAGGACGGGTGCCGCCGTTATGTAGCGTGACCGGCGGTGGGTCTGGCAGCAGTATGTGTCCGGTAAGCTGCTCGGGGCCGGAGAGTGAGCCGGGAAGACCGGTTTGCGGTCACTGGTGGGGTGCCGCTGCTGTGTAGCGTGACCGGCGGCGGGTCCGGAGGCCGTACGTGGCCGTTCAGCTGCTCGTGGCTTGAGATAGATCCGGGATGACCGATCCGCGGTCATAGGACGGATGCCACCGTTATGTAGCGTGACCGGCGGCGGATCTGAAGGCTTTGCTCGGCCGTTCTGATGCTCGGGGCGGGAGATGGAGCAGGGATGGCGCGGAGCTCCGGGCTTAAGCGGCCATCTTAGGAGATGCCGCGCATGCGCCATCCTAATTCTGACCTTTTATACGCTGGTTTAGTTGTCTTCTGTTACAATGATTTATTTTTCTTGTTTACTGTTCATGCCTATACTTCCACATGCGTTCTTTGTTTTTGTATTGCATCTTTTACTCTTAATAAAAATTGTTTTGGAAAAAATAAAATAAATACGATAAAAAGTCCTGAATCCATCAATATTGTGCAAAAATGTCCTTCCAATATCTTCTTAGTACAAAAAATATGTGATGTGATAGTGATATTCAGCGTAGCCACAATACCTCCCTATTGGCCATACTCTTTGTGTGATGGATCTTAAAATGATAAAGGTATAATACCGGAATCCTACTTTAGGCTGGAAACAGCTTTCCAACTTAATGATTACCTTGATTGCTTCCTTTTTTTTTATATCTGCCTTCCTTTCCATAATGCTTGGTATGAAAAAGGATAAAAAAAAACACCAATAGTGCAACCCCAGGCATGTTAATTAAAGCATTTGTGTACTTTCAATGTTGTCCTTTAGGTTGCATGTGAAGATTCCCTTTCCACTGAATGTTTTCTTTTTCTTTAAACTTTGGGCTATAGGGCTAGACGGATTAGGGCATTTGGCGGATCCAGAGCTCGAAGCGGAGGGGATTGGGTCCGATGCTTGAGGAAGCAAATGAAGGTGATGAAGTAGTTTTTCACCGTCTGAGAAGCTTGAGAAAGAGTATGTCTTGTTCTTGTAAGTAAACTTGAGTGCAAAGGGGAATGACCACCAGTATTTTAGTTCTTTCTGTGATAGAATGGACAATAACGGTTTTAGGGTCCTCCGGGGTTGGATCGTGGACGGGGCCAGGTCGGTAAATATTTGAACTGGGTGACCCTGACAGGTAAGTTGCTTAGCAGTTCTAGCTCTGCTAATGATTTCTTCTTTTACTGAGAAAAAGTGGGGCTTAACCACAACATCTTTAGGATTACCATCTCTCCTAGGAGGCCCCAGTGCTCTATGGGCCCTGTCCAGCTCCAATTTATGCACAGGAATGTCTGGGATGAGGTCCTTAATTAACCCTTGAATAGCAGTAGGAATGTCCGTGACAGAGTCAGGAAGGCCGCGCAGGCGAAAATTATACCTGCGGGACTTGTTCTCCAGATCATCAACTTGAAGTAAAGCAGAGTCCAATTGTTCCTGTAGGGACTGTATGAGCCCTGTGTGCTGATTCGTTTTAGCTACAGTCACATCAAGTTTGCCCTCAATTGCTTCCATTCTGTGTCCCAGATTTTGAAAGTCCATTTTCATGTCAGCTGTAATTCTGTCTGCTATTTGGTTCAAACCCCTGTCTAATAGGGATGACATTTTGATGAGCAGGTCATTATATAATAGTGATTCCTGTCTGCCTGCACCCTCCAAGGCTGGCATTCCTGAGGTGATGTGAGGGGAGATATAGCCAGGGGAAAAGGCCTCCAAAGTCCTGCTTAGAAGAGATTCTGTGGAGGCTGGGGAGGGTGTCAGCATGAGGGGGTTACTCACTGTGTTCCTCGGGGTCATTTCCTGAAGACCCCCGATCTGCTGCGCTGTCATAGACTGTGCCTGTCCTCCCTCCTCCATGTTCTCACTCTGAGGCGCTGGATCCGCCATTTTGGGAGGATCGATTTCCCCCACAGATGCCTGGAATTGATTCCGGAGGTCCCTTCTGACCCGGTTTGCGGTCATAGGACGGGTGCCGCAGTTTTGTAGCGTGACCAGCGGCAGATCTGGAGGCAGTTCGGGACCTGTTAGCTGATCGGGGCTGAGGAGTGAGCCGGGATGACCGGTGTGCAGCCTTAGGACGGGTGCCGCCGTTATGTAGCGTGACCGGCGGTGGGTCTGGCAGCAGTATGTGTCCGGTAAGCTGCTCGGGGCCGGAGAGTGAGCCGGGAAGACCGGTTTGCGGTCACTGGTGGGGTGCCGCTGCTGTGTAGCGTGACCGGCGGCGGGTCCGGAGGCCGTACGTGGCCGTTCAGCTGCTCGTGGCTTGAGATAGATCCGGGATGACCGATCCGCGGTCATAGGACGGATGCCACCGTTATGTAGCGTGACCGGCGGCGGATCTGAAGGCTTTGCTCGGCCGTTCTGATGCTCGGGGCGGGAGATGGAGCAGGGATGGCGCGGAGCTCCGGGCTTAAGCGGCCATCTTAGGAGATGCCGCGCATGCGCCATCCTAATTCTGACCTTTTATACGCTGGTTTAGTTGTCTTCTGTTACAATGATTTATTTTTCTTGTTTACTGTTCATGCCTGTACTTCCACATGCGTTCTTTGTTTTTGTATTGCATCTTTTACTCTTAATAAAAATTGTTTTGGAAAAAATAAAATAAATACGATAAAAAGTCCTGAATCCATCAATATTGTGCAAAAATGTCCTTCCAATATCTTCTTAGTACAAAAAATATGTGATGTGATAGTGATATTCAGCGTAGCCACAATACCTCCCTATTGGCCATACTCTTTGTGTGATGGATCTTAAAATGATAAAGGTATAATACCGGAATCCTACTTTAGGCTGGAAACAGCTTTCCAACTTAATGATTACCTTGATTGCTTCCTTTTTTTTTATATCTGCCTTCCTTTCCATAATGCTTGGTATGAAAAAGGATAAAAAAAAACACCAATAGTGCAACCCCAGGCATGTTAATTAAAGCATTTGTGTACTTTCAATGTTGTCCTTTAGGTTGCATGTGAAGATTCCCTTTCCACTGAATGTTTTCTTTTTCTTTAAACTTTGGGCTATAGGGCTAGACGGATTAGGGCATTTGGCGGATCCAGAGCTCGAAGCGGAGGGGATTGGGTCCGATGCTTGAGGAAGCAAATGAAGGTGATGAAGTAGTTTTTCACCGTCTGAGAAGCTTGAGAAAGAGTATGTCTTGTTCTTGTAAGTAAACTTGAGTGCAAAGGGGAATGACCACCAGTATTTTAGTTCTTTCTGTGATAGAATGGACAATAACGGTTTTAGGGTCCTCCGGGGTTGGATCGTGGACGGGGCCAGGTCGGTAAATATTTGAACTGGGTGACCCTGACAGGTAAGTTGCTTAGCAGTTCTAGCTCTGCTAATGATTTCTTCTTTTACTGAGAAAAAGTGGGGCTTAACCACAACATCTTTAGGATTACCATCTCTCCTAGGAGGCCCCAGTGCTCTATGGGCCCTGTCCAGCTCCAATTTATGCACAGGAATGTCTGGGATGAGGTCCTTAATTAACCCTTGAATAGCAGTAGGAATGTCCGTGACAGAGTCAGGAAGACCCCGCAGGCGAAAGTTATACCTGCGGGACCTGTTCTCCAGATCATCAACTTGAAGTAAAGCAGAGTCCAATTGTTCTTGTAGGGACTGTATGAGCCCTGTGTGCTGATTCGTTTTAGCTACAGTCACATCAAGTTTGCCCTCAATTGCTTCCATTCTGTGTCCCAGATTTTGAAAGTCCATTTTCATGTCAGCTGTAATTCTGTCTGCTATTTGGTTCAAACCCCTGTCTAAATGATAAAGGTATAATACCGGAATCCTACTTTAGGCTGGAAACAGCTTTCCAACTTAATGATTACCTTGATTGCTTCCTTTTTTTTATATCTGCCTTCCTTTCCATAATGCTTGGTATGAAAAAGGATAAAAAAAAACACCAATAGTGCAACCCCAGGCATGTTAATTAAAGCATTTGTGTACTTTTAATGTTGTCCTTTAGGTTGCATGTGAAGATTCCCTTCCCACTGAATGTTTTCTTTTTCTTTAAACTTTGCATTGGTACCTATTCCTCATGACAATATCCAGCTATCCCTGCAATTTGTTAACACAAACTTGCAAAATAGTCCTGAAAAACCTCAGTAAATATTACGAGATTCACTTCCCTTACACTTTATTTGGGTTTAGCCATTAACTCAGTATTAATGGGTTCACTGCACCTCCCACAAATCCAGACTGGTTCACTCATCCCTGGCAACACACATAGACTGTGATATTTGAGGAGAACAAACTTCCAGAGCCCCAGAAAAATGTAAGACACCCATGCTTCATTCTGTATAATAACATTTTTCCAAAACTGAAATTCCAGTTTGGGTGGACTAAATAAATACTGTATTTGTTTTCTTTTATGTTCAATAGGGTAGCTAGAATATGTCTTAAGTAGTGTTTCTTAACTTTTTTCAGTAAAGGCACTCTTTAATATTATGCACAATATGAAAAAAAGGTTTCTAAAAAACAACTCTTTTTTGCATTTTCCATGAATTTTCTTTACCTACAGCATCTCACAAAAGTGAGTACACCCCTCACATTTTTGTAAATATTTTATTATACCTTTTCATGTGATAACGCTGAAGAAATGACACTTTGCTACAATGTAAAGTAGTGAGTGCACCGATTGTATAACAGTGTAAATTTGCTGTCCCCTCAAAATAATTCAATGCACAGCCAAAAGTCTAAACTGCTAGCAACAAAAGTGAGTACACCCCTAAGTGAAAATGTCCAATGGGCCCAATTAGCAATTTTCCCTCCCTGGTGTCATGTGACTTGTTAGTGTTACAAAGTTTCAGCTGTGAATGGGGAGCAGGTCTGTTACATTTGGTGTTATCGCTCTCACTCTCTCATACTGGTCACAGGAAGTTCAACATGGCACCTCATGGCAAAAAACTCTCTGAGGATCTGAAAAAAAGAATTGTTGCTCTACATAAAGATGGCCTAGGCTATAAGAAGATTGCCAAAACCCTAAAACTGAGCTGCAGCATAGTGGCCAAGACCATACAGCGGTTTAACAAGACAAGTTCCACTCAGAACAGGCCTCACCATGGTCAACCAAAGAAGCTGAGTGCACTTGCTCAGTGTCATATCCAGAGGTTGTCTTTGGGAAACAGACGTATGAGTGCTGCCAGCATTGCTGTTGAGGTTGAAGGGGTTGGGGGTCAGCCTGTCAGTGCTCAGAACATTTGCCGCACACTGCATCGAATTGGTCTGCATGGATGTCATCCCAGAAGGAAGCCTCTTCTAAAGATGATGCACAAGAAAGCCTGCAAAGAGTTTGCTGAAGACAAGCAGACAAAGGATATGGATTACTGGAACCATGTCCTGTGGTCTGATGAGACCAAGATAAACTTATTCGGCTTAGATGGTGTCAAGACTGTGTGGCAACAACCAGGTGAGGAGTACAAAGACAAGTGTGTCTTGCCTACACTCAAGGATGGTGGTAGGAGTGGGGCTGCATGGGTGCTGCCGGCACTGGGGAGCTACAGTTCATTGAGGGAACCATGAATTCCAACATGTACTGTGACATACTAAAACAGAATATGATCCCCTCCCTTCAGGGACTGGGCCGCAGACCAATATTCCAACATGATAACGAACCCCAAACACACCTCCAAGACGACCGCTGCCTTGCTAAAGAAGCTGAGGGTAAAGGTAATGGACTGGCCAAGGATGTCTCCAGATTTAAACCCTGTTGAGCATCTGTGGTGTATCCTCAAACGGAAGGTAGAGGAGCTCAAGGTCTCTAACATCCACCAGCTCCGTGATGTCATCATGGAGGGGTGGAAGAGGACTCCAGTGGCAACCTGCGAAGCTATGATGAACTCCATGCCCAAGAGGGTTAATAAGAATGGGCTATGGTGGAAAATTATGGTTTACCAGAAGGCTGGTAACAGATAAACCAATTTCATCCAGCTGGCCTATTCCAAGAGGCCTGTGATTACAGACATGGCACATCTTTTGATAACATAATGCTGCTTGTTCTTTTATAGTGTTTTAAGTGAAGACCCACTAGTCTAACTAACTGTTCTGATATTAAATCCAGACATCACACTGCTGCTGAGTGTGTATTTTCACTAAGTTAGGGTATCAAATTACTTCAAAAAATGTGTGAATTTAAATTCTGCTCTGCTGCTTGGCATAGAAGGAACCCTTAGAAAAATAAAAAGTCTTTACAATGGTAAATGGTGTGCAGGAGAGCATGTCTGAATGAAGAATAAATTGAACCTTGAAGAATATGGAATTCAGCAGCAGAAGACAAGACTGGTTTCCTTTCCTGTCAGTTAAAAACAGGAAATTTAAGTTACAGTGACCCAAGGTCACCAAATCTTGATAACTGCAGAATACAAATCTTTGTCCAGTCTTTCAAGTCTGCATCTCCATGACACACATGGTGAACAAGAAGTTTAGAGCATGAATATGGCAAACCTGCAGAAATAGCATGACGTTGAAGAATTAGTATGGATTGAAATCCCTGTGGAACACTGCCTATATCTTCCTGAACCCATTCTGTGAAGAATGTAGGTTGTTCCAATCCTACCCTGTACTAGATGTAAGTGTACCAATTAAAGTAGTCACTGCGAGTATATCATTTGCACGCTCTTGCATGTATTCTCGCAATTTACAACAGAAGTTGGGGTTCCATTATTGTTTTATCAAAAGAATAAGCAATGTTGTTGGAATTTAAAAATATGTAAATCTGTGTTTATCTTCTAATGGGCTAATAAACATCTTGTACATTGTTTTATCCTTTAGGCTGCACTGTAATATGCCAGTCATGGTTCCTATGACTTTCCTTTTCCTGAACTGTAGACAATTTACTTCTAATGGTTTAATCACTTTTTGTCATTCCCTTGTGTTTCTAAAACTCATAAAATTAATTTGTGTTCAGTTTCAAATAAAGCATAGTAGTCAGTTAATCACTACAGTAAGTTATTACAGAGTGGATATACACTCTATTTAAACAGAAGAATGCCCTGTATACATCACCCTGTAATGATTGACTTTGTTCTTTGTATCTAGCAATTATCCGGAAGAAATCCCATGTGATAGATTTTTACTTTTACAGCAGTTAGAGAGAGTGGAAATAATAAATAGAAAAGTATGCAATCAGCCATGTTTTCTCTTATAAACTGTCAGTTGAAATGGGTCATAAGATTCACTCTCAGTTACTAATTTGTTGGTTGTTTTTAGGCTTTGAATTTCAAAAAGGTCAGCCTATCTGCTACATTTTTTTTAGAAAGGCACTACTATAATGTATATCACCCTAATAGTACTGTCAGGTCAGGAGTATAGATGACAGCAAAATAGTTCAGAAGTGCTACACATACCAAAAACAGGACCCCAGGCAGAGCAGACCGGCTGGTACTAGTTGTGTACCTCCACAAACATTAGCAGGGGAGAAGGACTGCTGCATAGATGGAGTGAGTCAGAGGAGGCCAAGAAGTCACAAAGAGGTTGATTTACTAAAGCCAAATATACAGTATTGAAGGAAAAAATAACTTCAAGTGCACTGCAAGTGCAGTTGCTCTATATCTGAGAGGAAGCTCAGAAATGAGGAGAAGCTCTGCTAATTTCTATCATCCAATCATGTACAGGCAAAAATGCAGTTTTTTTTATTTTCCTTGCATTTTTCCGCCCAGATTTCGATCAATTGCACTTGCAGTACACTTGAACTGCACTTGCAGTGCACTTGAAGTGCACTTGCGGGAGCATTTGCAGTGCACAGACTATTTACCTTTAGTACAGGTAAATCAACCCCAGAGAGTCTGATAACACTGGAGGGTCCGGTAGAAGCATAGTCTAGACAAATCAGGTCACACATGAGCAGATCAGAGTTCAAATTTGTACAAAATGCACAGTAATCCAAGTACCAAATACAAGCTGGGTCAAGCAAGAGTACACCAAGTGACCTCCGCTATCACAAGCACTGGTGTTGTGTGCAACAGGTGCTTTAAACAAGGACAGCAAGTCCAATCACTGTTGTTTCCAGGCATAAGCTGTCTCTGGTAGGTTTTGCTCAGCCTTAAAGAGCCAGCCCGAGCCATGGTACTTGTCAGTGATAATCTGCTAACTTAGCTTACCTGTTTGTGATGCATGAGAGCTTTTTCCTAAAACACCCACTTTACAGTCTTTTCTTTCTCTCACTACAAGATGGTTGATGTAACTCTAAGTAAACATCAGTATAAAAAAGCAGATAATCACAGCTACTAATGAAATTCAAACCTGCTTGGAATTATAAATCTGATTGGTGATTAAGCCACCAGAGGTTTAACAGATTTAAACAGTGTATATTTCAAAAAGAATGCTCCAACATGCAAAGAGCAGTGGAAGCCTTGGCTGCAGTTGATTTTAGAGATTTCAGGTAAAGGTAAATTGAGTGGACCTCAGATGCAGCACACTAGTAGACCTAGTAGACCTAGACCTAGTGCATGGATTTGTTATTGTTAATGTAAAATGCAATTTTAAAATAAGCAGCTTAAAGACTCCCCCAATCTCTCAGGAAAGTCTTCTTGCTATCAATGGTATTGTACAAATTTACATTTGTCAGAAAATGAATCCACAAGCAGCACTGTTTAAATATTAATAAAACTACAATTGCCTCTGATCAAAGGCAGTTTTTAGTTTCAATATTTCTTTATTGAAGGAAGTAATAACATATTGAACAGCAATCTTCAATTATATATATATACTGAATTAACCATTATTTAGGGTACAGAAGGGGAAAGGTAAAAGGAGGGGGGGGGGAAGAATGGTGGGAAGATGGGAGGGAAGAAGAGAACTGGTATGGTATCAGATAAATGAATTAAGTAAAATGGAAGTGAAGTGATGCTTGGTTAAAGAGGACAAATGAGAGGAAAAAAAACTGGCCAATTGTGTCTAAAATGTAAGACAGAGCGTACAATGGATTTTACTTTCAAAGGAAAAGGCATGGATTCCAATGGCATGAAAATGGGTTTAGGGAAGGAATGACAAGACTATGGATTGTAGTTAAAATTGTAAGGTACAGTGTGGGGAATTTAGCCAAAATTGCCAGTGGTGTGCAAATGTGTCTTGTAGCAAGTGTGCTTTGGTGAAAGAATGTTCCTTTTGGACATGCTCATTTAGAATGTGGATCACTGTGTGAAAGTTTGAAGGGGATAGTAATTTTCAGTTGTGGGCAATGGAAAGTTGGGCGGCTATAAAAAAAGTGGGTAAGGAAAGCGTGAAACCTAAATTGCCAGGAATCCATGCCAGTTCCTAACAAAGCCAACTTTAGATCAATAGGAATGTTCATATTAACCGTTGAGAAGATCAGCTGGAATACTTGAGCCCAAAAGGGTTAGATAACAGGGTATTGCCACCAGATGTGAAGGGATAAACTTGAAAGTCCACATTGTCTCCAGAAAAGGGATGGCAAAGGATCAGCTGTAGGGAGCATACTGCCAATACTAATGCATTGCTCTCTGCTTGTCTTTTTTTTTAACACAACTCTCAGAGTTTAAATGAAACCATCTGCATTCATCTAAACCTGCTTCCCAACATTTTGTGAACATTATTTTTATTGATGTTAGGAACAAACTTTGCAGTTCTTCCTTCTTTTTACAAGTAAAATGGATGTAATAAAAGCAAATACTAGAAACTATTTTAATTTCCGAGCATGCGGCTAGAGGGTAAAAACAAATTAGAGAAACTAATTAATTAGGTGAAGGAATGAAATAGCTGTGAGGAGATTCCATATTGAACACATCAACCAAACAATGTTTCCATCTCTAATTTTGAAAAAAGAAGATATTTTCGTAGGCTGGATTGTCAGCACTTATTTGAGGGATTAATAGATTATTGAGTTGTTAAGCCTTTTGCATGTTCTTATAATTTGCATTCTTTGCTCATTTAAAAAATGTGGTTCAAAGGAAGTTTCCAGTCTATATAGAAATCTCCTCTGTTGGGCACTACATCAACTAGCAACATGAAGCAGTGTCCATTATTCACAGCTCTTTTATAAGCAACGCAGGGGCCATTAGACATGGGAGTGAGTGTAAGAAAGGAAAAGGAAAGAAGAGAAGACAGACTGCACATTATCAATTTCCAGCATTGTAGCACCTGGAGCAGCACTAAAGGTTTCTACTTACAACTGGTGCTAGACCCTATTCCATGACTTATTTCCAATGACTGGATATATATATGTATATATATATATATATATATATATATATAGATGTAGCACCCTCTTATGGAAGGTGCTAGAGACAGATAGTATAGTTTTGGATCCTTTCTACTTACCAGATGGATTGCCAGGTAAATCTATATTGTTCTCTGCCTACCAGACAGCAGGATCTGCTAGTGAGGTCTGCTCATTGTGCTCAGGTGCAGCTCAGTTTGTCTGAAGTGTTTCACACTGGTCCAATAGGGAGGCATATTGGACAGTGGAAGGAAACCTGACAAATGAGTGCACATACATTTAGTACAGCCCTGGTTATTGGCAGAGGAAAGTGCCTCAGGGCATGCTGGGGTACTGTATAAATGCCAAGAGCACATGTGCTCGGGGTCTTTCAGCTGGAGAGCGGAGTCACGGAGGGAGGGGGTGGCTGCCTCCTCCTCTGTACAAGTTGCTATGTGGCCTCAGGGACTAAAGAGCTAGAGAGGAACTGAACCCAGAGGTCCTGTAGAGCTGACTGGAAGGGAGACACTGGAAGGATCCGATTCTGCATACAGTGAGTACAGATCTGTGTCAAGGCGCTTGACCTGAGGAGAGCCATCCCTACAGCTAGAAGAGTCAGGGGATGGGTGTCAATAAAGGGGATGCTAGAGAGTATCCTGAAGATAATGTAGGTCATCAAGTCTGTTGCTGGAGAAAGAGCAAGGAGACTTAAACCTTTCCATACACGTGGCAGTATGGCCAAAGTAGTGTGACTGCTTCCACAAGTAACCTGGTGAGGCCAAGTGATAGTTGTGCTTATACACTGTAAACAGTTCCAGTTGGAGTATCCCACTATTCCCTTCTCCCATCCAAGTGCCACAATAAATAAAAAAAAAACACCCCTGGACTGTTTATTGAGTAATGAGCCATTGGGAGTAAGGGTGAATGTGTGAACTGTACCCTAAGTAATTGTCTGCAGGTAATCAGGGGAGCCCCAGCAAGTCATCACACAGCAAGCTCTATGAGGACAGTGATACATTTGGGGGCTCATCCAGTATTTCCTCTGAGTTACAGCAGTGATTGCTATCGGCAATGGTCAAGAAAGCAGTGACTCAGGATGCGGAGATCGGTACATCAGGGGTTGTGTCAGTACATGTGCTGTGGAAGAAAATGTCTGCCGTGCAGTCGGTAACAGCAGGACAATTTCTAACAGCAGTAAGGGAGTTTGGTTGGCATGTGAATGGAGAAGTGCAACTGGAGCTCAAGTACAGACAGAAGAGGCAGATGTATTTGTTATCTGTGGCAGGGAACAAAGTTTGCATTGCAGTACCATTCGTGCTGGCTGGGCAACAATATAGCAGCAGGGAAGGGGTTACTGCATCGCATGGGAGAGAGAGCACCAAAGAGATCTGCCTTGCAGGAGGAGCCACCGCCGGACAGTCAGTTAGTCTGGGGCCTGCAGGCAGAGTCACCATCCATGGGCTGCTAATCTGAATGGAGGACGAGAGCTGAGAAGTCACTTCCGCCGTCAGGTGTAGCTGAGGAGCAGACACGTGTGTGGAGGAGCAAGATGGTGGATGCCAGAGTGAGCTGGAGCACAGGGGCTATGCCACTTGTTGGAGGAGAACCTGCAGAGTGGACTGAATCGCAGAATCCCACCCTGTTGGACACAGGGGTCCGATTGATGCCTAAGGGAGGTCTGGCCTTGTGCAACGGAGGGGACACGGAGCATCTTGGCCTGGTATGTAGCAGATGCTTGTGTCCATAAAGCTGTGAACATGGGGCCAGTGTGGGCACTGCGGTGACATGCTGCCGAATCTAGAGGGGAGTGATTGCCAGCCCAGAAGATTGTGTGTGAACTGGGAAGTAGGAACCACTTCAGAACTGCTGACACCCATAGTGGCTATCCCTTTTGGTAGAGGACAGGGAGTGCCGAGAGTACCACTGGGGCCGGGACCAGTGATGCAAACCTGCACAACTATCTGCCAAACCAGGGAGACCCACATTTTAGAGGTGCAATGCACGCAAGTTGTCAGAGCTAAACAGTGGTCGCAAGGTGCATTGGTAGCAGTTACAGTAGCATGCAGTCTGGCTCCTAAAGAGACAAAGGGGAGTCAATGAGCCCAGAAGATGAAGTCCTCCAGTTCATGCAGTGAAGGGGAGGTAGGGGCCATGGATGTGGGGTCACCAAGTTTCCAGTATCATTATGGGTCCCTGAAAGAGGGAATCATTGACTGAGGGTCAGAAGTAGAGGCTGAGTGGGACTGGGGAACTTAAGGAAGAAGAAGTCCTGCAAGTTCCAGTTCACCCTGTAAAAAGACAGAGGCAGCAGTTGTTTGAATGAGGTGCGCAAAGAACTTGGGGTTCTGTGTATCTATGCCACTAGGGTCCCAGATCTATCCCCACTTCGCACCTATGCCCAGCCTTGGGCACAGACTAGTTTACACAAAGCCTACTTTAATCTAATCCAGAAAGTGGAGACCCTTTACACCCCACCTGGGAGAAGAGACAGGCAAAAGCTCACCAGGTTCTCACGTTTTCAATGCCTTGTCCAAAGGAAGAAGGCCATGGATTATGGGTACAATTATCCATACGCTCCCCAGGATATAATAAAGGAAGTCGAGTGCAAGAGAGGGGCCTGATGTGAAGAAGCCATTTGGGACTTCCTGCAAGTCCTCAAACCACATTGGAATCAGTTCAAGCCTCAATTATGGGCTACCTCCCTATCAATCAAGGCAAATTGGAATCTGGGGGTGGTCCATCTACATTGACTGGGTAGAGTTACAAAGGGGCCAGTGAGCCTGAAGAATTTGTTGTAGCTGTTGAAAAGTGTTGAGTTACAGAGGGGCTAGCGTGCCTGAAGAATCCCTTTGATACTATGTTACTGTGAGAGCTGGGAGCCCTTTTCACCAAATTCCCTTTCCCTTTCAATCCTTGCAAAAGAAAATGGCGATCAGCAAAACTGCTACAGTTTGTTCACCTGGGAGAAAGAACTTTTCCCACAAAGGACTACTTCTGTTAAAGGCAGGGGCTGCTACCTGGAGGGGGTAAACCCTTAAGTTCACAAAGACACCCTGCTAAAGGACACTTTGTGAAGATATTTTTGGCTATTTGCCACCACCGTTGCTAAGAGAAGTATTGAGAAAGAACACTTTGCAAAGACACTTTTTTAAAGGACACTTTGCGAAGATCCTTTGGGCCAGTGGGCCAGGGTCAATAAGTGCAGAGAAAAGGACACTTTGCAAAGATACTTTGTTTAAAGGACACTTTGCGAAGATCCTTTTGGGCCAGTGGGCCAGAGTAATGTTGAAAGAAACTTTGTGTAAGTTGCTACCCTGTGAGAGAAGGGAAGTGGCTCATTTACTCTTCTGAGAGAGGTATGCCAGAGTGAAGGATCCCTTTAAGAGTTCTTATGGACACTCACAAGTAAGGCAAGCTTTACTCAGGCTCCAGCAATAATAGTCTGCTGCCAGGAGAAGATGTGTTGCCTCAGTGTTACAGAGAGATGAACACTCTGAACACCAGTTTGGTTTACTCCACATTTCTTTATCCTAACTTGTGGGTCTGGCTAGGAAAGGAGAAAGTCAGTGCCCTGGTAAATGAGAGGGACTGTGCCTGTTGCTAGTCATATGGTTCCCAGATGTAATAGTCAGTTAGATTGTCAGGATTGTTCTGTTTTTGTCTATTACAGGTGCACAACAGAAAGACAAGTCAAGCATGCCCTTAGGGGGCCGGATGCATCGGAAGTCTCTACTAGAAAGTAGAGTTTCTGCAGGTGAGAAGGTCGCCTCTATGGAGAGGGCAGTCTCACTGTGAGTATGTAGGATATGCAGTTGCTATGTGCTCACCCTTTCCTTTGCAGGCTTGTGGAGGATCCTTGGGCCTTTGGAAGGTCATTCACTGTCAATTTTGTGTATATATGTACAAACCTTATTTGTAGCATAGTTAGTTAGGATGCCTAGCCTTTACCTGTCAGACAGATTTTTGTTTGGCGGGGGGGGGGGGGGGGTTGGATGCATTGGTCTAAATCCACAAGGTAAACTCCTGTGTGTAATGTGTAAATTTGTAAATATTGTACAGCAGAGATATATATTTTTTCACATAATTTATTATATATACTGGCCACATATGTGGTATGCCCCATGGCCCTGTACATATGTTATTTCCCTTTTCCCCCTTTCCAAGTTTGTGGAAAACTCAGTGTACATTTTTGTATAGGTATTTTTGTAGGGACGGGATATAAAAAGATATCCAAGGAATGGAGAATGCCAATCTGCAGTGTTCAAACTCTAATCAAGAAGTGGAAAATGAGGGGTTCTGTTGAAACCAAACCACGGTTAGATAGACCAACTAAAATTTCAGCCACAACTGCCAGGAAAAAACCCACAAATAATTTCAGGTGAAACACAGGACTCTCTGAAAACATGCAGTGTGGCTGTTTCAAGATGCACAAGAAGGAGGCACTTGAAGAAAGATGGGCTGCATGGTCGAGTTGTCAGAAGAAAGCCATTACTACACAAATGCCACAAAGTATCCCACTTACAATACGCTAAACAGCAGAGAGGCAAGCCTCAAACCTTCTGGCACAAAGTCATTTGGAGTGATGAGACCAACATTGAGCTTTTTGGCCACACCTATGGGCCAAACGCTACATTTGGAGAGGAGTCAACAAGGCCTATGATGAAAGGTACACCAATCCTACTGTGAAACACGGAGGTGGATCACTGATGTTTTAGGGATGTGTGAGCTACAAAGGCACAGGAAATTGATGGCAAGATGAATGCAGTATGTTATCAAAAAATACTGGAGGAAAATTTGCATTCATTAACCCAGAAGCTGCGCATGGGACGTACTTGGACATTCCAACACGACAATGATCCTAAACACAAGCTCAAGTCGACCTGTCATTGGCTACAGCAGAATAAATTGAAGGTTCTGGATTGGCCATCTCAGTCTCCTGACCTCAATATCATTGAGCCACTCTGGGGAGATCTCAAACATGCAGTTCATGTAAGAAAGCCCAAGAATTTACAGGAACTGGAGTCTTTTTGCCAGGAAGAATGGGCAACTTTACCATCTGAGAAGATAAAGAGCCTCATCCACAAATACCACAAAAGACCTCAAGCTGTCATTGATGTTAAAGAAGGCAATACACAGTATTAAGAACTGGAGTATGTAAAATTTTGCTCAGGGTCATTTGGGTAGTTTCTGTTGTTATTATGATTTAAAAAGAGTAAACATCGTTGATTGATATTAAATGGCTTCAGTCAAACACTAACCATGAATAAAAGAAAAGTTTTTGTGATATTATTCATATTCTCGGAAAAATGGCAGAGAAATCATAAATTCTGCCAGGGTATGTAAACTTATGAGCACAACTGTATATATATATATATATATATATATATATATATATATATATATACATATAAAGAGAGATAGAGAGAGAGATTAAACATATATTCTGTATCTATTTTTATTTTTAATTACAGATAAAAATGAAATCATTCTTTTAGAAATTTTTTTTATTTCACAAGTTTGACTTAATAATGTAGCCACCTTTTGCAGCTAAAGACACTTACAATAGAAATAAAATACTGTACGGAAATTTTTATCCTGCACTGCATTCTACGTACATAAGTTACCACGTATATATTTCACCTGTAGTTTGATTTGCTTTTACCCTTTTGTCCAGCTCATAATAATCTGTTGACCATGAAGTCCATTTCCTGATCTGAAGTCTACTGTATTGTTCTTTTTTCCTATGGTAAATTTTACGGTAGTTTTAGAGATATGTTTTGGGTTATTACCTTGCTGTAGGATGCACCTGGCCAACTAGTTGTAGTTCAGAAGGTGCTACATTTAGCTGCAAAATGATGTGGTAGTTTTTTTTTCAGAGTGCCAGACAAACTCTGCGCATGTAAAAGGGGCCCAAATACTATTACGTTTTCTTCTTCACATTTGATAGTACTTTATGGAACTTTCCTTTAACCTAGCTGATGACACTGATCTAGTAAATAAAGATTTTACATTTTGATTCATCAGTCTATAAAATCTTCTTCAATCTTCAATAGTACACATGATGCTAGGCAAGCCTCTTTCTATTCATTTGAAATGTTTTCTATTGCTTTCTTACTGCCATCTGACCTTATCTTTATTGAAATATTGAATATACCATTAACAATGTTGAGTACATATACTATTACAACAGGTGACAAGGAACAAAAGAAAAAATTAGGAAAATGGCTGAAAGGAGGCTTGGAAGAGAGAAAAGATGGGGGAGGTGGGAGCAGGTAAGGGGAAGGGGAAGCTGGTACGGCTGTCTGAAGGAGTTGCAAATTGTATATAATTGACAGTACAAGTAGGGCATGTATATGCAAAACAAAACATGGTCAGAGATTTTTCAATTGTAAGTGAATATCGTAGATAGGCAAAGACATGAATTCCAGGCCTAGTTTGGTGGGTCAAGGAAGTGCATTATTTTGAGTTATAATTTAAGAGAGCATTCAGGATGTCGAAGGCAAGGGTTCCATTGTCGGATAAATTTTGTTTGCAAGAGATGTACTCTAGCGAAAGAATATTCATACGAAGCGTACTCATTGAGGATTTGTATGACTGTTGTATAGTTACAACTAGGGTTGAGCGGACACCTAGATGTCCGTGTTCGACGGGTTCGGCCGAACTTTAAAAAAAAGTCCGGGTCCGTGTCCCGGACTTTTACCGAACTTTTCCCGGACACCGAACCCCATTGAAGTCAATGGGGACCCGAACTTTAAGGCACTAAAATGGCTCTAAAACACCAAAGGAAAGGGCTAGAGTGCTGCAAATGGCAGCAAAACGTAATTAAGAGCATGGCAAGTGCTCTGCAAACAAATGTGGATAGGGAAATAACTTAAACAACAAAAAAAAACAGAAAAATAAAACAATGTTCTTCTTCATCTCTGAAGGACGAGGCCCATATGGAGTAGGAGGGAGGTTGAGGTGGTGGTGGATGTGGCGGTGACATAGGCGTGCGCACAGGGTGTGCTGGGTGTGCCTGGGCACACCCTAATCACCTAGGGCACATAGCATTGCCAGTGAGGAGATGGGAAAGATCTCCCTGGGACCTGCTCTGCTCTATTTCTCCTTGCCTACAGGTACATGGCCCCGATACATTACTCTCCCTGCTGGCAAACACATGCATGTGTATTTCAACTTTGGGGTGCACACCTTAATGCAATAGGCTGCGCACACCTATGGGCGGTGTAGGTGGAAGCGGCGGTGGAGGAGGACCAGGGCCGGATTAACAGCATCATGGGCTTGGTGCTGAGGATTTTGAAGGGCCTTAAGGGCCGTGCCTTGCCATGCACCCAGAGGAGGAAGGGTGCAGCCATGCATGCCTAATTCAACATGGGATGCTGTCTCTGAAGCCCATAAACACATCCATGCATCGCCAACTGTCCCTCCTTGTCCGGCCTTCACGCTGTGTGGGGAGGTTCTGAGGGTGCTGCCTGGGGAAGCGAGCATAGAAGCCAGACTTCTGTGTTTACAAGTGACAGAAGAGCGGTAACAGTGAATATGGCCAACCCGGGGCCTATATAAAAGGTAGGGGCCTGGAGCTGCAGCTCCAATAGCCCCTACATTAATCTGGCCCTGAGGAGGAGGACGAGGTAGCCAACACTGCTTCTTTTCAAAAATTTTAAATGAGGGTACACCCCAAAAGAGTGAGAAAGAGCAAAAATGGAACAATGGGTGGGTAAGGTCGGTATCCATTGCTATTCTGCATAAGGTACGGAAAAGTCCCGTGGGATCCATGCCTGGTTCATTTTAATGAACGTGAGCTTGTCCACATTGTCTCTGGACAGGCGGCTGCGCTTGTCTGTTATAACGCCCCCAGCCGTGCTAAATACCCGTTCAGATAATACACTGGCTGCAGGGCACGCCAGCACCTCCAAGGCGTAAAGGGCAAGCTCAGGCCATGTGCCCAATTTGGAGACCCAGAAGTTGAAGGGGGCAGACCCGTCATTCACTACATGTAGGCGTGTGCACACATACTGCTCCACCATGTTGGTAAAATGCTGCCTCCTGCTAAGACGTTCCATCTGAGCTGCTGGTGCTGCTGTTTGTTGTGGCGTGCTGACAAAGCTTTTCCACATTTCGGCCATGCTAACCCTGCCTTCTGAGGTGCTGGCGGTGCCCTGGTTGCGTTGGCGACCTCCTCCTCCTCCTCCTCTGCCTTGTGCTTCCACTGTGGCCCCGCTGTCAGATGGGAATGCCAGCAGCATGGCGTCTACCAGCGTGCGCTTGTACTCGCGCATCTTGCGATCGCGCTCCAGTGAGTGAATTAAGGATGGTACGTTGTCCTTGTAACGGGGATCCAGCAGCGTGGCCACCCAGTAATCAGCACAAGTTAGAATGTGGGCAACTCGGCGGTCGTTGTGGAGACACTGCAGCATGTAATCGCTCATGTGTGCCAGGCTGCCCAGAGGCGACGAAAGGCTGTCCTCTGTGGGAGGTGTATCGTCCGTGTCCTCTGTATCCCCCCAGCCACGCACCAGTGATGGCCATGAGCTGGCCTGGGTGCCACCCTGCTGTGAACATGGTTCCATCTCCTCCTCCAGCTCCTCCTCCTCCTCATCCTCCTCATCCTCCAGAACTGTGCCCCTGCTGGACAATTGCGTCCCTGGCGTTTGCGTGTGCAGGAACCCACCCTCGGAGCCCCTTGCGAATGACTGCCCTGAAAGCCTTGGAAATGTTACCTCTTCATCCTCCTCCTCCTCCTCATCCTGTGCCACATCCTCTTCCATCATCGCCCGAATTGTTTTTTCAAGGAGGCATAGAAGTGGGATAGTTAAGCTGAGAACGGCGTCATTGCCACTGGCCATGTTGGTGGAGTACTCAAAACAGCGCAACAAGGCACACAGGTCTCGCATGGAGGCCCAGTTATTGGTGGTGAAGTGGTGCTGTTCCGCAGAGCGACTCACGCGTGCGTGCTGCAGCTGAAACTCCACTATGGCCTGCTGCTGCTCGCACAGTCTTTCCAGCATGTGCAAGGTGGAGTTCCACCTTGTGGGCACGTCACATATGAGGCGGTGAGCGGGAAGGCCGAAGTTACGCTGCAGCGCTGCCAGGCGAGCAGCAGCAGGGTGAGAACGCCGAAAGTGCGCACAAACGGCCCGCACTTTCTGCAGCAGCTCTGACATATCGGGGTAGTTTTTAAGGAACCTCTGCACCACCAAATTCAGCACATGCGCCAGGCAAGGGATGTGCGTCAAACCGGCTAGGCCCAGAGCTGCTATGAGATTTCGCCCGTTATCGCACACCACCAGGCCGGGCTTGAGGCTCGCTGGCAGCAACCACTCATTTGTCTGCTGTTCCATGCTCCTCCACAACTCCTGCGCGGTGTGTGGTTTGTCCCCCAAACAGGCAAGTTGTAAAACTGCCTGCTGTCGTTTACCCCTGGCCGTGCTGAAGTTGGTGGTGAAGGTGTTACGCTGTCCGGATGAGGAGGCGGTAGAGGATGAGGAAGCGGAGTAGGAGGAGTTAGGAACAGGAGGCAAACTGAAGCGCCCTGCAATCCTCGGTGGTGGAAGGACATGCGCCAAATTGCTATCCGCCTCAGGCCCATCCGCCACTGCATTTACCCAGTGTGCCGTTAGGGAGATATAACGCCCCTGACCGTGCTTACTGGTCCACGTATCCGTAGTTAGGTGGACCTTGGCACAGATGGCGTTGCGCAGTGCACACCTGATATTTTCCCCCACTTGGTTGTGCAGGGAAGGGATGGCTTGCCTGGAAAAGTAGTGGCGGCTGGGCACGACGTACTGTGGGACAGCCACCGACATAAGGTTTTTAAAACTGTGCGTCTCCACCAGACGGAATGACAGCATTTCAAAGGCCAATAATTTTGAAATGCTGGCATTCAGGGCCAGGGATCGCGGGTGGGTAGGGGGGTACTTCCTCTTCCTCTCAAGTGTTTGGGAGATGGAAAGCTGAACGCTTCCACGGGACATTGTGGAGATGGTTGTTGGTGACCCAGGTGGTGGTGTTGCTGACAGATCGTCTGTTTGCGGGGTGGCAGGTGCCGGTATCACTACAGATGTGGCTGGAGCGGCCGAGACTGCAGCAGAAGAGGAAGCAGGATGAGCCAGAGACGTTTCTTGGTTTTGAAGGTGTGTACTCCACTGCAGCTCGTGCTTTGCACTTAGATGCCTGATCATGCAGGTTGTGCTCAGGTTGAGAAGGTTTATGCCTCGCTTCAAGCTCTGATTGCACAGGGTGCAAACCACTCGTGTCCTGTCATCAGCACATTTTCTAAAGAACTTCCACGCTAGAGAACTCCTTTGAGCTGACTTTGGTGCGCTCGTTCCCTTGCTGCGTTGGGCAGTAGCGGGCGTAGTGTCTAGGGCACGGCCGCTCCGCTTCTGCACCCTGCTCCCTCTTCTGCTGTGCTGGTGGCTCTGTGCGACCACCGCCTCTTCCTCCAAACTACTCAGGTCACCTGCATGACGTTCATTCCATGTGGGGTCGAGGACCTCATCGTCCTCCACATCATCTTCCACCCAGTCTTCACCCCTGCCCTCCTTGTCGGTCTCCACAATGCTGAACGCCGCAGCAGTTGGCACCTGCGTTTCGTCATCATCGGAGACGTGCTGCGATGATCCTTGCATGTACTCATCTTGAGAAATAAGTGGTTGGGCATCGCTGCACTCAATCTCTTCCACTTCTGGGGCAGGGCTAGGTGGATGGCCCTGGGAAACCCTTCTGACAGAGTCCTCAAAAAGAATAAGAGACTGCTGTATGGCTTGGGGCTCAGACTGCTGGCCTGATTTGCAAGGGGGTGAGGTGAAAGACGGTTGGACATTGGCTGCAGGTGCCAACTCTGACCTTTCTGCAGTAGACTGGGTGGGAGACAATGTGAAGGAACTGGAGGCACTGTCAGCAGCAAACCAATCTACTATCGCCTCAACTTGTTCTGGCCTCATCACTTCTAGGGGCGTTTGATGCCCTACCAAATACTGATGCAGGTTCTGTCGCCTACTCACACTTGAGGAAGGTGTTTCACTTGTGCGTGTAGCTGGCACAGATCGACCACGTCCTCTCCTTGCAACAGGAGCTCTACCAGCAGCACCACGACCCAGGCCACGGCCCTTATTTGACGGTCTCCTCATATTTCTGTAATTTAAGATCTTGCCCTAGAAAGGTTTTTATTGAATAGCGGAATAGGAAATATGATCCAAAAAAGTGTATGTATCTCGCACGTACAAAACCACACTAGGCCCCAATTACTATTGTTTCTACCCCTAAAAGGATGGATGAGGAGTAGGAGGAGTATGGAACAGACAGCACCCTCAAATCTTCAGAAGTATGAGATGAACCCCAAAAACTTGGAAAGGTGGATCTCACACGTACCGACACAGACTATCCCGCAATTCAATTGATCCTCAAAGGTTTTTATTGAATAGCGGAATAGGAAATATGATCCAAAAAAGTGTATGTATCTCGCACGTACACAACCACACTAGGCCCCAATTACTATTGTTTGTACCCCTAAAAGGATGGATGAGGAGTAGGAGGAGGAGTATGGAACAGGCAGCACCCTCAAATCTTCAGAAGTATGAGATGAACCCCAAAAACTTGGAAAGGTGGATCTCACACGTACCAACACAGACTATCCCGCAATTCAATTGATCCTCAAAGGTTTTTATTGAATAGCGGAATAGGAAATATGATCAAAAAAAGTGTATGTATCTCGCACGTACACAACCACACTAGGCCCCAATTACTATTGTTTGTACCCCTAAAAGGATGGTTGAGCAGTAGGAGCAGGAGTATGGAACAGGCAGCACCCTCAAATCTTCAGAAGTATGAGATGAACCCCAACAACTTGGAAAGGTGGATCTCACACGTACCGACACAGACTATCTCACAATTGAATTGATCCCCAAAGGTTTTAATTGAATAGCGGAATAGAAAATATGATCAAAAAGAAAGTGTATGTATCTCGCACGTACACCACCACACTAGGCCCCAACTACTATTGTTTGTACCCCTAAAAGGATGGTTGAGCAGTAGGAGGAGGAGTATGGAACAGGCAGCACCCTCAAATCTTCAGAAGTATGAGATGAACCCCAAAAACTTGGAAAGGTGGATCTCTCTCACACGTACCAACACAGACTATCCCCCAATTTAACTGATCCCCAAAGGTTTTTGATTAAATAGCGGAATAGAAAATATGATCCAAAAAAAGTGTATGTATATCACACGTACACAACCACACTAGGCCCCAATTACTATTGTTTGTACCCCTAAAAGGCTAGGAGTAGGGGGAGTATGGAACAGGCAGCACCCTCAAACCTTCAGAAGTATGAGATGAACCCCAACAACTTGGAAAGGTGGATCTCTCTCACACGTACCAACACAGACTATCCCCCAATTTAACTGATCCCCAAAGGTTTTTGATTAAATAGCGGAATAGAAAATATGATCCAAAAAAAGTGTATGTATATCACACGTACACAACCACACTAGGCCCCAATTACTATTGTTTGTACCCCTAAAAGGCTAGGAGTAGGGGGAGTATGGAACAGGCAGCACCCTCAAACCTTCAGAAGTATGAGATGAACCCCAACAACTTGGAAAGGTGGATCTCTCTCACACGTACCAACACAGACTATCCCCCAATTTAACTGATCCCCAAAGGTTTTTGATTAAATAGCGGAATAGAAAATATGATCCAAAAAAAGTGTATGTATATCACACGTACACAACCACACTAGGCCCCAATTACTATTGTTTGTACCCCTAAAAGGCTAGGAGTAGGGGGAGTATGGAACAGGCAGCACCCTCAAACCTTCAGAAGTATGAGATGAACCCCAACAACTTGGAAAGGTGGATCTCTCTCACACGTACCAACACAGACTATCCCCCAATTTAACTGATCCCCAAAGGTTTTTGATTAAATAGCGGAATAGAAAACATGATCCAAAAAAAGTGTATGTATATCACACGTACACAACCACACTAGGCCCCAATTACTATTGTTTGTACCCCTAAAAGGCTAGGAGTAGGGGGAGTATGGAACAGGCAGCACCCTCAAACCTTCAGAAGTATGAGATGAACCCCAACAACTTGGAAAGGTGGATCTCTCTCACACGTACCAACACAGACTATCCCCCAATTTAACTGATCCCCAAAGGTTTTTGATTAAATAGCGGAATAGAAAATATGATCCAAAAAAAGTGTATGTATATCACACGTACACAACCACACTAGGCCCCAATTACTATTGTTTGTACCCCTAAAAGGCTAGATGAGGAGTAGGGGGAGTATGGAACAGGCAGCACCCTCAAACCTTCAGAAGTATGAGATGAACCCCAACAATTTGGAAAGGTGGATCTCTCTCACACGTACCAACACAGACTATCCCCCAATTTAACTGATCCCCAAAGGTTTTTGATTAAATAGCGGAATAGAAAATATGATCCAAAAAAAGTGTATGTATATCACACGTACACAACCACACTAGGCCCCAATTACTATTGTTTGTACCCCTAAAAGGCTAGGAGTAGGGGGAGTATGGAACAGGCAGCACCCTCAAACCTTCAGAAGTATGAGATGAACCCCAACAACTTGGAAAGGTGGATCTCTCTCACACGTACCAACACAGACTATCCCCCAATTTAACTGATCCCCAAAGGTTTTTGATTAAATAGCGGAATAGAAAATATGATCCAAAAAAAGTGTATGTATATCACACGTACACAACCACACTAGGCCCCAATTACTATTGTTTGTACCCCTAAAAGGCTAGATGAGGAGTAGGGGGAGTATGGAACAGGCAGCACCCTCAAACCTTCAGAAGTATGAGATGAACCCCAACAACTTGGAAAGGTGGATCTCTCTCACATGTACCAACACAGACTATCCCCCAATTTAACTGATCCCCAAAGGTTTTTGATTAAATAGCGGAATAGAAAATATGATCCAAAAAAAGTGTATGTATATCACACGTACACAACCACACTAGGCCCCAATTACTATTGTTTGTACCCCTAAAAGGCTAGGAGTAGGGGGAGTATGGAACAGGCAGCACCCTCAAACCTTCAGAAGTATGAGATGAACCCCAACAACTTGGAAAGGTGGATCTCTCTCACACGTACCAACACAGACTATCCCCCAATTTAACTGATCCCCAAAGGTTTTTGATTAAATAGCGGAATAGAAAATATGATCCAAAAAAAGTGTATGTATATCACACGTACACAACCACACTAGGCCCCAATTACTATTGTTTGTACCCCTAAAAGGCTAGGAGTAGGGGGAGTATGGAACAGGCAGCACCCTCAAACCTTCAGAAGTATGAGATGAACCCCAACAACTTGGAAAGGTGGATCTCTCTCACACGTACCAACACAGACTATCCCCCAATTTAACTGATCCCCAAAGGTTTTTGATTAAATAGCGGAATAGAAAATATGATCCAAAAAAAGTGTATGTATATCACACGTACACAACCACACTAGGCCCCAATTACTATTGTTTGTACCCCTAAAAGGCTAGGAGTAGGGGGAGTATGGAACAGGCAGCACCCTCAAACCTTCAGAAGTATGAGATGAACCCCAACAACTTGGAAAGGTGGATCTCTCTCACACGTACCAACACAGACTATCCCCCAATTTAACTGATCCCCAAAGGTTTTTGATTAAATAGCGGAATAGAAAATATGATCCAAAAAAAGTGTATGTATATCACACGTACACAACCACACTAGGCCCCAATTACTATTGTTTGTACCCCTAAAAGGCTAGATGAGGAGTAGGGGGAGTATGGAACAGGCAGCACCCTCAAACCTTCAGAAGTATGAGATGAACCCCAACAATTTGGAAAGGTGGATCTCTCTCACACGTACCAACACAGACTATCCCCCAATTTAACTGATCCCCAAAGGTTTTTGATTAAATAGCGGAATAGAAAATATGATCCAAAAAAAGTGTATGTATATCACACGTACACAACCACACTAGGCCCCAATTACTATTGTTTGTACCCCTAAAAGGCTAGGAGTAGGGGGAGTATGGAACAGGCAGCACCCTCAAACCTTCAGAAGTATGAGATGAACCCCAACAACTTGGAAAGGTGGACCTCTCTCACACGTACCAACACAGACTATCCCCCAATTTAACTGATCCCCAAAGGTTTTTGATTAAATAGCGGAATAGAAAATATGATCCAAAAAAAGTGTATGTATATCACACGTACACAACCACACTAGGCCCCAATTACTATTGTTTGTACCCCTAAAAGGCTAGATGAGGAGTAGGGGGAGTATGGAACAGGCAGCACCCTCAAACCTTCAGAAGTATGAGATGAACCCCAACAACTTGGAAAGGTGGATCTCTCTCACATGTACCAACACAGACTATCCCCCAATTTAACTGATCCCCAAAGGTTTTTGATTAAATAGCGGAATAGAAAATATGATCCAAAAAAAGTGTATGTATATCACACGTACACAACCACACTAGGCCCCAATTACTATTGTTTGTACCCCTAAAAGGCTAGGAGTAGGGGGAGTATGGAACAGGCAGCACCCTCAAACCTTCAGAAGTATGAGATGAACCCCAACAACTTGGAAAGGTGGATCTCTCTCACACGTACCAACACAGACTATCCCCCAATTTAACTGATCCCCAAAGGTTTTTGATTAAATAGCGGAATAGAAAATATGATCCAAAAAAAGTGTATGTATATCACACGTACACAACCACACTAGGCCCCAATTACTATTGTTTGTACCCCTAAAAGGCTAGGAGTAGGGGGAGTATGGAACAGGCAGCACCCTCAAACCTTCAGAAGTATGAGATGAACCCCAACAACTTGGAAAGGTGGATCTCTCTCACACGTACCAACACAGACTATCCCCCAATTTAACTGATCCCCAAAGGTTTTTGATTAAATAGCGGAATAGAAAATATGATCCAAAAAAAGTGTATGTATATCACACGTACACAACCACACTAGGCCCCAATTACTATTGTTTGTACCCCTAAAAGGCTAGGAGTAGGGGGAGTATGGAACAGGCAGCACCCTCAAACCTTCAGAAGTATGAGATGAACCCCAACAACTTGGAAAGGTGGATCTCTCTCACACGTACCAACACAGACTATCCCCCAATTTAACTGATCCCCAAAGGTTTTTGATTAAATAGCGGAATAGAAAATATGATCCAAAAAAAGTGTATGTATATCACACGTACACAACCACACTAGGCCCCAATTACTATTGTTTGTACCCCTAAAAGGCTAGATGAGGAGTAGGGGGAGTATGGAACAGGCAGCACCCTCAAACCTTCAGAAGTATGAGATGAACCCCAACAACTTGGAAAGGTGGATCTCTCTCACACGTACCAACACAGACTATCCCCCAATTTAACTGATCCCCAAAGGTTTTTGATTAAATAGCGGAATAGAAAATATGATCCAAAAAAAGTGTATGTATATCACACGTACACAACCACACTAGGCCCCAATTACTATTGTTTGTACCCCTAAAAGGCTAGATGAGGAGTAGGGGGGGTATGGAAAAGGCAGCACCCTCAAACCTTCAGAAGTATGAGATGAACCCCAACAACTTGGAAAGGTGGATCTCTCTCACACGTACCAACACAGACTATCCCCCAATTTAACTGATCCCCAAAGGTTTTTGATTAAATAGCGGAATAGAAAATATGATCCAAAAAAAGTGTATGTATATCACACGTACACAACCACACTAGGCCCCAATTACTATTGTTTGTACCCCTAAAAGGCTAGGAGTAGGGGGAGTATGGAACAGGCAGCACCCTCAAACCTTCAGAAGTATGAGATGAACCCCAACAACTTGGAAAGGTGGATCTCTCTCACACGTACCAACACAGACTATCCCCCAATTTAACTGATCCCCAAAGGTTTTTGATTAAATAGCGGAATAGAAAATATGATCCAAAAAAAGTGTATGTATATCACACGTACACAACCACACTAGGCCCCAATTACTATTGTTTGTACCCCTAAAAGGCTAGGAGTAGGGGGAGTATGGAACAGGCAGCACCCTCAAACCTTCAGAAGTATGAGATGAACCCCAAAAACTTGGAAAGGTGGATCTCTCTCACACGTACCAACACAGACTATCCCCCAATTTAACTGATCCCCAAAGGTTTTTGATTAAATAGCGGAATAGAAAATATGATCCAAAAAAAGTGTATGTATATCACACGTACACAACCACACTAGGCCCCAATTACTATTGTTTGTACCCCTAAAAGGCTAGGAGTAGGGGGAGTATGGAACAGGCAGCACCCTCAAACCTTCAGAAGTATGAGATGAACCCCAACAACTTGGAAAGGTGGATCTCTCTCACACGTACCAACACAGACTATCCCCCAATTTAACTGATCCCCAAAGGTTTTTGATTAAATAGCGGAATAGAAAATATGATCCAAAAAAAGTGTATGTATATCACACGTACACAACCACACTAGGCCCCAATTACTATTGTTTGTACCCCTAAAAGGCTAGATGAGGAGTAGGGGGAGTATGGAACAGGCAGCACCCTCAAACCTTCAGAAGTATGAGATGAACCCCAACAACTTGGAAAGGTGGATCTCTCTCACACGTACCAACACAGACTATCCCCCAATTTAACTGATCCCCAAAGGTTTTTGATTAAATAGCGGAATAGAAAATATGATCCAAAAAAAGTGTATGTATATCACACGTACACAACCACACTAGGCCCCAATTACTATTGTTTGTACCCCTAAAAGGCTAGATGAGGAGTAGGGGGGGTATGGAAAAGGCAGCACCCTCAAACCTTCAGAAGTATGAGATGAACCCCAACAACTTGGAAAGGTGGATCTCTCTCACACGTACCAACACAGACTATCCCCCAATTTAACTGATCCCCAAAGGTTTTTGATTAAATAGCGGAATAGAAAATATGATCCAAAAAAAGTGTATGTATATCACACGTACACAACCACACTAGGCCCCAATTACTATTGTTTGTACCCCTAAAAGGCTAGGAGTAGGGGGAGTATGGAACAGGCAGCACCCTCAAACCTTCAGAAGTATGAGATGAACCCCAACAACTTGGAAAGGTGGATCTCTCTCACACGTACCAACACAGACTATCCCCCAATTTAACTGATCCCCAAAGGTTTTTGATTAAATAGCGGAATAGAAAATATGATCCAAAAAAAGTGTATGTATATCACACGTACACAACCACACTAGGCCCCAATTACTATTGTTTGTACCCCTAAAAGGCTAGGAGTAGGGGGAGTATGGAACAGGCAGCACCCTCAAACCTTCAGAAGTATGAGATGAACCCCAAAAACTTGGAAAGGTGGATCTCTCTCACACGTACCAACACAGACTATCCCCCAATTTAACTGATCCCCAAAGGTTTTTGATTAAATAGCGGAATAGAAAATATGATCCAAAAAAAGTGTATGTATATCACACGTACACAACCACACTAGGCCCCAATTACTATTGTTTGTACCCCTAAAAGGCTAGGAGTAGGGGGAGTATGGAACAGGCAGCACCCTCAAACCTTCAGAAGTATGAGATGAACCCCAACAACTTGGAAAGGTGGATCTCTCTCACACGTACCAACACAGACTATCCCCCAATTTAACTGATCCCCAAAGGTTTTTGATTAAATAGCGGAATAGAAAATATGATCCAAAAAAAGTGTATGTATATCACACGTACACAACCACACTAGGCCCCAATTACTATTGTTTGTACCCCTAAAAGGCTAGATGAGGAGTAGGGGGAGTATGGAACAGGCAGCACCCTCAAACCTTCAGAAGTATGAGATGAACCCCAACAACTTGGAAAGGTGGATCTCTCTCACACGTACCAACACAGACTATCCCCCAATTTAACTGATCCCCAAAGGTTTTTGATTAAATAGCGGAATAGAAAATATGATCCAAAAAAAGTGTATGTATATCACACGTACACAACCACACTAGGCCCCAATTACTATTGTTTGTACCCCTAAAAGGCTAGATGAGGAGTAGGGGGGGTATGGAACAGGCAGCACCCTCAAACCTTCAGAAGTATGAGATGAACCCCAACAACTTGGAAAGGTGGATCTCTCTCACACGTACCAACACAGACTATCCCCCAATTTAACTGATCCCCAAAGGTTTTTGATTAAATAGCGGAATAGAAAATATGATCCAAAAAAAGTGTATGTATATCACACGTACACAACCACACTAGGCCCCAATTACTATTGTTTGTACCCCTAAAAGGCTAGGAGTAGGGGGAGTATGGAACAGGCAGCACCCTCAAACCTTCAGAAGTATGAGATGAACCCCAACAACTTGGAAAGGTGGATCTCTCTCACACGTACCAACACAGACTATCCCCCAATTTAACTGATCCCCAAAGGTTTTTGATTAAATAGCGGAATAGAAAATATGATCCAAAAAAAGTGTATGTATATCACACGTACACAACCACACTAGGCCCCAATTACTATTGTTTGTACCCCTAAAAGACTAGGAGTAGGGGGAGTATGGAACAGGCAGCACCCTCAAACCTTCAGAAGTATGAGATGAACCCCAAAAACTTGGAAAGGTGGATCTCTCTCACACGTACCAACACAGACTATCCCCCAATTTAACTGATCCCCAAAGGTTTTTGATTAAATAGCGGAATAGAAAATATGATCCAAAAAAAGTGTATGTATATCACACGTACACAACCACACTAGGCCCCAATTACTATTGTTTGTACCCCTAAAAGGCTAGGAGTAGGGGGAGTATGGAACAGGCAGCACCCTCAAACCTTCAGAAGTATGAGATGAACCCCAACAACTTGGAAAGGTGGATCTCTCTCACACGTACCAACACAGACTATCCCCCAATTTAACTGATCCCCAAAGGTTTTTGATTAAATAGCGGAATAGAAAATATGATCCAAAAAAAGTGTATGTATATCACACGTACACAACCACACTAGGCCCCAATTACTATTGTTTGTACCCCTAAAAGGCTAGATGAGGAGTAGGGGGAGTATGGAACAGGCAGCACCCTCAAACCTTCAGAAGTATGAGATGAACCCCAACAACTTGGAAAGGTGGATCTCTCTCACACGTACCAACACAGACTATCCCCCAATTTAACTGATCCCCAAAGGTTTTTGATTAAATAGCGGAATAGAAAATATGATCCAAAAAAAGTGTATGTATATCACACGTACACAACCACACTAGGCCCCAATTACTATTGTTTGTACCCCTAAAAGGCTAGGAGTAGGGGGAGTATGGAACAGGCAGCACCCTCAAACCTTCAGAAGTATGAGATGAACCCCAACAACTTGGAAAGGTGGATCTCTCTCACACGTACCAACACAGACTATCCCCCAATTTAACTGATCCCCAAAGGTTTTTGATTAAATAGCGGAATAGAAAATATGATCCAAAAAAAGTGTATGTATATCACACGTACACAACCACACTAGGCCCCAATTACTATTGTTTGTACCCCTAAAAGGCTAGGAGTAGGGGGAGTATGGAACAGGCAGCACCCTCAAACCTTCAGAAGTATGAGATGAACCCCAACAACTTGGAAAGGTGGATCTCTCTCACACGTACCAACACAGACTATCCCCCAATTTAACTGATCCCCAAAGGTTTTTGATTAAATAGCGGAATAGAAAATATGATCCAAAAAAAGTGTATGTATATCACACGTACACAACCACACTAGGCCCCAATTACTATTGTTTGTACCCCTAAAAGGCTAGATGAGGAGTAGGGGGAGTATGGAACAGGCAGCACCCTCAAATCTTCAGAAGTATGAGATTGTGTTCACTGTACCCCACAAAGATTGAGTTCACTGCACCCCACAATGATTGTGTTCACTGCACCCCACAAAGATTGTGTTCACTGCACCTCACAAAGATTGTGTTCACTGTACCCCCCAAAGATTGTGTTCACTGCACCCCACAAAGATTCTGTTCACTGTACCCCACAAAGATTGTGTTCACTGCACCCTAAAAGGATGTTGTTCACTGCACCCCACAAAGATTGTGTTCACTGCACCCTAAAAGGATGTTGTTCACTGCACCCCAAAAAGATTGTGTTCACTGTACCCCCCCAAAGATTGTGTTCACTGCACCCCACAAAGATTGTGTTCACTGCACCCCAAAAAGATTGTGTTCACTGTACCCCCCAAAGATTGTGTTCACTGCACCCCAAAAAGATTGTGTTCACTGTACCCCCCAAAGATTGTGTTCACTGCACCCCACAAAGATTCTGTTCACTGTACCCCACAAAGATTGTGTTCACTGCACCCCAAAAAGATTGTGTTCACTGTACCCCCCCAAAGATTGTGTTCACTGCACCCCACAAAGATTCTGTTCACTGCACCCCACAAAGGATTTTGTTCACTGCACCCCAAAAAGATTGTGTTCACTGCACCCCAAAAAGGATTTTGATCACTGCACCCCAAAAAGGATGTTGTTCACTGCACCCCAAAAATGATTTTGTTCACTCCACCCCAAAAAGATTGTGTTCACTGCACCCCACAAAGATTGTGTTCACTGCACCCCAAAAAGATTGTGTTCACTGTACCCCCCAAAGATTGTGTTCACTGCACCCCACAAAGATTCTGTTCACTGTACCCCACAAAGATTGTGTTCACTGCACCCCAAAAAGATTGTGTTCACTGCACCCCAAAAAGGATGTTGTTCACTGCACCCCAAAAAGGATGTTGTTCACTCCACCCCAAAAAGATTGTGTTCACTGCACCCCACAAAGATTGTGTTCACTGCACCCCAAAAAGATTGTGTTCACTGCACCCCAAAAATGATTTTGTTCACTGCACCCCAAAAAGGATTTTGTTCACTGCACCCCAAAAAGGATGTTGTTCACTCCACCCCAAAAAGATTGTGTTCACTGCACCCCAAAAAGATTGTGTTCACTGCACCCCACAAAGGATTTTGTTCACTGCACCCCAAAAAGATTGTGTTCACTGCACCCCAAAAAGGATGTTGTTCACTGCACCCCAAAAAGGATTTTGTTCACTGCACCCCAAAAAGATTGTGTTCACTGCACCCCACAAAGGATTTTGTTCACTGCACCCCACAAAGATTGTGTTCACTGCACACCAAAAAGGATTGTGTTCACTGCACCCCAAAAAGATTTTGTTCACTGCACCCCAAAAAGATTGTGTTCACTGCAGCCCAAAAAGATTGTGTTCACTGCAGCCCAAAAAGATTGTGTTCACTGCAGCCCAAAAAGATTGTGTTCACTGCAGCCCAAAAAGATTGTGTTCACTGCAGCTCACACACAGAAAAATGGATGTGGATCACTGACACCTGCCTATCTCCAATCCCACACCACACAGCAATATCGATTGTAGTTTGTAGAACACAGTTTCCCTAAAATTCAGCAGACTCTGTCCCTAACAGGATTGAGAAGAGATCGTAGATCAGGATTGAGTGCAGATTCACCCCACCCCCCACACAGCAATATCGATCGTAGTTTGTAGAAGACACTGACCCTATAATTCAGCAGACTCTATGCCTAAAATGCCTACAACTCGCCCTGCCTAAACACTCCGACCTGTCCCTCAATTCTATCCGGACACAAATGGTTTTTTCCTGCCTATCTTTCCCTAATCAGCAGCCAGCACATTGATGTGTGCTCTGTCCCTTAGCTAAGCAGCAGAATGACGCTGCTGCGGCGGCTGCCTCGAACTTATAAAGACTTGGTCACATGCTTCAGACGGCCAATCACAGCTACTAAGACATTTGCAGGCATGGCTGGGATGGCTTAAGGCACACCAGTTAAACGATTGTTGATTGGCTGTTGAAAGCCCGCCATGAAAAGAGCGCCAAAGCATGCAAAACCCGGAAATAAAACGACCGAACACGGATTTTTACCCGAACATACAGTAAAGTGTCCGTGTCCGTGTTCGGGTAAAAAAAATCCAATTATTCGGTACGAACACGAATAATACAGTCCGTGTTCGCTCAACACTAGTTACAACGACAGAGAAAAGCCCAAGACCTGATGAGTTTACTATCCGTTACTATAGAAAGTTTAAGGAAATGCTAGTACCAAAACTTTGTAGATATATGAATAGGATAGGAGAAGGAAAGGAGATGAGAATAGAATAGAATCACTACAAGCATTTGTAACAGTAATACCTAAAGAAGGAAAGGATGTCACCCTGTGCTCTAGTTATAGGCCGATAGCGTTAATAAACACAGATCCAAAACTATACGCAAAAGTCCTAGCAACTATATAAAGATTTATTGCCAGAGTAGATCCATGCAGATCAGGCTGGATTCATTCCAGGTAGATTGGGGAAAGACAACAGGGTAAGAAGGCTACTATTATTACACAAATCTAGAGGTGCTAAAACCCCAAACATACTACTATCAATTGATGCTCAAAAAGCATTTGATAGGGTAGATTGGGGGTTTATGCTAGAAACAATAGAAGACTTAGGCATTGGCCCTAGGATGAATCAATGGATAAGAGCACTGTAGAGGAAACCAACAGCATCAGTAAAGATTAATGGAAATGTATTTCCTCCTTTTGAAATGCGAGACAGGGGTGCCCGCTTTCGCTCCCGTTGTTTGTCCTGTCATTGGAACCATTGCTAGGCATCATATGGAACAACGTAGATATAGGGGGAATAGAGGTGGGAATATGAGGAACATAAGGTAGAAACATATGCTGATAACATCCTGTTCTACATTTCTAACTCTAGAATAACTCTTCCAAATGTAATCAAAGAATTAAAAAAATATGGGGAACTTTTACAAGATAAATCCAGTAAAGTCAGAAATTTTAAACATTGGGTTAAGTAAAAGAGAAGAACGGGAATTACAAAAGGAATTCCTATTCACATGGGCGAAAACAGAACTAAAATACCTTGGGATAAACCTAACTCCATCATTAAAAAACCTTTACCATGTTAATGCTAAATTAGATAAAAGCAGATATTTAAAAAAATGGCAATATGTCTACTCTCCTTGCTGGGTAGAATAAATATGGTCAAGATGGTAATATTATCCAAAATCTTATATAAAAATTCAAAAGGTTACCAATAGATATCCCACAGACATATTTTAAAGCAATAAAAACAATGCTATTAAAGTTAATTTGTCAGGGGAAGAAGCCTAGAATATGGTATATGTCACTTAGTAAAGACAAATCACAGGGGGATTAGCTGCACCAGACACAAAAAGATACTACACAGCAGTTATAATCTCACGAATGATAGAATAGACAAAAATAAATTTAGATAAGAGATGGGTAAAGATTGAAACCACATTAAGTCAAACACAGCTAAATAAGAATATTTTGATTCCACCAAAATATAGGGAAATATTTCTAGATACACATGAAATGATGAGAGCCATTTACAAGACATAGGACACGATACACAGACTGGCTAAATGGGAATATAATTCACCACTACTATCACTAGAAGGCACAAAATACTTTGCACCTGGGAATGAGACACAATATGGTATTTGGAATAAAAATGCACAGTTAAAAGACATCATACAAGGTGGTAAGATAAGGCCATATTATTAACTTAAAAGAAGGGGGGGGGGGTAACCATTTCATTGAATGAATGGAGATATTTTTTTAGCTAAAACATTTTGTGGGATCCTTGTCACAACCCATCAGGTCTGAGAAGGGCTTGAACCTGGTGGAAAAAGTATGTAACCCACAAACAAAAATAAAACACAGTACATCTCAGATATATAAAATGCTATAATGCTATACTCAGATATATAAAATGCTAAAATGCTATACATCTCAGATATATAAAATGCTATGAAAAAGCCTCTATTCAGAGAAACATGGGAAAAAGAGATAGGATCACAATTAAAAGAGCAAGAAATAAACACAATACTGAGAGCTGTACACAACTCAGCGGCCGTTGTAAACACCATGAAAATAAACTATAAATGTTTATCGAGATTGTGTATAATGCCAGTAAAATTACAAAAATACCAACCAGAGAAAACCCCACTCTGTTGGAGGGGAAGCGGCATGCAGGGCACAATGTTCCACATTTGGTGGGATTGCCCTAAGATTTGTGACTACTAGCAGAAGGTACAGCAAAGTATTGGGGAGATAACAGGGTTAGATATCATCAATGACCCATGGGCCTGCTTATTCCATAAAACCGATAATATAAAAAAGTATTATAAATAGTACAATAGTATCAAACCTAAAAAAAACGCAGCAAAGGGGCAATTCCAAAAAAATGGCAAAAACCAGAAAGCCCTACACGTAGAGACTGGTTTAAAATAATTTTATATATATATATATATATATATATATATATATATATATATATATATATAATATGGAATATTTAGGCAGCAGAGAAAAAAATCAGACAGAGGGTTTTTCAGATTTAGAAACTTTCAAAATTTCAAACGTAGAAATTTGGGTAGAGTAGGGGAGGAAGAGGGGAAGTAGGCAAATTGAATAGAAGAGGAGGACGTACAACAGTGGAATAGATGAGTAATAGACGAGGGGAAGGGAATGAGGCAGGGTACGTGGGGGTAGGGGACAAGTATTCATTATACATATATAATGTACTTGAATTTCTGGAGAAAAAACTGTAAGTTGTTAATTCATTTTGTACTGTAGATCCTTGAAAAAAAATCTTATTTTATGTAACCTAATTTTTTAAAACCTTTATTAGTGAATGTTATACCATTCTAGGTTATTTTCAGAACAGAAAATTGATGGTGTTCAAAAACTTTTTATCAGTGATGTGTACATTTATTCTTATACTGTGTGTGTATATATATATATATATATATATTGTAACTATTGTTACTGTCAGAACTGCGATCTTGGATTTTTTTTCTGTGCTTAAACAAATGTCCTTTTATAAAACACTTCCACCATTTGTAGGTTTGATATGTAGCACATAATTACTAAAATGCTAAACGGATTTTTCATTTTCTGGTGAATCACTGGTGAATTTCTGGTGAATCACTTTGTAAGTTTAAAGTGTTGGTTTCCCTTTAAAAAAAAAAAAATGAAAAGATGAAATAACATCCTCGCCCCCCCCCCCCCCCCCTAGTCCCTGCTGCACTTACCTCTGTGGGAGAATTAGTTGTACTGTGCCCACTAGGGATGATCGAACTTTTGAAAAGTTTGGTTCGACCATAACACCCGAATTTCAGGGAAGTTCGGTTCTGATTCCAGAACCCCATTGAAATCAATGGGACCCGAACTTCTGGAATCAAAAAACACAATTTTGAAGCACTAAAACCCAATAAATGCCCCTAAAAAGTGCCTAGGGTTCTGGGTCATGCCCCATTAACTATTAATCACACAAAAAAAGTTCTTAAAAATTGTCATTTTTGATAAAAAAGCCAATTATTGAAAGAAAAGAAAAAAAAAAGAGAGATTTTTTGATTTTGACTTTGGATTTAGTATCTGGGGGTCTAAAAAGTGTACATGTGAAGTTTCAGCTCTGTAGCATGTCCAGAACCATGAAAAAAAAAAGATAATTTTTCAGTAGAACAGGGATGTGGGACCCTCCTTTAACACCTATATGATCTTTTTTTCTGGTTCTGGACATGCTACAGAGCTGAAACTTCACAGGTACACCTTTTAGACCCCCCAGACACAAAATCACACAAAAATTTTTTCATTTTTGATAAAAAAGGCAAATATTGAAAAATTAAAAAAAAAAAAAAAAAAAAGAGATTTTTTGATTTTTACTTTGGATTTAGTATCTATAGTAGCAGAAATATATGCTTGCGCTAATGAAATCATTTACAGTAATATATTTCTGCTACTATCACACCTATATATGGCTAGGTGTCTATATACATATAATTATGTGTGTATATATACCACTATACACAAGTTCAGATGTTTTGCCTGCCTCAAAAGAACCCCAAAAAATGCCAAAAAAAACGCTAGCGTCAAAAAGAAAATGCCCAGGTGTGTTTTTGCTGGCATTTTTTGGGAGTTTTTGGAGGCAGGCAAAACATCAGAACTTGTGCACAGTACCACTATACACAAGTTCAGATGTTTTTCCTGACTGCAAAGAACCCAAAAAAATGCCTGCTATTAAACCGGCAAGGTGTGGAAACCGAGAAGCCATATTGGTGATCTGAAACTTTTCTAATACAAACAATCTTTTTTTTTATGGTTCTGGACATGCTACAGAGCTGAAGCTTCACATGTACACTTTTTAGACCCCCCAGATACGAAATCCAAAGTAAAAATCAAAAAATCTCTCTTTTTTTTTTTTTTTTTTAATTTTTTTCAATAATTGGCTTTTTTTATCAAAAATGACAAATTTTAAGAACTTTTTGTGTGATTTTGTGTCTGGGGGGTCTAAAAGGTGTACCTGTGAAGTTTCAGCTCTGTAGCATGTCCAGAACCATAAAAAAAAGGATTGTTTGTATTCGAAAACTTTCAGCACAGGAGTATGGCTTCTCTGCTGTAACACCTTGCCGGTTTAATAGCAGGCATTTTTTTGGGTTCTTGGCAGTCAGGAAAAACATCTGAACTTGTGTATAGTGGTACTGTGCACAAGTTCAGATGTTTTGCCTGCCTCCAAAACCCCCCAAAAAATGCCAGCAAAAACACACCTGGGCATTTTTTTTTTGACGCTAGCATTTTTTTGGCATTTTTTTGGGTTCTTTTGAGGCAGGCAAAACATCTGAACTTGTGTATAGTGGTATATATACACACATAATTATATGTATATAGACACCTAGCCATATATAGGTGTGATAGTAGCAGAAATATATTACTGTAAATGATTTAATTAGCGCAAGCATTTATTTCTGCTACTATCACACCTATATATGTCTAGGGGTATATATACAGACATATATGTTTATATATACCCCCTATACACATGTTCAGATGTCATGTCTGACATCAAACATGTTCTCAAAAAAGCACTGGCAGTGGCAGCCCCTGCAGCATAAAAAATGCTTGGCTGGTGAGAAGCCATATTCCAGTTCCGAAGCAACTCAGAGAAATGATCATTTCTCTATAGCGGTCATCCTGCTATGGAAGGGTTTTGTCACCCTGCCATAGCAGTCACTGCCAGTTAACCCTACACTACACTACGGTCCCCTTACACTTAACACTTTCCCTACAGAAACTAAATTTTTGAAGCTAACTTAAGTGTAAAGGAGCACTCTAACTACACTAGATATCCCTTTCCTCACACTAATAAATAGCTAAATGACACTTTTAATGTTAAAATTAACAGAACTGCTTCCACTCTCTTCCATGTCCAGTATAACAATGCTAGGAATATGGCGGGGGCGATCTTATATACTGGGGGACGTATTCACTAATGATTGGTCTAGGGACCCCCTAGTCACTCCAATCACATTCCTAGCATTCTCCTGCCCCCTCAATTGGCTTTTGCTAATGGTTCTGGTCCAATCACGGGCTTTTAAAGCCCATTTCCTGAAGCATTGCATTTTGGTCGGTTCTGGTTGCCGAATTCCGAACTTTTTGGGCAAAAAGTTCTAAATTCGGCCGAACCTCGAACACCCAATGTTCGGGCCGAACCGATGGTCGACCCGAACCGTTCAAACATCCCTAGTCCCCACACGTGGTTCAATTTTTGCATTCATATCAAGCCATACAGGGAACATTTTTTCTTTCTTTAACTGCATGATTTCTTTGCATAATATTTATATCAGATCCAAATTTCGAATGATAATTATATCTTACTTATCTCCCTAACCTATGGGTAGAACAACCGCAATGCATCTATGTTAATGTTTATGTAATGGTTTTTAAAAGCATTTACAATGTTTTTATTATTTTTACTTTTTTGTCTTTGATCTGCTTGCCAGAGGTAGAAGGATATTGTTGACGAGCACAAAAAAATTGTATGAAAATGAAAATATTCTATATTGTGTTGACAATGTTAAACTACATGTGTGCATTAGGAATGAACTCAGAATCTCAGCAGGCTTGCTTTTTCACTGCAAAGTAAACTTAGAAAAAAAAAAAAACAATTGTAATTTGAAACAAGACACAAATAGTGTGCTCCCCATCACCCAGCAAGAAATCTTTGTGTAGTTCACATTCCTTGTGTTCATGCCAGCTGCCTATTGAATGGATCTATGTTATATACAAATATCCATTCATTTAGTACTCTGTGATGAATTGATCATTTTTCACCATTGTCTTCATTTACCATTCCCATTCAGAATTTATTGACTGACCTACGTGTTAATTCCAGCTCATTCAGCAAGAAATCTCATATACTGAATTCTCATTAAGATAAACACATCTTTATGAATGGGAGGAATGAAAACAAAACCCATTCAATAGATTTTAAGGGAGGAGAGGACATAATGACTCACTTCAAAACCTCATTTCACCAATGAGTACTATACAAATGGCTATCTCCACACAGACAATTAATAAAATGTAACCAACTGTTGACCACACTATAGCAGTTTTACTGCTACAGGACGGCAGCTCTGCACAGGATCACATATTTATATGTGATCCTGCACTTCTGCCTGCAGGGGGCGCACAGCCAGTGGGCCGCTTCTGCTGTGATTATTCACAGTAGAAGCTGATTAGCAGGAGCTGGGCACTTGATGTCTCCTGGCACCCGCCTACCCTCAGTAAACCACACAGAATGGGGATCTGCCTATGTATACAAGGCAGATCTCCATTCTGATAGGAGGGAAGCAACTGATTTTGTGTACCTGCAAAGCAGGGAATACAATCCATCTCTTCCCCTAGTAAAAGCAGCACACTGTGTACACAAAATCACTGGCTAGGCAAACAGTTAACGCTTTGATCACCCTAGATGTTTAACCCTTTTCCATCCAGTATTATTAGTACAGTGACAGTGCATATTTTTAGCACTAATCACTGTATTAGTGTCACTGATTCCCACAAAGTGTCAAAAGTGTCAGATAATGTCTGATTGTCCGCCGTAATATCGCAGTCCCACTATAAGTCGCTGTTCGCTGCCATTACTAATATAAAAAATGTAATAAATAAATATTCCATAAATATATACCCTAGTTTGTAGATGCTATAACTTTTGGGTAAACCAATTGATTTACGCTTATCGGGGTTTTTTTTTTTTACCAAAGATATGTAGCAGAATACATTTTAGCCTAAATTTATAAAGAAATTGAATCTTTTACTTTTTTTTTTTATTCGATGTGTTTTATAGCAGAAAGTAAAAAATATATATTTTTTCTTTTTTTCAAATACCGCCAAAAGAAAGCTATATTTGTGGTCACAAAATTACATAATTTTTTGGGGTACAGCTTTGCATGACCGCTCAATTGTCAGTTAAAGTTACGTAGTGCCAAAAAGCCAAAAATGGTCATGAAGGGGGGTAAATCTTCCAGAGGTCAAGTGGTTAAAAAAGCAAAAGAAAAAACAGAGGTGTTGATTTTCTAAAGGCAGATAGTCAGTAAATTTTGCAAGTGCATGTCCTCTAATTTTCCCCAGAGCTTAGTAAATGTGGTAAAGTTCTGCTATTTTCCATCATCCAATCATGTGCAAACAAAAATACTTTTTTTTAAATTTTCCTTGCACCTGATTGGGTATTCTTTAGAAAAGCTATACTACATTTAATTTACTAAGGAAAATTAGTGCAATCGCACTTGCAAACTGCATAGACTATGTGCCTTAAGAGCCGGTTCACACTACTCCAACTTGGGACACGACTTGTGTGCCCTCAAGTTGCCCCAAGTCTCTTGTCATCACAAATTCAATGTAAATGAAGGAGAGCAATCTTAATATGCACTACTGAAGTCGCTCCGACTTCAGAAAAGGTTCCTGTACTACTTCAAGGCGACCTCTATCCGACTTGTGCACATAGACTTCAATGGGAGTTGCCTCTAAGTCAGATCCTTATCTATTTTCAAGCGACTTGTTATCAGACTTTCCAGGAAGAAGAAAAAGATTAGCCAGGCATTCCTCACAGACAAAGTCGCCTATCATTTAAGTCTCTTCAAAGTAGTGCACAAGTCTCTTCCAAGTCTCTAAACAAGTCTTTAACCACTTTACCTCCGCCCACAGTAATATTACTGCGGCAGAGTGGCTCGTTATCGTCTGACGAGGTAGTACTACGTCGTCAGACACTCCCCCTTCTGGGCGGTGCTTGCGCGCCGCCGGAGGCTCGCTCCCGCTGTTTTCGGTCACAGCGGGAGTCAGGCCAGGGGAAGAGCAGCGGCGATCGCCGCCGCTCATCCCCGATCGTTGGGGATCTAGTGTGGAGATCTGCCCGCCTGTGTAAACACAAGCTGGCGGATCTCCCAAGTGACAGGGAGTGACAGATCGGAGTGTTCAGCATAGCTGGACATCCGATCTGTCCCTGGCTCACTCAGTCACCTCCCCCTCCACACGTCAGTAAGCACCAGGCATACATTAACCCCTCCCTCTCCAATAAAATTAACCCCTTCCCTGCCAGTGCCATTTTTACAGTAACAGTGCATATTTATAGCACTGATTACTGCAGTAATGTCACTGGTACCCCCAAAAGTGTCAAAAATGTCAGTCAAGGGTCCGATCTGTCCGCCGCAATGTCGCAGTACCTCAAAAAAAATCGCAGATCGCCGCCATTACGCGTTAAAAAAAAAAACACCAAAAATTACAGAAATCTTTCCCTTTGTTAGTAAACGCAATAACTTTTGCGCAAACCAATCAAAATACGCTTATTGTGATTTTTTTTACCAAACATGGGTAGCAGAAAACAAATTGGCCAAAAATGTAAAAAAAAATTGGTTTTTACATCTTTTTTGGGGGGAATTTCATATAAAAAAATGTTAAAAATATTGTTATTTTTTAAAAATAAACGCTATTTTTTTGTTTATAGCGCAAAAAGTAAAAATCGCACAGGTGATCAAATACCACCAAAAGAAAGCTCTGTTTGTGGGGAAAAAAAAGACGTAAATTTCGTTTGGGTACGGCGTCGCACGACCACGCAATTGTCAGTTAAAGTTGCACAGCGCCGAATCCCAAAAAGTGGCCTGGACGTAAGACAGCAAAATCCTCCGGTGGTAAAGTGGTTAAACAAGTCTCTTCAGTCACACTAAAAAGTCGCTCCTTCATGGGGCGACTTTCTGGTCGCGGTAGTGTGAACCGACTCTTAGTAAATCCACCCTTGAATCTGAATAGAATGTATCAATTTTTTAAAGACAACACTGGGTAACACGTGCATACACCCAGTGTTTAACCACTTGCCTACTGTGCACTTAAACACCCTTCCCATCCAGGCCAATTTTCAGCTTTCAGCGCTGTCACACTTTGACTGACAATTGCGCGGTCATGCTACACTGTACCCATATGAAATTTTTATTATTTTTTTCACACAAATAGAGCTTTCTTTTGGTGGTATGTAATCACCTCTGGGTTTTTTATTTTTTACAAAAAAAAAGAATAAAGACAGAAAATTTTGAAAAAAAAAAAAAGTTTTTCTTATTTTCTGCGAGTAAATTTTGAAAATAAATTTTTCTCCTTCACTGATGTGCGCTGATGAGGCGGCACTGATGGGAACTGATAGGCTGCACTGATGGGCACTGATGAGGTGGCACTTATGGGCACTAATGAGGTGGCACTTATGGGCACTGATGAGGAGGTACTAATATGCCGCACTGATGAGCATTGATAGGCAGCATTGATAGGCGGCACTGAGAGGCGGCACTGAGAGGCGGCACTGATGAGCACTGATAGGCGGCACTGATGAGCACTGATAGGCGGCACTTCTGGGCACTGAGAGGTGGCACTGCTGGGCACTGAGAGGTGGCACTGCTGGGCACTGAGAGGCAGCACTGAGAGGCGGCACTGACGGGCGGCACTGATGGGCACTGATAGGCGGCACTGATGGGCACTGGCGGATGGCACTGGACACTGATGGGTGGCACTGATGAGCGGCACTGATGGGCAGCACCATCAGTGCCCACACTCAGTGCCCATAGTGCTTCCAGTCAGTGCTCATCAGTGCCTAGATGAGCAGGCACTGATGGGCACTGACTAGCAGCACTATGGGCACTGATTGTGGGCATTGATGGGGGGCACTGATGGCGGGCACTGTGGGCACTGATGTTGGGGCACTGTGTGTGTGTTTTTACCTTCAGTAATCAGGGCACTGGTGATCGGTGCCCTGATTACATTGCTGTGTGTCCCCGGCGCTGTGAGGCTCCCCCTCCTTCCTCACACTGCAGGCTCCGTGTGAGGAAGGAGCGCCGGCGATGAGAGATGATCTCATATGTTTACATATGAGATCATCGCTCATTGGACGGCCCGATCACGTGGTGAATGGCCGCTGTGATTGGCCATTCACCACGATCTGTGATCGGCCGTGTCCAAGGGACACGGCCGACACAGATTTTCCCCGCAGCGCGCTCGTGGGAGCGCGCTGGGGGCGTGTCACTGGGAGGCCATTTAAAAACGGCCTCCCGAAAATTCGAGTCCGTGTTGCAGCCGTATATAGGCTGTAGCGCGGATGGGAAGAAGTTAAAGTGCAAAAATTGTTATGTTTGCCTTATTTTTCCAGTAATGTCTAAAAAAAAAAAAGAATAAAAGCCTTAATAAAAACAAATTCCATTTGAAAACATGCAGAAATAAGAAAATTACCTATTTTGGGAGAATTTATTTCCGTTTTTTTTGTTTCACACTAGTGTAAAAGCTATCACTGATCATGATTATACAATATATGCTGTGATGTTAAAAAAAAAAAATAAAAAAAAAATAAAATGATCCTTAAGGCCCGTACACACGATACAAAAATCGGAAGGAAAATTTCGTCCAACGAACGATCTGCCGATTTTCGGATTGTTAGTATAGTGCTTTCGACAGCTGATTACGGATTTTCGGACGACAAAAACTGGATGTGCAGGCTATAAAATTTTTATCGTACGTCAACACAACGTCCGAGTTTCATTTAATTAGTACAGTTTATGTCTGAAAAAAATCATAAGAACAAGACTAGGCATGCTCAGAAATAAAAGAACACATACAAAACAATTCAACACATGACATCACTCCTGAAGTTGAATTCTGTCGTACGGGAATTTTCATATGAAAGTAACCTCTTCACTTTCCACATGAGACTAGCATGCAACAAAATCTGATCGTGTGTACGAGGCTTTAGGCTGGGTACACACATTTCCAGCTGCAGGTTGCAGTCTGGAGTCCAGTGCATTTCTGTTCACCACTTCAGGCACAATTCTTGTGCAAATTTTGCCTGAATTCTGACCTTAAAATGCATAGGACCCTTTTCAAAACCGCATTGGGCCACCCAGGACATGTGTGAACCAGCTCCATTTAGAGTTGGTCACATTAACATGTTTTGCAAATTGGATGCAGTTAAAAATGCATAAATGTGAACAAAGCCTTAATCTTGTGTGGCTTTTTCATGTGTTTTTTTTTTTTTTGATGATTGGGAAAAAAATTTCAAATTACAAAATGTGAGTTCATAATTTCTTCTTTTCGTTAGTTTTGCAGGTATATTTTATAATTATATGTTAACCACTTGATCTCCTAAAAGGTTTTATCCCCTTCATGACCAGGTGTCTGTAAAGCTTAGTATGTATTCGAACCAAAAGGCTATTACATGCTCAAAATGTTCTGACCAAAGGCTCACTGCACGCACACGCAAATGTATTAGTATGTGCTCAAAACAGAATGGAACTGTCTTGGTACTGGTGCCAGACAGCCTATTTAGGCTGGACTATGGCATAAACAGATTGCTGAGTGCTCTTCAGCTAGTTCCTGTTTAACCTGCACTTTGACCTGATATATCTGCCTACCCATGCATGACCTGGCTTGCCCTTGGCCAATCTCTGGATTCCTGCCTGCCTCCTGTGACCTCTTGTACTGTGACTATGCTACTGTCTTGTGCTCCTGTACCTTGCTGCCCAACTGTGTACTGACTCCGGTGTGTATCCTGACCCTGTCTCTGCCTGATATTCCTGTATCTTGCTGCCCAGCTGTTGATGACCTTTTGGCTTGTGTCCCAGCTATGCTCCTGCGTGCTGATCAAGTGTTACCATGTTCTAGTTCCTGGTTCCTGCCTAATGATCCACAGTCACCTCTAAAGCTCATTCTCCACCAGGTAAGTGATACTAGGCCATTTTGTTGCTTTTCAGCATGGTGCTACTTTAACTAGCAATTGCTCGGTCATGCAACATAAAGGAATTTTGTTTTTTTTTTTCAATTTTTGGTGGCTTTCTTTTGATGGTATTTAATCAATACTGGGTTTTTATTTTTTGATATATAAACATAAAAAAATACCGTAAATGTTGAAAAAAAAAAAACTATTCTTAGTTTGTGCTATAACGTTTTGCAAATAAATAATCTTTCTTCATAAATTTAGGCCAAAATGTATTCTGCTACAATGATGTACTGACTGTCTATCTCATTTCTTGAGGCCCTAAAATGACAGGACAGTACATATACCCCCAAATTACCCCTTTTGAAAAGTAGACAGTCCAAAGTATTTAGTAAGAGGCATGGTGACTTTTTTTTTTTTTCAAATATGTTTATTTGGTTTTCAAAGAGAAACATGACATAAAGTTGATAACAACGCAGACATAGCTGCTTAATATTGAATCAAACAAGGTTTATAACACATTTAGTAACATTATGGTAACAGTAGTGGTGGACTCTTATTGATATAATAGAGAGTTGAAAATTCTGAGCTATAGGTATACAGAAATAGATGTATATATGTAAATATACAGCAACATATATGTATAGTTAAAGGCACTAACAATTTTAACATCAGAAGAAGGTGTATTTAGCAGGCTAAGGCAAATGTTGCAGCTACATGGATACTTGGGGTAGTCCTAAAGTTCTGGGAACCTTTGAGGGGTATCAGAGGGACCAGGGTTTCCATACAAGATTAAAGGTGCGGAGGGTTTTTTGTTGAAAAGCTAGAAATCTTTCCTATAGGAAGTGATGGTGGGTAGTATTTATCACTTCGGATGGGTTTGGGGTCAGGTCTTGTTTCCAGTGTCTAGTTATGGTCTGGGTTAGCGGATAGAAGAATGTTTGCCATTATACCACGGAGCTCAACAGGAAAATTTTCAATGCCTAAATTAAGTAGGGCAAGTGCGGGATTATCAGAGGTTAATATGCCAGTTATTTCTGATGTTATTGAAAATATTTTCTGCCAGAAACTACAGATGTTTTTGCAAGACCATAGAATATGCATGATGTTGCCCAGGGAGCCAAATCCAAGCCAACATAGTGGGGAGCTTGTGGTAAACATTTTGAACAGTCTGTAGTTGGGTGAGGTACCACCTAAGGGAGGCTTTTAAGGCCAGTTCCCAGTGGTTCACACAGTGTGTAATAGAATATGTGTACCGAATAGCTCCATTGGTAACCAGAAAAGGAAGTTTGGAGGTCTGATTCCCATTGGAGCATGGGCTTGGATTTGCTGAACTTAGTTTTGTCACATATTATGGTAAAAATGAGGGATGTTCCTTTGGTGGGTTTTTACGGGGGCTAGTGGAATACTGCCATATTTTGGGGTGCATATTGATGTCAGGTATAGAAGAGGCATTTAAGAAATGGTAAATGCGATATAAAGTTTAAAAGGTGGATCGTGGGAAATTGTGTTTAGCGATAAGGGTTTCTGGAGAGCATGGGTGCATCCCTTCCAATAGACCTTCCAAGTAGAGGATACCATATTTGTTCAAATATTACAGTTTAATGTCTGGGATGAGATGCTCTAGCGTAGTAAGTGGTGCTTTGACAATAGGGTGTTTAAAGGGTTGAGAGGGGGAGTTTACAATTGTCCTCTAAGCGTGGATGGACGTCCTTGTAGTAGGAAGGAATGTGAATAGGTTTAACGTTTTCCACCTGTCCGCATACAGTAGAGAGCAGAGAGTAGAGGTTTTATTGACTTCTTTTTCTATATCCAGCCAAAGTGGTTCTGCAGATTGCAGATGTATTGAACCAGTGTCTTAGGTGGTCCAGGTGTTAGGTAGTCTTGTAGACCTACCATTCCCATACCACCGACTGTTCTGTGTTTTTTTAGGGATTTATAGGAGCATCGAGCCATTTTCCCCTTCCAAATAAAACTTCCTTATAGAGATGTTAGACTTTTCATATATGATTTTTTTTAGCAGGATATGGAGGGTCCTAAATATATATAGGATTTGGGGAAGGATCTTCCTTTTTTAGGCTGCTAACCTGCCCACCCAGGATATCTCTACCTGGGCTAGCTTTTTCAGTTCTACCTCCATTTTGGCTACTAGAGGTTTGTAGTTGGCTTCTTCTAGGGTAGCATAGAATGGAATGATTGTTATACCCAGCTTGCCAGATATTTCCATTGGTAACCAATATCATGGTTTCTCAGGAAGTAGTGCATCCGTAGACGGACATCCCTAGGTATTTCTTGAGGAAGGAAAGAGGACTTAGGGATCCTATGAATACGGTCTATTGTGAGATCTTCGGGGGACATTGACAGTGCTACAGCTTGAAAAAGATCCTGTACATAATTAGGAAGCTTGGAGGGTTGTACAGATTCAGGGGTACCTCTGAGTTTTAGGTTATTACACCTGGAGTGGTCCTCCAAGTCCGCTACTTTTGTTCTCAGCCAGGTAATGTCCTCTGAGTGGGATATGTGTGTGTCCACCATATCATTATAGAATTCCACACATGTACCCATTGAGTCTTCCAAGTTACTCACTCTGTGCCTTAGATCTTGAATTTCAGCGTTTTTGGAAGCATGCGAGCATGTCCACTTGGAGGGGTAAACGGAGGGATAAGAGCATATCTTTCATAAGAATATCAGACATAGGTTGCCCCACTGTGGGAAATAAGGCTATTGGATCCAAATGCTGACCACTCTTCAGAGAGCAAAGCACATTTAAATTAATAATTTTTTGTTTATTAATTTTTCATTACTTTTTAACTGCCCTGTTTGGGGGCTTTGGTAAAATATCAAGGGTCTAACATTTGAGACTGAGAAAGGGACTGAGGACATAGATTCATCAGTCCCTTTCTCTGCAGCATCAAATACACTGAACAGTGAATGAATAGGAAGCACTCTGAGGCTTCCTGTTCATTCACAAACTGAAGCATAGTGAACCCAGTTTACTATGATTCATTGATGAATGGACACAGGAGTGATTAGTACCAATTGCTCATTGTGTTAATTCAGAAAAGTATAGGACAAGTAAATAGGACATATTTAGCTACAACCCCCCCCCCCCTCCCTTCTTTATCCTGAAACAATCCACCTGTGTGCCCCCAGCAGCCGGCAGGAGTGGAGAGGAGGGAAGCCAACAGCGCTGTGAGGAAGAAGGCACACAGGAGGGACTGACAGCAGGTGGAAGGGGGTGCAGATCCTAGAATCGATCCGCCCGCATCACAGCCAGAGGGAGAAGGAGGCTCACTGCACACACGGGCAAATGTACTAATATGTGCACAAAACAGAATGGAACTATCTCGGTACTGGTGCCAAACAGCCTATTTAAGATGGACGATGGCATGAACAAATTGCTGAGTGGTCTTCAGCTAGTTCCTATTTAAACACTTAAGGACCGCCTGCCGCAGATTTACTGTGGCAAGCAGCCCCTCTTGCGCGACCGATGTAGCTGTATGTCGGTTGCATGCCTGCAGCTAGGGGACTCCGATGCACAGGGCTGGTGGCTCCGATTGGCGCTGAACGTTCTTCTCTCTGGAATAATCACAGAGTGCCTGTGATCCTTCTATGTAGGATCACAGGTCTCTGTGATAATTTCAAAAGCTCAACCCCCATACAGTTAGAAACACTCCCCTAGGCTTACATTTAACCCCTTGCTCACCCACTGTGTTAACCTCTTCCCTGCCAGTGTCATTATTACAGTAACAGTGCATATTTTTAGCACTGATTACTGTAGTAATGTCACTGGTCCCCCCAAAAGTGTCAAAAATGTCAGTTAGGGGTCCAATCTGTCCGCTGCAATGTTGCAGTCCCACTACAAATTGCAAATCGCCGCCATTACTAGTAAAAAATAAAAACAATAAAAATGACATAAATCTTTCTCGTAGTTAATAGACACGATAACTTTTGCGCAAACCAATCAAAATACGCTTATTGCCATTTTTTTACCAAAAATATGTAGCAGAAAATAAATTGGCCTAAAATGTTAAAACATTTTGATTTTTAATTTTTTATGGGAATGTTATATAGCAGAATGTGAAAAATATTGTTTTTTTTTTTTCAGAATTGTCACTCTTTTTTTGTTTATAGCGCAAAAAATAAAAATTGCAGAGGTGATAAAATACCCCCAAAAGAAAGCTCTATTTGTGAGAAGAAAAAGGATATCAATTTTATATAGGTACAGTGTTGCAATTTTCTGTTAAAGTAACGCAGTTCCGAATCGCAAAAAATGGCCTGGTCATTAAGGGGGCAAATCCTTCCGGTCCAGAACTGGTTAACCTGCACTTTGACCTGCTATATCAGCCTACCCATGCATCCCCCCACATCACAGCCAGAGAGAGAAGGAGGAGTAAATGCTGGAATCCGTGCAGGGATAAACAAGAGCAAAAAGACAGTACTGTGCTGGCCACCCTTTTTGACTGATGGGGCCTGGGTCTGGTACAGAAGGACCGGCTGTACTTCCTTATCAGCAGCCCTGGTAGTGAGCATTCCGTTTGCTAAAGCATGCATTGGGGTTTATTTACTAAAGAGAAAAAAAAACAGTTTAATAGACTGCTTTAGATTGTTTACTACTATCTCAGCTATATTTTGTACTGCAGTTGGAAAACATTGAGGTTTATTGACTAAATTCTAGGGTTCCTATAGTTGAACTGATAATTTGATACTGCAAAAAAAAAAAAAAAAGGCCTTCATCAAATTTGCATTTACATACACATCATTTGTATGCAAATGGTTTTGCCAGTGCTGAGAGTATCCAAGGCGAAAAGACCAAATTGTACCCCACCCATGAATTACCCTAGAAGCTTAGAATTATATAGGGTAAGGGATCTGGAATACAATTTCTCTGTACCATACCAGGTCCCACCCAGCAAACCATGCTCTTGTATCAGTATCTCTACCAGGACTGTTAACATTGTTCAAATAAAGACGCATTTTACTAGATTTTTATGAGAGGTGCAACATCCCAGAGTATAACTTTAACTGCCAGGACAGAACATGTGTCATTTACAATGAACCTGGGATCATGTATTATACAGGAAGATTATTTTGAAGGAAAACCATACATATCAGCTGCCAATGGATGTGCTACGAGCTTGCAAAAATGTACATTTCCAGACAGATATTTCAGCTGCAGTGAGGATTTTGGAACCTCAGTTATTATTAATTAGGACATCACTAGCAGTTCTATATATAGTAAATGTCAGGTAGTGTGAAAATCTCCAGAATATACTGTATATACACAATGAACCGGGCTCAAGGCACATACGTTGGGAAAATTGACATCTTCTTTACCATTCTATTCTGTAATGGTAGTGGCAATAAAGAAAACAGCAGTTAGGTATGTATGGATGTTAGTGGGAAAAAGCTGGAATAGCTGTTTATAGCTGCCTGAAATGTAGAAAAATTACCATCCAAAAGCTAAAGTAATGAAGAAAGAAGTGCTAAAATAGTAAATTATGGTATTATAGTACGCTAAAACATAAAAAAGAGAAAAAGTGCTCCAAACCAACGCCGCTCCTATAAACGATCTCTGATCATGCATATGGTGAACGCGGCAAAGCTATGTGTTCCGTGTCACTGGAGTGCTTCCACTATTCCCGCGCTCAAAGAGTGGTTCCACAGGCTAAATCGTATTGAACTGTCGGGACTATTGGGGGTAAATAAATAATAGGTAAAATAAAAATGATTTTAAAAGCCATGTATCTCATATTATGCATAAGAGATACTGAATGGTACAGCATGGCGTCCATCTTGTTTTTAAGGTGAAACAAAGTTCATATATACTTGTTAAACAAAATGTCTCTCACAGGCTTACAAAGGGTCTATGGTTTCAACAGAGATCTTTGTATATCTATGTAATCGTAAATAAGATCCCTTTTGACATCTCTATCAGATAACAGATGTTAAGGGGATGGTAGAGCCAGTCTGTCTATAAGTATTTAACAATAGACAATGGCTCAGTGTTTTTCATCAGATATTTAAAGATGAACCATAAAAAGTTTTCATAGATACATTATTATATGTGAGAAGATATTAGCCATAATTATGTCATTATATTATGTAAGGCATATACATATATATTTAGGAATGTTATATCACATTTTGGGTTTATATTCTCATAGTAGTAATCTTACTTAGACTAACACTAGAGTGAATACCAATTACTTAATTTTAAGGTATGTGGTAGGAGTGTTTATATAAGCGTTGTTTTAGAATAGACTAAGTAATAGATCTTCCAACCTAGACTAGATTTCTGACAGTCTTTGGCATGGTCAAATAAGTAATGGCTTCTCACTAGCCGACAGGTCAGAGGTCATCAGATAAGGACATGGTGGTAATTATGTTGAATACAAAATCTAATGAACGGTATGACACTGCCCTCTGCAGGCAAAATACCAGGTGCAGTCTTGAGATAATTTTAGATATTCCAATATAAAAATATTATATTGTGTTAAATAATATAATTATTGAAATGGCATTACTTGCCAAGGTGAATGATGGAGATACAGGTGGACATTTATGTATGTACTGGGAGTTTGGACAAAGTTTTATGTTGTGTTATATGATTAATCTTACATATAGAGAAATCATCATTTAACTTTATTATCCAAGTATGGGGTTAATTATCAAAAGAGGTGTGTCTATGATCTCACCAGTTTAGGTATAGAATATCCCGACCAATTGGGATAATGTTTCATCCCTCTGGGTTTTACTTATGGTAATTTTTATAGCTCTTTGTTCTTACCATATAAAAGACCAACCCAGATGAGAGAGAGGACAGACATTACACTGCCCATCAGACAATACACTTACATCACACACACTATTACATTCCTCAATAAACTCATCCAGACATACTCCATATTGTCCACATCATTCAATCTGAAACTTGAAGGGAAGCCACCATCTTAAGAAAGGCATCCATCTTAGGACTCTGGTAACGCCCATTTGAAGCTAGCAGCCGTCTTAAGTGTGGTAATTATGCCTTGCTATGTTATTTGATTTTATTCAACAATTGTTTATTCTTTCCTTATATGTTTTATATTGCATATTTAAGGGTCATGAGATTACAATCCCAGCCGTATAAGCCATAGTATATTTTTCTCTAAAAAGCTGATTTTTGTTTTTATACATTTTTATTAATATCAGATTAGGTGCATTATTTGCAATTTTAAGTCTTCCGTTTTGCATGGCTTATTCTCACTCATCTGCAGTGAAGTGACTTTTGGGCTATGCATTGCGCAGACCATTGTAGTCTGCTTATATAGAACATTTATTTATATGGTTTATGCTATACCTGGGAAGAAATGGTAATCTTGCTTTCATTTTGTTTTGGTTTCACTTTCACTTTGTTTCACTTTGTTTTACTTTCACTTTCATTATTGAGCTAAACATCACATTGCATTGATTGTTTGAAGTTAGTATTTTTTTTTGTAGAGTTATCTTTTTGTGTCATTTCTTGTTTGATCATATATTGTGTTTACATGTCTTGAGAATAAATATTTTTATATATATTCCATACTGTAGACTGTACTCACTAAGATTGGTATATGCTTTTAAAAAGAAATTAATCAATTAAAAATAATTCACGACATTGATTTATGGCATAAGTGGAGATTCTCCTTTCTTACAGATCTTTGCTTATTAACCATAAATAAATACACTGCTATATTCAGAGCAGTATAAATATTCTGACATAATTAAGTACGAGCGCAAGATATTTATTATTAAATATTCTTACAGAACAGATGGAGGAAATGATTAACATTGCTCACGATACCTTCTCCACATTTGTCTCCACCTGGTACGACTGGATCCGGTTCAAGGAATCGGACCTCTACACTTCGACTATGTCATCCGGCTGAAGTACCAGCACCCACACTTTTAGTTGGACCTCTTGCCCCTGCACCCTCTTGGTCCCCTCCCTCCACCCCCTCCCCTTTTTCTCTCTCTCTCTCTCTTCTTCTTTCTTTTCCTTTTCCTCCTCCCTCTCTTCTTTCTTCTCTAACTCTCACTCTGTCCTTTCCTTTAATGTATCTCTCTCTCTGATTGAGGCACCTCCTTGCCTCTGGATGCACCCTCTGGCTATACATGTCCTAGGGTTGAGCGAACCCAGACTGTATTGTTCAGGTTCGTACCAGACTTTTGAGTATTCGTACCCGGACCCAAACCCAAACATTCCACTGTATGTTCTAAGTGCAGACAAATTTATTGTAAAATAAGAACATTAGCTGTAGCAACTCACAAGATGCCACAGTATTCAGGCTTTTTTGCATCAAATATGATATGAAGCTCTTCTAGGTGGTGTTATCTATCCACACTACAGGCAGTATACACTGAAACACCGTCCGTCACATGGGAGAAAGAGAGCCGGCTATCTCTTAGTGGCGTCCGCGGAGGCAATTGCGGTCTGGAGATGAAGGAGAGAAGAATGCGGCCACATCACCAGGGAGCTGGAATGCTTGGTATAATCGACATGCACGACGTGCATTTCTGAGCATGCGCAGAGTCCCGATCAGACATGCGCGCTCTTTCATCAGGTGCTGGAGAGCCGTAGTATTCAGGGAGTTTAAATAGGAAAAACAGACTGCCATTGATATGCAGACTAGCGAGGAAGATAGCACACAGCTGGCAGGTAACACAGTCCTTGGATAATAGTAATCAAGCAAGAGCACCTGTATAGCTGGCAAGTAACACAGTCCTTGGATAATAGTAATCAAGCAAGAGTATAGAGAATAGCTCCCTTCCTCCCATGTGATGGACGGTGTTTCAGTGTATACTGCCTGTAGTGTGGATAGATGGCACCACCTAGAAGAGCTTCATATCATATTTGATGAAAAAAGCCTGAATACCGTGGCATCTTGTGAGTTGCTACAGCTAATATTCTTATTTTACAATAAATTTGTCTGCACTTAGAGCGCTTTTCTTTTTGTCTTTTTCTGCTTCAGAGTCTTCCTCACTTCTGGGAAGAGCTGCTCAGTGCCATTGGACATCCAGATTTGGGACTTTTATTCATTATCTACTGGTATTTATTTTATATAGAAGTCCCCTTTCCTTTTTTTTTTCTTTGAGATTTCCCATTCCCCTCCCTGCTCCCCAGTCTGGTAGTTTTGCATTCATCCTTCATATGCCAGTGGTTTTTTAGCGCTCTACATTTGTGTGTTTTCACTGTATGTTCGGGTACTGTCCGTTGTTCGGTAATGTTATTTGATGTTTTGGTGTGGTTTTAATGGCACGGTTTCAACAGGTGCAAGGCAGCCAATCAGCAAGCGTTTAACTAGTGTGCCCTAGAAGCCATCACAGCCATGCCTACTAATGGCATGGCTGTGATTGGCCAGTGCAGCATGTGACCCAGAGTCTATATAAGCTGGAGTCACATAGCGCCGCGTGTCACTCTGCTATAACTATACTAGGGAGAGGTTCCTGATGCTGCTGAGGGAGAGATAAGAGATTACTGTAGGGTCAGGCTGGAGATTGCTTTGAGGGAAAGCATAGGAAGAATCTTCTTTAATCAGACAGCGATCTACATTGATTTGATTGTGTGGGGGTGCAGTGCACAATCTTTTTGCCCGGAGGGAGAGATAGGAAATTATTGTAGGGTCAGGCTGGAGATTGCTTTGAGGGAAAGCATAGGAAGAATCTTCTTTAATCAGACAGCGATCTACATTTATTTGATTGTGTGGGGATGCAGTGCACAATCTTTTTGCTCGAAGGTAGAGATAGGAGATTACTGTAGGGTCAGGCTGGGGATTGCTTTGAGGGAAAGCATAGGAACAATCTTCTTTAATCAGACAGCGATCTACATTGATTGTATTGTGTGGGGGTACAGTGCACGATCCTTATGCCCTGACCTGAGCCCAGTGAGGAGGAGAAAGGAGAAAAAAAAACTTTTATCAGTCTGTTAGGTGGGCGGCGTGCGGTGCTGCACATTTAATGCAAGCTCAGTGCATATGTGTCTGCTTAATCTGCATTTAAAAAAGAAAAAACATTTTTTCCTTCATATTTAACTTTGGCATACAGTCTTTAGACAGACACTGCTTTTCTAACCTGCTCTTCAAAAAGCACCAATGTAAGGGGAAAATAATTATTTTTCAGTATTTAGGGAAAGAAAAATATTTTTCAGTTTTTCATTCAAATGGGTTTTTCTTTATTCAAAAGCGGAATAGAACAACCACAGTATCCAACCTGTTAGGCCTGCATTTAAAAAAGAAAATACAATTTTTCCTTCATATTTTACTTTGACATACAGTTTTTAGACAGACACTGCTTTTCTAACCTGCTCTTCAAAAAGCACCAAGGTAGGGGGAAAATAATTATTTTTCAGTATTTAGGGGAAAAAAATTATTTTTTTTAGTTTTTCATTCAAATGGGTTTTTTTTTTATTCAATAGCGGAATAGAATAACAACATTATCCAACCTGTTAGGCGTGCGGTGTGTAGCGGCCATTTCCTGCAAGCTCAGTGCATGTGTGTCTGCTTAATCTGCATTTAAAAAAGAAAAATACGTTTTTCCTTCATATTTTACTGTGACTTACAGCGTTTAGACACTGCATTTCAAATCTGCTATTCAACAAGCACCAATTAAGGGGACAATTATTTTTTGGATTTTCATTCATATGTTACAGTGCGATACACCCATTGCATACTGTTGTTGTATTCCGCTTTGCACTAAAAACCCATTTAGGGGAAAAAAAAGTTAATTGCGACCTAGGCTGCATATGTTACAGTGAGATACACCCATTGCATACTGTTGTATTCCGCTTTGCAATAAAAACCCATTTAGGGGATAAAAAGTAAATTTCGGCTCTGTCTGCATATGTTACAGTGAGATACACCTACTGCATACTGTTGTGTTGCGCATTGCAATAAAAACCCATTTAGGGGCAAAAAAAGTTAATTACGACCTAGGCTGCTTATGTTACAATGAGATACACCCATTGCATACTGTTGTATTCAGCTTTGCAATAAAAACCCATTTAGGGGGAAAAAAAGTTAATTGCGGCCCTGTCTGCATGTGTTACAGTGAGATACACCCATTGCATACTGTTGTATTGCGCATTGCAATAAAAACCCATTTAGGGGGAAAAAAGCTAATTGCGGCCTAGGCTGCATATGTTACAGTGAGATACACCCATTGCATACTGTTGTATTCCGCTTTGCAATACAAGCCCATTTAGGGGAAAAAAATAAATTGCGGCCTAGTCTGCATATTTTACTGTTAGATACACCCTTTCTATACTGTTGTTCTATTCCGCTATTCAGTATACACCCATTTAGGGAAAAAATATTAAATTGCGGCCTAGTCTGTATCTGTACATGTGAGATACACCCTTTGGATACTGTTGTTCTATTCCGCTATTCAATAAACACCCATTTAGGGAAAAAATATTACATTGCGGCCTAGTCTGTATATGTTACTGTGAGATACACCCTTTGGATACTGTTGTTCTATTCCGCTATTCAAAAAAAACACCCATTTAGGGAAAAAATATTACAATGCAGCCTAGTCTGCATATGTTACAGCGCAACAAGGCACACAGGTCTTGCATGTAGACCCAGTTACTGGTGGTGAAGTGATGCTGTTCCGCAGAGCGACTCCTGCGTGCGTGCTGCAGCTGAAACTCCACTATGGCCTGCTGCTGCTCGCACAGTCTGGCCAGCATGTGCAAGGTGGAGTTCCAACTTGTGGGCATGTCACATATGAGGCGGTGAGTGGGAAGGCCAAAGTTAGGCTGCAGTGCTGACAGGCGAGCAGCAGCAGGGTGAGAATGCCGAAAGTGCGCACAGACGGCCCGCACTTTCTTCAGCAGCTCTGACATATTGGGGTAATTTCTAAGGAACCTCTGCACCACCAAATTCAGCACATGCGCCAGGCAAGGGATGTGTGTCAAACCGGCTAGGCCCGGAGCTGCTACGAGATTTCGCCCATTATTGCACACCACCAGGCCGGGCTTGAGGCTCACTGGCATTAACCACTCATCGGTCTGCTGTTGAATGCCCCTCCACAACTCCTGCGCTGTGGGTGGTTTTTCCCCAAACAGGCAAGTTTGAAAACTGCCTGCTGTTGTTTACCCCTGGCTGTGCTGAAGTTGGTGGTGAAGGTGTTACGCTGACTGGATGAGTAGGCGGTAGAGGATGAGGAATCGGAGTAGGAGGAGTCAGGAACAGGAGGCAAACTGAAGCGCACTGCAATCCTTGGTGGTGGAAGGACATGCGCCAAACTGCTATCCGCCTCAAGCCCAGCTGCCACTGCATTTACCCAGTGTGCTGTTAGGGAGATATAACGTCCCTGACCATGCTTACTGGTCCGTGTATCCGTAGTTAGGTGGTCATTGCCACAGATGGCGTTGCGCAGTGCACACCTGATTTTGTCACCCACTTGGTTGGCTTGCCTGGAAAAGTAGTGGCAGCTGGGCATGACGTACTGTGGGACAGCCACCGCCATAAGGCTTTTAAAACTCTGCGTCTCCACCAGACGGAATGACAGAATTTCAAAGGCCAGGAATTTTGAAATGCTGGCAATCAGGGCCAGGGATTGCAGGTGAGTAGGGGGGGTACTTCCTCAGCCGCTCCAGTGTTTGAAAGATAGAAAGCTTAATGCTTCCATCGGACATTGTGGAGATGGTTGTTGGTGACCCAGGTGGTGGTGTTGTTGGCAGATCCTCTGTTTGTGGGGTGGCAGGTGCCGGTCTCACTACAGAGGTGGATGAAGAGGCCGAGACTGCAGCAGAAGAGGAAGCAGGAGGAGCCAGAGACCTTTCTTGGTTTTTGAGGTGTCTACTCCACTGCAGCTCGTGCTTTGCACTTAGATGCCTGGTCTTGCAGGTTGTGCTCAGGTTGAGAAGGTTTATGCCTCACTTCAGGCTCTGATTGCACAGCGTGCAAACCACTTGTGTCCTGTCATCATCACTTTGTCTGAAGAGCTGCCACGCTAGAGAACTCCTTTGATCTGGCTTTGGTGTGCTCGGTCCCTTGCTGCGTTGGGCAGTAGCAGGCATAGTGTCTAGGGCACGGCCGCTCCGCTTTTGCACCCTGCTCCCTCTTCTGCTGTGCTGGTGGCTCTGTGCGACCACCGCCTCTTCCTCCAAACTACTCAGATCACCTGCATGGCATTCATTCCATGTGGGGTCGAGGACCTCATCGTCACCCCTTCACCCCTGCAACCCTTGTCGGTCTCCACAATTCGGAATTCCGCAGCAGTTGGCACCTGTGTTTCGTCATCATCCGAGACGTGCTGCGATGCTCTTCCCATGTACTCATCTTGTGACATAAGTGGTTGGGCATTAGTGCACTCAATCTCTTCAACTTCTGGGGCAGGGCTAGGTGGATGGGCCCTCGGAAACCATGCTAACAGAGTCATCAAAAAGAAGAACAGACTGTTGCATGACTGGGGGCTCAGACTGCTTGGCTGATTTGCAAGGGGGTGAGGTGATAGATTGATGGACATCGGCTGCAGGTGCCAACTCTGACCTTTCAGCAAAAGACTGGGTGGGAGACAATGTGAAGGAACTGGAGGCACTGTCAGCAACCCAATCTACTATCGCCTGTACTTGTTCTGGCCTCAACATTTGTAGAGGCACATTAGGCCCTGCCAAATACTGCTGTAAGGTTCTGTTGCCTACTCGCAGCTGAGAAAGGTATTTCACTTGTGCATGTAGCTGGCACAGTTCGACCACGTCCTCTCCTTGCAACAGGAGCTCCACCAGCAGCACTACGACCCAGCACTAACATGGTGGAGCAGTATGTGTGCACACGCCTAGACGTACTGAATGACGGGTCTGCCCCCTTCAACTTCTGGCTCTCCAAATTGGGCACATGACCTGAGCTTGCCCTTTACGCCTTGGAGGTGCTGGCCTGCCCTGCAGCCAGTGTATTATCTGAACGTGTATTTAGCACGGCTGGGGGCGTTATCACAGACAAGCGCAGCCGCCTGTCCAGAGCCAATGTGGACAAGCTCATTTTTTATTAAAATGAACCAGGTATGAATCCCACAGGACTTGTCCGTACCTTGTGCAGAATAGACATGTATACTGGCCTTACCCAGCCATTGTTGTATTTTTGATCTTTCTCACTCTTTTTGGGGTTTACCCTAATTTAAAAAGAAAAAAAATTAAAAACAAAAACCAGTGTTGGCTACCTCGTCCTTCTCCACCGCCGCTTCCACCTACACCTCCACATCCACCGCCACCTCAACCTCCTACTCCATATGGGCCTCGTCCTCCTCCTCCTCCAACGCCGCCGCCGCTTCCACCTACACCGCCATATCCTCCGCCACCTCAACCTACTACTTCATATGGGCCTCGTCATCCTCCTACATCATTCAAGATGATTATTTTTTATTTTTCTGTTTTTTATGTTATTTTAAGTTATTTCCCTATCCACATTTGTTTGCAGAGCACTTGCCATGGTATTAAGATGAGTTTGCTGCCATTTGCAGCCCTCTAGCCCTTTCCATGTTTGTTTTAGAGGCATTTTAGTGCTCAAAAGTTCAGGTCTCCATTGACTTCAATGGGGTTCGGGATCGAGGTAAAGTTCGGGTTAAGTCCGGTTCACGAACCCTGACTTCTTTTTCAAGTTTGGTCGAACCTGCCGAACCCGGACATCCAGGTGTTCGCTCAACTCTAGTCCTAGGCTGACAGCCTCAATTATGTAAGCTCATACTTGCTGTCACTTACTTCTACTATTCATGATCGACTCAACCTGGCTAATTCTCGCATGTCTCCTGTGTCGTTGTGGCATAATAATTCTACCCAGCTATGCCAAGGTGAATGCTTAGTGTCTTTTTTTTTCCACGCAATTTTATGCCTACATTTTTTCAGTTCTCTAGTTACTGATTGCCACATTGCCATGTCTTTCTTTGTCTCATTGTATAGCCGAGCCTACTGTTGCACTTGTTTGCTATTCTATTGTTCTTATGTACACTAATGCAAGTGTCACCTTGCTGTTTTGTTATGTTCATTACTCTTCAATGAAATGTTTATGGAAAAAAAAAGAGAGAGAAAAAGTCTAATGTGTAAGAACAGTGTTAATAAGTCATTTCTATGCACTTTCTTCTTCATAACTCCCCTCTCAGGTGCTGCAAGGTATGTCAGAAGGCAAATAAAAAAAAATAGGTTTTGGCTTTGGATATACAACAGATCAAACTGATGACAAACTGAGACAAACTCTTAGTCCTTTAAAATCCCCTGCAGAAGCATGACAGATGCCTGTTTGTGGGGGTTTGCTTTGTTTTGAGATATAGTTGAAAAAATGTAGATGAATCATTTTCCTGAGAGAAGGGGTAAATTGTGTTGCTCTACAAACTAAAGTACATTTTAACAAGTTTGCATATCTGAAGTAGTAAAAAGCAGACCTAAACTCATTAGGACATGGTCTCTATCCACTCTGGCTGCCCTGCAGGGCTGGACTGGCCTACCCGGATAGTGGGAAATTTCCAGGTAGGCCGCTACCCTGGAGCCGCAACCCCTGCCCCCCTCTCCTCCCGAGCAGCCTGGAGACACTAACATGCTGCAGAAAAAAGATGAATCCACCTGTGTCGTTTGTAGTAAGAAGAGGAAGATGATAGGAAGATGATTGGCCGGCTGTCATGTCTCTGCTTGGTGCCACATTAGGGAAAAGTTCACACTTGTGTGTTGTGGGAGGGCGTGCAAACATGCACCCCCTTTACATTTGTGCAGCAGTGCAAGTGGAACTAAAGGGGTTAATACTCATCTTAGATCTTCACCCTCTTAACAAAAGCTGTCAAACAACTGGTGGCCCCCAGCTGTTGGGGAACTACAAGTCCAATAAGGCATTACGAGGTTGACAGTTACAAGCATGACACAGGCAGAGGCATGATGGAATTTATAGTTCTACAACAGCTGGAGGGCCGCCAGTCTAAACCATGATCCTTCCTCTCCACGTCTCTGGATTAATTATGTTTTTTTTACAAAATTGTCCTTCCCCATCACCCTTGCATATTATTTGCCTAGGGGAATGACGTGCACTATCCTCCATTAGCCTCCTGGAATATACACGTCACACAGGGCTGGTGCACAGGGTGCACCGCACCCAGGTGCCGAAAGCTGAGGCAGAGGGGGGGGGGGTCGAAGCCAGTGGCATACCAACAGGGAGGCAGTCCGCCCCGGGTGTCAGGCCGGTGTCACCTGCTGTGACAGCTTTGATTGGAATCTCCATGCTCCCGCAGATAGTCGCGCAAAGTTCCACCTCCTGGACCGGCTCGTTTGATAGACAGCACACTAGTCCAATGCCGGGACGTGTGACGCCTATCATAGGAGCTGATCCAGGAGGCGGGAGCTTGTGTGACTGCGAGCATTGGGAACACAGGGCAATTCAAATCAAACCTGTCACAGCGGGCAATCCCTGCTCTGTGTAATGATTCGGCTGGCTCTTCTCTTCCTCTCCTCTCTCTGATTGCCTGCACGTGTCAGGCTGTGCTGATAGGCACTGGTGATGTGAGGCTGCATTGATGAGCACTGGTGAGGCTGCATCGATGAGCACTGGTGAGGCTGCATTGATGGGCACTGATCAGGCTGCGCTGATAGGCACTGGCAGATGGTCGGATCATGCTCCGTTCTCAATAGTTATCGAGGAACAATTCCCATGGAGACCTACTTCTTTGTGGAGGAACAATGCTGCTCTTTTTGCAAAATCCCCTTTTAAAGTTTGTTTGCGGAAATAACTCAAGGACTTTTTTGTCAGAAATGACACTCCTGATGTTTCAGCTGCAACTAAATGATGTGCGCACAAAGTGTTCTCCAGAGGTCTACTTTTACAGATGGCAGCCAGGAAGAAAAGAATTCAAACTAAATTGCTTTATGATTTGCTATGTAGGGCTGGTCATCTTGAATCTCAGCACAAATCTGGTCTATCACCCCATATAGCTAATGAGCTACAGCAGTGTAGAATCGCCTTGAAATCTCATTTAATAGCGGATTATGAAACCTCCTTGAGAAGATTTAAAGCCATGCACTATTCTCATGGTAATAAATCTGGCAAATTATATTAGGAAAAAACAACTCAAATCGAAATTATCCTCTATTCAAGACCCAGAGACTAAGGCATGGGATTACCACCCTGTCCAGATACCTCATGCCTTTCAAAAATATTATCATAACCTATATAATCTTCAGTTGGACCCTGACACTACCCAAGCTTCTGAAGCTTCTATCTCATTCTTTTCAAGAAGTGTGTCTCTTCCAACTTTACTAGAAGAAGCTCTACAGGAAATCAATTCACCTATATCTTGTGCTGTCATCCATTCTATGCCGAATAATAAATCCCCTGGTGAGGATGGTTTTATTGCTGAATATTATAAGTCTTGCCATGCTATCCTTACACCACATCTGACTGCTCTGTTCAATCAAGCTGCCGCTGGGGAATCTTTTCCACAGGAGATGCTCCAGGCCACTATTATCACTTTACCTAAACCAGGGAAGTTGCAGGATTGCCCACAAAACTTCAGGCCAATTTCCCTCCTTAACACGGATTTGAAAATATATATGCTAAAGTACTTGCTAATAGGCTTTCTAAGTTTATCCCAGCACTTATTTAAAGGGGACCAGGTGGGATTTGTGCAGGGCAGGCAAGCTCCTGATGGGGTAGAATGTTCAATCTTTTAAAACTGGTTGAATTACGGAAAACGCCTACAGTGTTCCTCACCCTGGATGCTGAAAAAGCATTTGACAGGGTACATTGGGGATACCTGTCAGCAATCCTACAGAAATTTGGCTTCCATGGTTTAATTTTCTTGGCCATTACTGCCCTGTACGCCAATCCCAAAGCAAGGATCTACACTTCGAGTGCCCTCTCAGATCTATTTGCATTTACAAATGGTACAAGAAAAAGTTGCCCCCTTTTCCCTTTGATTTTTGCCCTAGTGATGGAGCCCCTTGCTGAAGCAATCAGGTTGAATACACAGGTTTCTGGCAAAGCAATAGCAAACTCACAAGACAAACTCGGCCTATTCGGGGACGATGTTGTCCTGACACTAACTAATCCTGTGACTTCCCTGCCTGCAGTTCAAGAGATAATTAAACACTTTGGGAATGCATCCTACTATAAGTTAAATATCTCTAAATCTTCTGCTCTACCAGTGAATGTTCAGAGGTAACTGTTAATGTTTCTTAAAGAAAAATGTTCTTTTAAATGGGAAAAGAATCAGGTAAACTATTTTGGTATAAATTTGTGTTTTCCAACTAGGGACACTTATGAGGTCAACTTCCCCCCTTTATTAGCCTCAATTAAACAGGAGTTAGCGGAAATTTGAACTTAACTGGATGGAGCGCATTGCAGTGTTAAAAATGTTGATCTTTCCTAAAATTCTTTATTATTTTAGAACTATCCCAATTATAATCCCTCAAAAAAATTTTCACCTCATGAATTCCTTATTGAAACAATTTATCTGACTAGGGAGGATGCCCAAAATCTCCTTCTCTACTCTCCTCAAACCTAAAGATAGGGGAGGGGCCAACCTTCCGAACTTAGAATTGTATCATACCGCCATTCTTCTGGAACAATTACATGCATGGTTCGAGGATTTCATAGACTGCCCTTGCGTGTCCATAGAAAGGGCAGCAGTGCACAACAGGGGACTGCTTTCCTTTACTCTTGGCTACTCTAGTGGACGCTCAGGTGCCCCCACTCAGCCTTCCTTCAATCCAGGCCTCCTTGCAAGCCTGGAAAACTGTCCACACCAACACTAAAACCTTGAACCTGAAACAATCACTTCCTACTCCAATGACGGTTTTAGAATTCCTTATCCCATCTATCAGAGTTGACTCTTGGACTTGCCAAGACATAAACCTTATTAAAGATTTTACAATGACTGATACCAAGTTCACTACCTTTTCCCACCTTCAAGTACACCATTTTTTATCACACCACCAATTTTCTGAGGTGTTGATAGACAACACTGTGTGGAGCGCACTACAAGAATGGCCATTTAGAAAAAAAAGAGTATATCCAGGTTGTATGCCCACCTTCAGGGAGCGCAGGGTTTCGCCAAAAACCTCGACGATGATGGCCTGGGAGAAAAACTTACAAAAAACTTTTGACGGTAAAGAATGGAGTAGGGCTGTATCCCTAACGTTTAGATTCAAATGTGTTAATTATTGGGATATTTATTTGAAAACGCTGCATAGAAGTTATCTAACCCCTTTAAAGTTATCTAGAATATTCCCTGATGCATTGCCAACCTTCTGGAGACATTGTGGAGCAGTAGGAAACTTAATCCATACACTTTCGGGGTGCAAGAGTCTCAAAAGCTTTTGGAGGGGTGTCTTCAATTTGATCTCTAAGGTTACAGGATTTTTTATTAAACCCTCTCCAGAAAATACCCAAGCAATTTCATACTCCAATCTCCCAGATCTTCACTGCAGCCAGATTGACTATTGCTTCCTGCTGGAGGTCAGATATCACCCCCAATGTATCCGAAGTTATTAATAGAGTTAACGCAAGCAGCCCAGCATGAAAGATATTTTGCCTATAAGACAGATACAGTTAGGAAGTTTGAGGATTCTTGGAGCTGCTGGCTACATTAATTCCCCAAGTGGGATGCGTAAATACCCTGCCCTTGAATTGCTGCTATCTGATGTGTAGAAGTGCAACTGTTTGGAGATGAATGTGTATAACCTTTTTCTTGCTACGTAGTGCCAGACCTTTTCTTCCCTTTCTCTCTTTTCCTTTTCTTTTTCCTCCCATTTCTTCTTCTCTTATTTTCCAATACTATCTCTTCTTCCCAAGTTTCTGTTACTCTTCCTTATCTCTGTTTTAACTGATGCACACAATTGTGGTTCTCTCACTCTCCTTCAGTCACAGAGTGAAGTTCAGCATTATAATATTAGACTACCTTCATAGACGACATATTGCCCGTAGCACTTACCACATAACAAGACCTGTCCCAGGTAGGGACGAGGATCTTAGCTTGGAAATAAGGTTACCGGGGGCGGGGGGGGGGTGGTCTCCCAGCCCAGGGCACAGTTTGTTCCCATTGAGGGGCCAGGGCTTGAGGGACCTATACCCCCCAAATAGATGTCATTACATGGCTATGTATATGATAGCGTGATATAAACAAAGATGATATGGCAGTCTATTATAATTGTATAACCCAATTGTTCTCTACTTTGCTGACTCTGTAATTAATGTTTTGTTCTCCAACTATGTACGTTTGTTCTGCATTTTATTTGTGTGCATTTAATAAAAACTATTTGAAAGGGATTTGTTTTCTGTACTCTGCAAAAACCTGGTTGATCCTGCTTCTCTCTATCTCCATGTCCCCAATTCAGCTAGGGATTTTCCAGCTGTGGTGGCAATTCTACACATTCTCAGTTTTCAGTTAGTTTCTGTGTTGAGCATTTCCTCCTTATCAGATCTGAGCAGCCCATGTGGATATAGAGTCACACATGTGGGTGTATACACAGTGGTAAATGACAACCAACTTCCTCCCTCCTCCTCCATGCCCACTAAACAGCTAAACACAATAGAGGTAAGATATTACATGTAGATTGATAGAAACTGTATCTCACTCCTATTCTAATGCCCCGTACACACGTGCAGATTATCTGAAGACTTTTGTCTTCAGATTTACCTTTTCTATGTAGTGCAAGGGCCTGCCGGATTGCATACAAATTGAAAGTGTTTAGGTTTGACCTCATATTATATGGTTTTGGTAAGTCTGCAGACAAAAGTCTTCAGATAATCTGCACGTGTGTACGGGGCATAAGACAGGTTGGAGAAGAGTGACACAGCCTGCGACTGAAAATAATAAAGACTTGATCTTATGCCGCTGTACAGAACACTGGTGAGACCTCACTTGGAGTATTGTGCGCAGTACTGGAGGCCATATCTCCAGAAGGATATAGATACTCTAGAGAGTTCAGGGAAGAGCTACTAAACTAGTACATGGATTGCATGTATTGCAGGAAAAAACTTACCAGGAAAGGATAAAGGACCTTAACATGTATAGCTTGGAAGAAAGAAGAGACAGAGGGGATATGATAGAAACTTTTAAATACATAAAGGGAATCAACTCGGTAAAGGAGGAGAGCATATTTAAAAGAAGAAAAACTACCACAAGAGGACACAGTTTTAAATTAGAGGGGCAAAGGTTTAAAAGTAATATGAGGAAGTATTACTTTACTGAGAGAGTAGTGGATGCATGGAATAACCTTCCTGCAGAAGTGGTAGCTGCAAATACAGTGAAGGAGTTTAAGCATGCATGGGATAGGCATAAGGCTATCCTTCATATAAGATAGGGCCAGGGACTATTCATAGGATTCAGATATATTGGGCAGACTAGATGGGCCAAATGGTTCTTATCTGCCGACACATTCTATGTTTCTATGTTTCTATGTTTCTATCTTAAATATATATATATATATATATATATATATATATATATATATATATATATATATATGAAAATTTTAAACAGTATAATAACTATTTATTTTTACTCTGCATTTCAAAGACTGCTCCTTTTTTTTTTTTAAACATGTGATGAGAAGCAGAGGACTGGAAGCTCCTCCTGCCTGCTCATGTTTTCCTGCAGATAGGACGGGAAAGAGCTGGGTCATGTGACAGCTGTATACCAAATAGGAAAAAAGGTACTTAGATTTTTGTTTTATTAAAATAAATACAGTGCCATCATCCACATATGGAAGTGGACAATGTAAATTAAACAATGTGTGTTTAGTATCATTTTACGATACCCATGTTATTCTCTTAGGGTGAGGTCATTGAGGGTGAGGGTAAAGATAAATGAAGCATCAATTGAAAAGGAGATGCTTCCTGTCTGTTTGTGTGTGTGTGTGTGTGGTACTAAATAGATGGCTGCATTGTACTATCTCTCTAGCATCAAAGTAGTTGATGTATGTCCCCTCAAAATGAAATGTATGAGTGAATTAGGCCTAGACTAGGCTGCAATTAATTCCTTCAGTGAATACACTATGTAATCAATGTATACTGTAATGTGTATACTACACCCTAAGAAATTATGTTAAACAGCACAGATCGAAAAGGAGTCTGTTGCCTGAAATAAGCATTTTGCTCTTGGATTGTGTATACAAAGAAAACAAAGCATGTCCCTTTTATGTGTCATTTTGATAAACTGACTCTGATCCATTAGAGAAGAACGATTACTTTTTAAGGGCTCTTCTTCATAACAACAGGGAGCCACATTAGCCCTTGGAGGCAGACCAGATTTTTTCTACACCTTAGTAGCTGAGTAAAATGTTTCCTGAACTATTGATTCTGTGACAATAAATGGCTTCTTGGTCATGTTCCTTGGCTGTGCTTTTCTCCAACACTCACCCTTTCTCTTAGATTGCTAAATGTACCTCCTGTGGTCTATTCTGCAGTGGCTTTTTTTCTCACTGCTTTTATTTTATATCATCATGGGCATTTAGGTGGATTTTGCACACCAATTTTCTACTGTTTAATTCAGCTACAACAGTGCATAAAACTTTATTAATTTTCTATGACAAAATCGACATTACTTTTGGGCAACAAGAATTGCATTCCTGTAAAAAAGATTACATAAGTGTGCCCTATTAGTTTTTTTGTGCAAACTTAAATGTTTAAATTTTGATGCATGTGATGTGCTGTATTCCCCTTTGTTTAGGGTGACTGGCTTGCTTTATCTTTCTACTGGTAACAACTGAAATCTGAAACTAGACCTGAATCTTACCAAAAATATAATACGGCTCTGACCAAAATGTGTATATAAATTGTAAAACAAAGTTCAGAAACCCATACCAGCCAAACAACATTCATCTTTTTAGTGTTACAACTGTAAACATAAATCTAAATGGTTGCTACAGGATAATACTTTGTGTAGGTTCATTTTTCAAAGAATTATTGGAGAAAATTTTGAAAATATTTGATTAACAACTTTTCTACTGCTGTACATTCATAAACGGGAAAGTGGTGGACATTTATTTCTGCATTGCCACCCGGATAATTTAATGAAGTATTAATGATCACACAACAATAATCATTTATGGCTTTTATATCAGCTTTACCCATTTGCAGGTAACCCCATATAGATGTATACTGTAGCATAGATTTCATAGAGAGGGAAATGCAAAAGAGCATGTTTAATAGATTTCCTGAAATGTTGCTTGACTCTGCAGAGTTTTCTTAGCATGTACTTTATACACGTGAATAGGGATGCGTTGAACATACCTTGGAAATCAGTAATGGACATTTTTTGGCAGTCAAGGCACTGTTAAATACGGGGCATGGGAGCTGAACAATATAGCTCAAAGTTTTCACTAAAGTATGATACACTGAAAAAAAAATACAACTAATACTATTAACTTAATACAAATTGGCAAAAAGTGCCACAGAATAGCTTGTGATCTTCTTTCATTATTACTGTAACGGATCAACCTGCACCCCATCCGGGCACCTCTGTTGAAGGATGCTCCTAGTTCTTCCTGAGGGCTCCAAGCACTCCACCAGACACTGTAATCACTTCAGATCCCACGAACCACCGCAGCTTGGTTGAGGTCTCGCCATCTTCTACCCACCCTGGACCTACGACAAGGCTCCAGGTTCCAGTGGGTAAACCTCTCTTTCCCCAGAGAAAGCAGCAGGCACAGGTACAAGCTTTTTACACAAGCTCTTACAAGAGCTTAATGATTATCAAAGGGAGTATGGAAGACCATAGCAATCCCTTGTAGCCTATTCCACCAATAAGAGATAGGAATCTAGATTGAGGGTGAAGTAACTCAACTTTATTGAACAAGAAACAGACTTATATACAGTTTTCCCCCACAAGGTTACCGCCCAGGTGGACCTTGTTTAGGACTGGACGTGACATTCACAATCCAATAGAAACAGGGTTTTACACTCAGTCATTCCCATACAGTGTACACAATCCCTCCCCCCTAACCTAAATGAATTATCTAGCCATCTGGACAGAACAATGTGAGGTCATTAACATTAGACAATGGGATGGCACCATCCACATTCCATTTCAATACACAAACAATAGGACAAGGCTGCCAGTGACAGTCTGTGTGTCTCTCTCACATTGAAGCTGGAATACACATTATCCCAATCCACAAACAATAGGGAAAACCTGTCTGACATTGAGGGATACTGTATGTAATACACACATTATTTAGGAATTACAGATTTCATGGCAATGGGAATAAATCTTCATATTTCTATATGGAGATATTGCTGACAAATATGACTGTCACATCTGAAGCAATTCAAACCATTAATTATCTGTTTTTAACTTCCAGTGACGGTGCATACCATCCCAATTACGCTGTATTGTAAAATTCAACAAAATATCAAACCAGAGTGCTCCAAATCACCTCAAAACCAGGCAACATAAATACTGTTCCGCATTTCAGAAACAACCGCCAAACATGTGGCACAGTGACCCACAATAAATGCTTATGGGCCCCTGCTCAGGCTGACAAACTCCAATGTTTAGAATGCTGCTGACTAGTGAGTGTGCAGGCTGGAGAAAGATTCATTCAGACTCAAAGCACACTGTAGAAATAGGAAGCGAGAGCCTGGCCACTGCACACCTTGCCCGGCTCAAGTGGTTAGCAGGTAAAAGCAGCCTCAGCTCAATTTATTTAGGCCATGCCTACAACATGATATTTCCAAGATAGCAGCCATAAATACTGTAAGGATTTACAATCCTTATGTGTAAATGCAAGCACTTGTACTTGGACAAAGAGAGCACACAGATTTCATCTCGAATAAATAAATAATAATATATTTTTTTACACTTAAGACCAAAAAGTAGGACATATTTACAGCAGATTTTTTATGTCTTTTTGATAGTCTGCTATTTCAGAAAGAGAGAGTACAGGTAGATTTCATGTCTAAAACAAAATGATAGCCTATTACCTAAAAAAGAAGACAAAAAAATTTACAACATTGTAGTACACCCTACCAAGCAAGTGAGTTGTCACAGGGAGAAAGAGAGCTCTTAGAGCATCAATATGCTGATAAAAGTTATGCTGCAATTTTTATATTGTTTCCCTTCTGTATGGAAAGAAATATGCCCATTTTATTGAAAAATGCAATTTGCTTGTATGGCCAACATAGCAGCCTGTCCAATCAATGCTAATATTTTAACATGTACTGCTTTGATTCATATTTGGAAATAAAAAACACATATTTTTTCTAGCTAAAATCTATTTGCCCTCTTCCTCAGAAAATGTGTCTTGGCGTAAAATTATTACAAAACACTGCTTAGAATATTGTTCTTCTGATATATACTGTAACTAACTCTGTGTGTGGTGCATGTGAGATGTTTTTTTAGAATAGTGGTGTGTTAACTCCTTTTCTTTAGCATAGCTTTTATACCCATTTAGACAGGACAGTAGTATTGAGGTAGAAAGCAGGTGGATTGCATCTGAAAAAAAATGAGTTTATTGAATTTTTATTTGAATTTTAAACTAGAAAATTATGTGCTTTTTAAGTACATCTTTTAACCTTTTTGGATAGCTCTCTATTTCTGAGGGAGAGAGCAGGCAGATTTAATCAATAAAGATAAAATATACAGACATTTTGTGTAGACATAGTATAAATATTGTATATAATATTGTGCATATTTTCTGCAGAGAATCTCATCCATATTAGAGATGGGTGAATTGTTCGGGCCAAGTATTAGTAGATCCATCATCAATCATGATGCCCGCTGCCCTCCAGACCTGAAAAAAGAATGCTCCGCCCGCTGCGAAGGCTCCCTGCCGACTGCTTGCTCCACTGTCTAAAAGTTCATAAATAGGTAATGGGTGGAGTCACCTTGCCACATCACCTGGTGGCACCGCCCCCATGTGTTTTCACCGACCTATGCATGCTGGATAGGTGATGTCACAAGAGGCAGGGCCCCACTGCTAAGCTATTTAAGAACTGTTTGTGGCAGTAGTCACAGGCAGCGCTTTTGTTTTCCTTTTTTGAGTCTGGCGGTGCAGCAGGCATTGTGATTGACGATGGATCTACATCAGTGGACATTGTTTTTGACCATTCAACTGTCAGCAGGGAAGCACATGCAGTAAAATTTGGCCTCATCATACAGACATGCTCCCCAAGCCGTTGTTTACAAAATAAAGAAAGCTTACATTAAAATCAATTTAAAGGTCATTTTTCTTTCTATACACTGCATCACTTTACAGGCAGACTAAGGGAACCCCCCAGGCACTATGTTTAAAGTAATTTATCATTTTTTTTGTTTCACTTTAAGCGTCATTAAAATCAATTCTCCTTTAAAATCTATATATTTTTAATTTTTTTTTTATATTGATACTGTACATGTCCCCCAGGGCAGTACGTGGGCCCCCCATATGCTTTTTTTTTTTCAATAGACTTTAATAGGGTTCTTCGTTTTGGGTCCACAATTTTTCCATGTTCAGGGGTTCTGGTGTCGAACCTAACTGGGGTTGTTCGGCCCATCACTAATCCTTATTAATGGAAGAATAACTTTGAATAAATAAAAGAGATTAGATCAGCAGAACAGAGTTTCTCCTTAAATGGGAGACACTTTTGGAAGCAGAGAGTTGGCTTCTTTCAGCTGGAAATAAGAAAAGCATATGTACAGTATTATCTAGACAGACACTATAGAAAAAAATCATACAAACTAGCTAAAATGCATTTTCTTTTCACGGCATACAGAGCCATAAATCATAACATATGGGTTATATAGCCACCTACAGGTGAAGGACACTGGCAACCAATCAGAAAGGATGCCCCCTATATAACCCCTCCCACACAGGAGGTGCCTCAGTTTTTTTCACCAGTGTCTAAAGGTGATAGTCACTGTGGAGAGTCTCTCCACATTTCCCTGCCAATTCCATGCCAGACCCTTACAGAACAACATTCTGTCTACATGGACCAGAAGGGTTCAATTGGTGGTTGTTGATCAGATATCTGGAGAAGGGGAAATACTTTCTTCCAGTGACCTGGAAAGTGGTGATTACAGATGCCAGTCTCTCTGGCTAGGGAATGGTTCCAGAGGAAGCCACTGTCAAGGGAAAATTGTCTTGGGTAGAGAGACGTCTCCCAATCAACATTCTGGAAATAAGAGCAGTTAGTCAGGCTTTGAAATACTGGACACCCAAACTTCGGGGTCACCTTGTCCATTGTGTCCTGGGGACTTAAATTTGGTTCTGGCAGTTTTACAAAGACAGCCTTTTGAATCTCTGGGGCAGGTTCCCCTGGTTCTTTTGACCAGAAAACTGGTCTTTTTGATTGCGAAAACTTCAGCTAGAAGGATACAGGAACTAGCAGCTCTCTCTTGTAAAGAGCCATTCTTGGTTTTTCATCAAGATAGGATGATTCTACGTCCACACCCAGATTTTTTGCCCAAGGTGGTGTCCGCCTTTCATTTGAATCAGGACATCATACTACCTTCCTTTTTTTATCCTCACTCAGAGGAGGAAAAGTTAATGCATTCTCTTGATGTAATACGTGCACTTTTAATTGGATTCACCAGGTTATTTCCCAGGCGTATGATTTAGAAGGGAAGGTTCCATCTTTTCCTGTAAAGGCACTTTCTACCAGAGGAGTAGGTGGCTCTTGGGTACATCGCCATCAAGCTTCTATGGCTCAGATTTGCAAGGCCGCGACCTGGTCATTGGTGAATACGTTCACTCGTTTCTATCGAGTAGATGTTGGGACCCCGGAGGAATCTGCATTTGTCCGCGGTGCTCTGCAGGCAGCGGTGTAATCCTTTTTTGTGGTCGGATGTTGGTATTTTTTGGTGTCCCCCTTCCCTCAGATGCATTGCTTTGGGACATCCCATATGTTATGATTTATGGCTCTGTGTCCAGTGATGTATGAAAAGAATAATGGATTTTTTAATACAGACTCACCTGTAAAATCCATTTCTTGAAGTACATCATGGAACACAGAGGTCCCTCCCCTCTTCTTTGGGGCCTTTATGCTGGCTACAAAACTATGGGCATTTCCTCTGTGGGAGGGGTTATGTAGAGGGCATCCTTTCTGATTGGTTGCCAGTGTCCTTCACCTGTAGGTGACTATATAACCCATATGTTATGATTTATGGCTCTGTGTCCCATGATTTACTTCAAGTAATTGATTTTACGGGTAAGTCTGTATTAAAATATCCATTATTAATAGGAACTAATCTTGGAGACAAAAACGAGTCCCCTTTCAACAAGATAAATTAAATGAAAAGAAATTCTTTGTATGAATTTCATATATTTTTTCATGGAAAACGATTTGGAAAGCAGGAAGTTGGCATTATTCAGCTATAAATTTTAACCACTTCCCATCCGGGCCATTTCTGACACTTCGCTCCTACTGTAAAAAATCAATTTTTTTTTGCTAGAAAATTACTTAGAACTCCCAAATATTATATACTGTATATATATATATATATATATATATTTTTTTTTTTTTTTTTTATCAGAGACCCTATAGAATAAAATGGTGGGTGTTGCAATCTTTTATGTCACATGGTTTTTTAAAAAAAATTTTGGGGAAAAAAACACTTTCACGAATTAAAAAAAAAAAAAACTAATATTAGCCCAGTTTTTTGTATAATGTGAAAAATTATGTTACGCCGAGTAAATAGATACCTAACATGTCATGCTTTAAAATTACGTCTGCCCATGGAATGGCAGCAAACTACGGTGCATAAAATTCTCCATAGGCAACGCTTTAAACACCTTTACAGGTTACCAGTTTAGAGTTGCACAGAAGGTTTGGTACTAGAATTATTGCTCTTGCTCTGATGTTTGCGACAATACCTCACATGTATGGTTCGATCAGCATTTACATAAGCGTGCGGGAGTAAAGTTTGCATTCGCATTTGCACGTAAGCACAGTGGGATGGGGCGCTTTACATTTTTTTTATCATTATTTATTTATTTTATACAAAAATATATTTTGAACAACATCCCTTGTGATAGCATGAGCTGTGACAGGTCCTATCCGTGGAGAGATTTGGGGTCTACTAGAACCCAAATCTCTCCCCTGGCCTCCCATGTAGTTGATCAGACACAGATTGGTCTGATTGGCTACATATCTGGACTCTGGTGGCCAAGTAAACAAAGGGCAGGAACCTGGAAGTGATGAACTACTTATTGCTTATGGTTTCCAGGGTTACAGAGAGAGGGGAACAACGTCAGTTCCTCTCTTTCTATACAACGCAGCCATCACTACCGGCCTCATCGCTCCCAGCCTCTGCGATAGGACATGGGAGCCCAGGAGAGGTGGCGGCAGTGGCGAGTGGGACTCCCTTTTGACACTTGCAATAGTGATCAAGTGGCTAATAAGATTGCCGGCTATATAAAATTATACGGGGATTATACCTGAAGGTGCAGGCATCATCCCAGTATAACCACCAAAACCAGGGGACGTTCATGTATGCCCTGCCAGCAGGAACCATATTGCAGGAACCAGAAATAAAGAGATTATTCTCCCACTCTACAAGACTCTGGTCCGGCCACATCTGGAGTATGCTGTCCAGTTCTGGGCACCGGTCCTCAGGAAGGATGTGCTGGAACTGGAAAGAGTCCAGAGAAGGGCAACAAAAATAATTAGGGGAATGGAGGACATCAGCTATGAGGAAAGACTACAAGCACTGAACCTATTCTCGCTGGAGAAGAGACGACTGAGGGGGGATATGATATCAATGTTTAAATACTGTACTGGCGATACTAGCATAAGGAACAAACTATTCAGAGAAAGGAGATGCAATAAGACACGTGGCCACTCACTAAAACTAGAGGAAAGGCGGTTTAACCTTAAAATGCGTAAGGGGTTCTTCACTGTAAGAGCAGTAAGGACGTGGAATTCTCTTCCACAAGCAGTCGTATCAGCAGGGAGCATTGATAGTTTCAAAAAACTGTTAGATGGGCACCTTAGAGACCACAACATACAGGGGTATACAATGTTCGGTTAAAAGCAAACACACACACACATCATAGGTTGAACTGGATGGACTGGTGTCTTTTTTCAACCTCACTAACTATGTAACTATGTAGCTTTCAAAACCACTTTACAACACAATTTACATTTTTTGCCAAACAGTATTACTTTAGGTCAGATGCTAGGCTGTATTGTAGGAAGAGAGTTAGCAGATTTCAGCCTGGAATATTTATACTTATTTCCAGAGACATTGTATAAACATCGTACATATCTTTTTATAGAAGGCAACTTGGGAGGCAGTAAGTAGGCATTTTTGGGGTAGAAATATAAGCTCCGTGCAGCAGCGGGCTGCGATCAAGCTGTGAGAGCCAGCTTCCCCATTATGGCTTCCTTACGGTTTTCCATTACTTATTTCCATTGTACCATCAACGTTTTTATTCTGTGATTATCTTCTTTTTTAATAAACTTTGGAATTTTTTAACATACTACACTATGAGGAGTCCGATTTTTGTATCCCCATACACCTACCCTTAGGACCATTTAGGACCACCCTGGCACGGACGGATAACTGTCCTAAGCTTTTCTTGACCTCCATTGCCGTATGGTATTGGGGGTCAACATCTTCCAGTGAGTTTACATTTTTACCTTATCCCACAAGCACGGAGGATGTCACCACCATTGCTTTGAACTGCACTGAATAGTGATTGGAAGACAGATTAAGACCTGTCCACCTTAGCACTTTTGAAGAGACTCTTTTTTCTCCTTCATTATACCAGCAATATATTTAGTTGCACTTTGTATGGACATTAATGCATCTTTGGGAATTTTTGTGTTGATGTGTTGGTAGAGCATAAAATATAGGTGTACGGGGGTCTTAACTAGGATTAGTTCATATGTGTCTTTATCTATTACTCCCTAATGGTATGCCTCTACTATTAGCTGCAAAAAATAATTTTGGTATTTAGTAATAACATCCTGGGAGATTTCTTTGTACCATTCCTTGTTACCTAAAATGTTGTAAGACCCATTTCTCTATATTGGTATGTATCCATTAAGACCACATTCCCTCCCTTATCTGATGGTTTTATAATGACATTCTTATTGTAACATAATGCTCGCAAGGCTTCTGTATGTTGTCTAGTTAGCTTACCCACTTTAAGTTTCTGAGTTTGTATTTGTTCGATTTGTTTGGATACCTGAGTCACGAATGCTGCAATATTTGGGTTAGTCTGCAATGAAGGGAAATTGTCAGATTTCTATTTAGTTTGAAACTTATTTTTTTGGGGAAAGTTTGGTGTCAATTCAATCAATGTTGGAGGTTGTGGAGTGGTACTTTCATATGCTTCATTTTCGTCTAGGAGATCCATAAGATCCTTCAAAGTACGAAAATCTCTTACTTTAAAGTCTTTCCATTGGTCTCTAAGTACATTATTATCATTTTTCTTTTTCCTCTCTTCATCAAAAAAAAAAAAAGATACATTTTCTACCAAAAAGGTGATGATCCTTAATTACCTCAAAATGATCTAGCTCCTGTGTGGGGAATAATGTAAGGCCTAGGCTCAATACTTCTTCTTCTGCTTTAGTAAGCCTGTGGAGGGTGGGTTAGTCTTATGAAAAATGGGTCCATAGTGCCTGTGGGGTGTCCGGCATGTTCATCGTGTCTTGTGTGAGTGAACCTAAAAAATCATCTGATTCGTCATTGTCAGGATTTTGTGTATTGTCTATAGATCTTTTGTTACGGCATCTACCTGCCCATGATTATAGTGTTGTTTTGAACTATTCCCATCACCTTGTGACTGAGTTTTGTGTATTGGCAAAGGGCTGGGGCCCAATGTGAGGGGTAAATGCTTGTGCCTGAGATAATTTTTGTTCTTGTGATTTGTGCTCAATTATTAGTTTCTTACAACTACCACCCAGTCATTGTGCACCATCACCATCTTTAGGTCTTTTTCTGGACTGTCAGTGTCTCCAATGAGTTTTTGTTGAGTACCCTGTGACGCATAAGAAAAATTATAAGCATTTTAAGAGTCATTTATAAGCATTAGAAGAGTCAGATTCCTTTCCATCATTGTCATGGACCATGCTGTTGTTAAAAAAAGAGGAATTTTGAATTAACTTTTTTGTACCTGTGTCTCATGTTGTGCCATTAAAGTCCACTTTTTTACACAGAAGCTCTATTTCTGAGAGCCTGTGTTCTTATGTTATTTAATTGTACTGTTATTTTTTTTTTTTTTTTGGATACATCATTTTTAAATTATACAGATCAGCTGCACAAAATATGATTATTTTCTATAGGAGGCAATTGAAGAGGGGGTAAACAGACAGACTCCATCTTTATAAAAAAAAAAAAAAAATTGTATTTCTCCTGTGCTGGAAGGGATAATACTGGAAAGTTTAACAAAAGACCACATATTTTCTAGAAACAATTTTTTTAAGCAATAGTCAGCATAGACTCATGAAAGGCAGAAGTTGTCAAACAAATTTGATTTCTTTTTATGAAGAGGTAAGCAAAACTTTAGACAAAGGAGTGTCTTTGGATAAAGTATACATGGATTTTGCTTATGTGTAAGGTAAGGCCTATTGGCTTAGAAAAATCAGTGGAATAGACCACCTTAAGAGCTAGTTCTGGCCAGCTCAGTAGATTGTATTAAAAAGAACTAGATTTCTAAATGCAAATAACATACTGTAAATGGATACTAATATTTATAGGTAAAGTTGATCCAAGTTTCTCAGCTGGAACAAATTATTGTTTTTTTTTTTTTTCCCCTTACTCTGGGTCAACTGTGGGTATAGATTAGTGGAGGTTTTCGATTGGTGTACGTTTTTTTTTTTTTTTGTTTTCTCTGTGTTGGTCGAACTGGATGGACTTTTTTTTTTTCTCAACCAGATTAACTACGTACTGTAACTATGTAATTGTCAAATTTATAAAAAGTAAGTAGAAATCTTAAAAATGATGATTAAAAAAAGTAATAAAAACTTGATAAAAGTTCAAACCCTTCCATGTTTTCCAAAAAAATGTTTTTCTAAAGTGGTGTTTCATCTGCATTAGTGAGCAGTGCATCAGGATTTACTACAAAAATAACCAATCGACACTTCCAAACATGATCCATCTTTAGCCCTGTGCCAGTGTGCAAATACACATGTTCTTACAAATGCATACTTTGTTTCAAAAACTTATAATAAATCCCCACAGGGTCTACGGACATTTTTCTGGTCTCTTAGAACAATAGAAGGGTTGTTCCTTATCAAAAACCCATGTTGTAAAAATTAAAAAAATATTTCAGAAGTTGAGACTCACGCGTTTATTTGGTAATTTTATTTAGTTTAATATTTAGCCATTTGTCAGTGAATATAGGTATAGATTTGTATATTTTCTGTAAGTTTTCAAGACTAAGCTCATTGATCAGTAGATCGCAGGTGCAATGTCAGGCTCCTGCAGAATCTCAGCATAGCTGTCTGCCCATACCTCCCATACAGGCAGACAGTTATTGGAGAGGAGGAGGATCAAAGAACTATGAGAGCACTCACTGGCACCCTCGCAGTTCATTTAAAACTACAAGCCCTCTGTTGCCATGGAAGATGGTAGTTGTAGTTTCTTCATTCACATATCACTGTAAATGAGCGATTAGGTCATGTGTGCTGAGCCCCGCATGTCCGCGCTCTTTTTTAAATTGTGACAGTGAGTGGGAGAAGACGACCCCCCGCCTGATGTAACAATGGGGGATTACTGGAGCACAAGCAGGTGCTCTTTGGTAACATGTTAAATGTTACACTCTAGATACAGGTGTAAAATGTGACATGTTACCTAAAGTGGACTTATTCTTTAAGTTATATTTTATGTATGTACCTGTGTGTTTTAACACGAATTGAAAGGCAACATATAATAAATGGCCCAAATGGTGCTGTCACTCATTTGAGTAAATAATAAAACTGACATAAAAATACCTTTTTTTCTGCAGCTGTCACATGACAACTAACATTTGGTCTGGGGTGCCAGTTTTTCTTTTTTTTTCTTTTTTACTACCTGTGTCCTATTGTGTAGATTTTACTTAATTTCCTGCCCCATAGCCACAATGGAAAGCGAGAGAAAAATCCCTCTAAAACAGGGAAATTGTTTGTAGTCATCAGGGTCAACATAACCAATGTTCCATTTGGAAGATTTCTCTTCTATTCCTGTTCTGGCCACCACCACTCATAATTGGGATTTTCTTTTACTTTCAGTTGATAACGATCACCAGGACAAATTGGAAGGGGGAATCTTGGGAACAGGAACTCAGACAGCAATAAAAACCTGGAAGGTGTTCAGGTGTTGTAATCCCCCTTCACTATATCTAAAGCAAACAAAAAAAAAAACATATACTTTAGGATGATAAAAATTAGCATATTAGGATTGTGAGTATATTATGGAAATGCTGCAAAACGTTTTTTTTTTTTTAATTTTGCCTAGAGAGATACTTTAAGGTTACATTCTACATTATGCAGTCAGTGCACATCTTCATTGTATTTTCTGGAATGACTATGGTAGCATTTTAGTTAACAAACCTACGGCAACCTGACTGAACAATTGTGAATGAGTAATTGTCACTGGGAATCTATAATCTATGTTATTCACATAACACTTTACAAATGTCTTGTGGCTATTTTTTGCTCAGTATTAAAATTCTATTAATACAATCCAAGTTTGCATGGTAATCCCTCTTCCATCTGCTGTACCACAGTTGCTGAACACATTTTATGAAAATACATGTACATTATGCCATGTAATAATGTGTAGATTTGCTAGGACTAGGATTTGAAAATATGTTTAAGCACTTTGATGCTTAGCTGATGATTATTTTCCAATCTGGAAGTTTACTGTTCTTCGGTCTAATAGCAAGCAAATCCATGCTGCTTAAGTCTCATTTTGCAGTCTATGCAGTGTGATTTTCACTTCTCTTTCAAATTGTATTTACTGAATAGCATTAAAATGACCAAAAAGTGCATATAAGCAGAATGCAGGTGTATGTAAGTAACTGAAAATGTATAAAGGGGGTCAGTAAAAGTACATTACCTATCATTTACAGTAACATGTATCTAGGTGTGAACGCAAGTTATTTGTATTACTACCAAAAAAACACAGCGCTTGCAAATAAATTATATAAATAATTGAAAGGTGCACTAATGCTTGAAATTCATACAATAAGTGCAAAACTTATAAAATACTGAAAACTGCAAAAGTCCAATAATATTGTGCAAATTACTGCAAGAATAAGAAAATCCGGTGCAATACTTAAAAAGTGCTAATAGTGCTAAAAAGTCCAATATATTGTGCAGTATAATAGAAAGGTGCTGTCGATACTGCAAATAAAGTGCTAAAGTGTTCCAACGTAATAGCCAGTGGCAGGTTTTTTGTAGTACTATTATTGCAGTATAAGACATAACAAAGACAGCTAGATTACTGGGAGAAAGAATTAACAGGAATTCTGTAGGTAAGTAGTATGGATAAGATTAAAGGGGTTTGTTTTTTTTAGTACATTCTTTTGAGCAGCTCAAAAGTTTGAACGTTAAAGGAGAAGTATTGCCAAAGCTATTTTGGTCATACTTCTCCTGGGGATCACAGGAATGCAGTTTGTTTACTCATTCACTTCGTTCTGCACTCTTGTGACCTGTTTTTAGCAGACAGCGGGCTGAAGTCCACTGCTGGCTGACATCACAGAGCCAGTCTAGGCTCTGAAAAGATCCCAATCATTTGGTTTGGATCCACCCAGAGTGCTGGACCGGCATCTGACTCATCATCTCAGCGAGTTGCCGAGAGCTTGAGCCAGCCCCTCCCACCCCATTCACAGTTTGTATAGAAGCAAGAAAGGTTGGAAGGACTTTAAATACCCCTCCAGTGAGCACAGAATTTCGAATATATATAAAAAATACAAAAATTTTATTAATTTTTTAGCAGTAAAATATGTTAAAACATACAGAGATGTAGTGAAGCTTGCGTTTGAAACCAATGAACAACAACCACTATAAAAATATGTGTTTTTTTTTATCAAGATAGAAAACTAAGGTCAACGTGTTTCACAGAAACTCCCACTGCTTTGGGACCTACTATCTCGCAAATGACCATGAAGTTTGTTTTCTATAATCAAAAACATATCCATTTAAAATCATCAAGTAATTCAATGAAAAAATGGATACATGATATGGTACAAAGATACATTTTGTAACTATCCCTCAGAATAGAGATGAAGAGGAGAGAAAGAAAAAAAAAATCCAATACCAAAAAGCTCAGCTTGTCTATACCGATGCTCAGAAAGGGCATAAACAAGTAGTCCAGTCCCACCGGCTTGTGGGAGAGTGGCCAATTTCAGGACATGGGAGGCATATGGCTAAAATAAAGAATAATATAATATGAGACACATGATCGTTGTCTGTTTGTAGACTGGTCTATAAAAACCATATGTAAAAATATAAAAAAAAAATATAGCAATAGGGCTAGTGGAGAGGGGGAGAAGGTGGGGCTGAAAAAGTGTGGCCTGAGACGGACTTGCTCAAAAAAGAAAAAAAAAAAAAAGTTTACCTGTTTAATAGGATTCTGTCAAACAACCACAGGCCTATCAGTTTTTAATGTCTAATGGTCAGGGATTTTTGAATAAAAGATAGTTGAATCCACACTAAAAAAATAATGTTTTTTCCAACCTTTATTTGTTTTTCCATGGCACATTTCTCACTTACCACAACTGATGTTTTTGACCCAACCACCTTCACCCTTCCCATCTGATTTATGATTCCCATGTGATATTCACACATACACATACCCCTCCCTCCATCTGCTTTCAATTTTAATACCCACAAGCACAAATAAATTCTATCATGCACTACAATATGGGGGTCTCTCAAACACTCATGGATATACACTTTATATACTTTTTATTTGTATTATTTTTAGTGTGGATTCAACTATCTTTCATTCAAGAATCCCTGACCATTGGATATTACAGACTGATAGGTCTGTGGTTGTTTTACGGTATCCTATTCAACAGGTAGACAGGTTTTTTTCTTTTTTTCCTTCTTGGAGCAAGACTATCTCATGCCACGCTTTTACAGCCCAACCTTCTCCCCCTCTCCACTAGCCCTAAAGCTATAGGCTCTTTATATATTTTTACATATGTTTTTTATAGACCAGCCCACAAGCAGACCAGGATCATGTGTCTTATAATATAATATACTTTATTTTAGACATATGCCTCCCATGTCCTGAAATTGGCCACTCTCTCACGGGCCGGCAGGACTGGAATACTTGTATATGCCCTTTCTGAGCATCGGTACAGACAAGCTGAGCATAGAACCGCTGACTGACAGTCCCAGCACTCTGCTCATAGTGGAGGGGGAGAACTAAGTGATCACCGATGTTTTATTGCTCAATTCTCACTACAGAGCTGGTGGGGAACATATACAGCATCTGGTTGATGTTGCATCCACCTAGGAAAGTATAATCTTTTTTTTTGCAAAGCTTATACTTTTGTTTTCATCTAAACCTCATTGGAATCTATGGAAGCTGAATCTTTAAAGTTGGTTCTGACCATTTTCAAAGCTAATAGGCAATACGACATGCACTAAATCAATTGGTAGGCAGCAGAAATTTTAGTAGTTATTCTATAGAATGTACTACAGCAAAACTGAAATTTACAGAGAAAAAAATGATATTTAAATTGCTGTAGGCAAATGTACATTTCAAGCAAATGTTTTTTTTTTTTTTTCTAAAATGTCACTTTTGCTGTAGTACACCCTACAGAGAATGAGAAAACATAACAGGGTCCCCCCACAGGATTTATTTGATGGATTAAGGGAGTTCTCTGTGCAAAAAAAAAAAAAAACCTGAAAACAAATATTGTAGGGCCCCCCCTATAAAACGTATATCAGACCCTTGTCTGAGCATGTCTACATCATGTGGAGGATACTTTGCCAAGGCAAGGTGGGAAGGGGGCTTACCAGAATCTGGAATCATCCTTTAAAATAAGAGGCCTTAGCATACCACCCCTTACTTGAATGAATAAGAGGTATTTAGTATCCCTACTCATTCAAAAAAAAAAAAAAAAAAAAAAAAAATATATATATATATATATATATATATATATATATATATATATATATATATATATAAACAGTAAATAAACACACCACACACTATGACAATTCCTTTATTAAAAATCAAAAAATGTCTGGCAAACCCATCATCAATTTTCTTTCTATAATGTAATTTTTTGTAGTACATCCTTCAGCAGGACTGACAATAAATCCTAGGTGGGAAGTTGTCACATTTAGCAGGTTTGGTTTGGCGGATGGAAAAGCTCCTCATTTAGTTTACCTATTTGCCATATGCCAAACAGGCAAGGTTCATACAAAATTCTACTTTAGTCCTACCCGAACCTCATTCCTTTTCTTAGCCACCAGATTAATATATTATCTATTGATTTCTGAGAATGCTGTTAAATTTTAATTTCAGGGTCAAACACATCTTTGCACTGCGTTTGTCATGCAACCACATTTGATGGTCACTTTTGGCCCTTTAAAGGGCTTCTAGACAAACTATTGTCAGGGTCACCCAAATATTATGGGAATAATCCTAAAGCTGTGGGAAGGAGCTTTCTCATTTAGCTTTAAAGGTGTCATGAAAAATGCACAAATGCTTTAGATTACAGTTTTACTCTAAATCTGTACAAGGCTTGCTTTGACCAGTAGAAGTAGCAGTCCCAGCAATCTTTCATGGCAAGAATTACATTTTTTTTTTTGGTATTTGACTATAGACAGGCATGTTTTTATGAAGCACCAACAGACCTAAATGTAGAGGCTACAGGTAGGTGTCTACTTTAAAAATCTATAGCCACAGCCCTTCATGGTCCTTCTCAATTATTGGCTCCTTCAGTTATTCTCCTAAAGTGAATGATGCATGCATGATTTTAGCCCCAAAGAGTATATCTTTACATTTATCATCATAAAACCTAATTTACCACATACTTAGCCAATTAAATAGTGCATTGAGGTCTGCTTGTAAGCTAGAAATGCTTTTAAGGACTACTACACCACTACACCACTTCTTAGCTTGGTGTTAATAGTTTAGAGATGAGAGGATCAATGCATGAAAAGGGCTGGTTTGCTCTGATTGTAAGTTTTGGTGAACAGGCCCATCTATGCTATCTCTATTATTGAAACTTGGGACACATACATTTAGAGGGAGGTGATAGAGTAGAAATCAGTGCTCCAGCCAGCTAGTTTGTGTGTGTGCATTGTATCGTGAGCTTTTTCAACAACAGGCATTGTATTAGCATAAGTGAAGAACAAGCAGGCTGAAGTTCAATTTGCTGACCCAAAGCTAGAACTCTAATTACTAATGTAGCCCCTTTAGGGGGCTTATGAGAAATAATCCTCCCCAAACAGGATATTGCATTAAACCTGTGGGTACACAAAAAAAGAACCACAACCTTCGCTAAGTCGAAGAATGGGTTTGATAATAAAATTGCTAGTATCTCTATCCAGGACAGGACTTCTGCGAATAGAGGGGATTCCCTTCTTGGTAAATTAATCTAAACAAAGTAATTGGGAGAATAAGAACTACTGCAACCAGCATATAACATTAAGCATAAGTGTATAGATGCAAGCTCAAATTAGAAAAAAAATGTAGATTTATATATATATAAATATATATGAGAATAATAACAGAACATACATCCAATGCACAAACAGGTATAAACAGCAAAGGGTTCAAGAGGAGTCCTGATGGAATTGTGCATGTGTACCTGGCAAAGTCCAGTTGCAGGGACCCCTGAGAATAATGCTGACTGGAGATAATGACCATACTAGAAACTATATCAGAAAATAATTCACCGTTGCTATCTTACCCCCTTTAGACTTTCCAAATTTGGAAAGGAAATGAAAAATTAAATTCCAAAAATGTGGAAAAACTGTTTCTCTCCATCACGTACTATGGAAAGGTAAATCAATCCAATATTTTTCAAATAAGAGTTTTACCCTAGCCTGTGAACTCTTTTAAATCAAAATAACACCCGCTCCCTCATTTGCAATACTACACCTCAGAATTGAGCAGTACCCCCCCCACCCCCAATACCAGAGTAATGCTCAATCACTTGTTTCTGGTGGTCAAACTTACTATCGCTAGATTATGGAACTCAGCAGATACACCCACAATTAGAAAAACCTTGGCAAAATTAAACTACCAGTGTGAAACAAAAAGATTAGAGGCAATTAAAAGTCACTCAAAAATGACACACATCCTGGTCTATATTGATGGTTTAACTCTAAATGTACAACTAAAGTTTATAAATACCATTGAGTTTACACTATGTAGAGACTGGATTTTCCTGTTATTCTCTTGTTGTATGTTGAATTTGCTATTTTTGATTGGTTGTTTGCCCTTCTCTTTAATCCCCCCTCTTCTCTTCACACCCCCTCCCCAATTCCCCTCCTTTTTTTCTCCATAGAGAGGTTGGCATAATCTAATGTTTTTTTCTTTTTTGTGACACTGTTAGCAGCTCCACGTTGTCCCTTTATGCCTGACCAAGACCAACAATTTTAAAAACACCTAGTTTTGCCTTTTTTTTTAAAGTCACATTGGGGTTAATTTACTAAAGGAATAGAGGCTGTTCACCTAGCAGAGCTCATTTTCATTTTGCAAAATGTACTTTCAGTTTGAAAAGTGAATGTTTGTGAAGGTGAAGCTGTGTTCACTTTGAATACCCAACCGTGTGCTATTATATTAGAAAACAAGATTTTTGCTAGCATGTGGTTGGCTGTTTAAAGTAAACACAGCTTCACCATATTACCAAGATTTACTTTACAAAGTTAACCACTTTACGACCGCGCGCGGTAATACTACTGCGGCAGTGTGGCACGATACCGTCCAGCCACGTAGTATTACGTCATGCGCGATCGCGGCTCCAGAGTGCGCTCCCGCGCGCCGCGGGTCCCGGTACCGATCGCATTCGGTAGGGAACCGATCAATCACCAGATACTGACCAATGATTTTTGGTCAGTGTCTGGCGATCGGTCCCCACCAATGACAATCTGTCCCCTGTCTGTGTAATGGAAACACAGACAGGGGAAGTGATGTCACTGTCCCTCCTGGAGTCCTTTCGGTTCCAGGAGAGAGACAGAGACACACCAAAAACGTGAGTTCCACCAACACTACACTGACACACCTCACATAGGCACATTTAACCCCTTCATCACCTCTGATCACCCCCTGATCACCCCCAAACCCCTCACAGTGAACACTATATACAGTGGTATACAGATATTTTACTGATCACTGTATAAGTGTCACTTGTGAGCGTAGTTTGCGCCTGCGTTAGGCCCAAATAGGGTTAGGGTACCCGCCACCTATCCCCTAATAAAGTTTTAACCCCTTGATCAGCCCCAGTTAACCCCTTCACTACCTATTACTCTGTGCACTAAATACAGTATATAGGTAAATACTGATCACTGTATTTAGTGTCACTAGTGACCCTAATTTGCGCTTGCGCTAAGCCCATATAGGGTTAGGGCACCCGCCACCTATCCCCTAAAAAACTTTTAACCCCTTGATCTTCCCCAGTTAACCCCTTCACTCCATATAAAACAGTGCACTAATATATACAGTATATCAGATAACTACTGATCACTGTATTTAGTGTCACTTGTGACCCTAATTTGCGCTTGCGCTAAGCCCAAATAGGTTTAGGCCACCCGCCATCTATCCCTTATATAGGTTTAACCCCTTGATCTTCCCCAGTTAACCCCTTAACTCTCTATAACACAGTGCACTAATATATACAGTAAATCAGATAACTACTGATCACTGTATTTAGTGTCACTTGTGACCCTAATTTGCGCTTGCGCTAGGCCCGAATAGGTTTAGGCCACCCGCCATCTATCCTCTATAAAGGTTTAACCCCTTGATCTCCCCCAGTTTAACCCCTTCACTTCCCTGTCACAGTGTTCACTATATACAGTGATTACCGATCACTGTATTAGCGTCACGGGTGACACAACTTAGGCTAGCTAGTTAGCGTCAGGGTCCCACTACACCACCGGTACTTAGCGTCAGTTAGAGTCAAGTACACTAACACACACACACCACCGTTACTAGTATAGTGTTTGAACAGATCAATATCTGATCTGATCAGAACTATACTAGCGTCCTCATAATTTAGTGTTCCCCAAACCCAGTGTTTGCACAATCAGCACTGATTCCTGCTAGCACCTGCGTTTAGCCCCCTTGCCCAGACTACCTTACCCAGGCAAGTGTAGTAATCAATAGATTACTGACACTTCCAAAAAACACATCACACAAAACCGCTGCGTTAGCAGAGTCAGGCCTGATCTCTGTTAGCACTAGCAGTTTTTCTTTGTAGCGACCAAATAGTCCTCGACAACCAGGTGCTTTTATTACCTAGTAGTCGCACTACTGTACCGGTAAATTTAGTTACTAAAATGACAAAACGTTGGTACAGTGGTGAAGAGGTCTACGAAATGCTGACCACGGCACGTGAGAGCGATGGGGAAGCCTCACTGTCAGAATCAGGGTCAGTATACGAACCAGATGACAGCAGCGGCTCCCTGACAGATAGCTCCGACAGAGGGGTCCCTGCTAGGGTCAGGCGTACCCGACCCCATTCTGGAGTTGTTGACTTGCAAGAACTGGAGGTTTCTCGTATGCAGCAGAGTGCCAGTACTAGTGCCGCTCACACTTCTCGTGAACTGGCAAGCACGAGCGGCCTAGTACACCCTGGACCTTCAACCAGCACTGCAGTATCACCTGGTGACGTGGCGAGTCACCTGAGTGCAGTTGAAGCTGGTGCGGTGGCTAGCACGAGTAGTGGCCCGCAGCCACCGCGTATCCGAAGACAGGCCCGTAGAGCCCATAGTGTCCTCCCTGAAGCGCTGGCATATCCTAATTGGTAGCCCACAGATTCCACAGCGCCAGTACTTCCCCCATTCACCGCCCAACCCGGAATCCAAGTGGAAACAGCTGGTTTTAATCCCATAAACTTTTTTGAGCTGTTTTTCACTGAAGATCTTTTCAGATCTATTGTGGACCAATCAAATTTGTACGCTCAACAATTCATCGCCGCCAACCCAAATTCACCCCTTGCCAGACCATTTGCCTGGAATCCTATTATGATTCAGGAGTTTAAAACCTATCTGGACCTTTCCTTCAACACGGGCATTACAAGAAAGAATGAATTGCGGTTATATTGGTCCACTGACCCAATTCATCAAATGCACGTGTTCTCTGCTGCTATGTCCAGGGCTCGATACGTACAAATATTTCGGTTCATGCATTTTAACGACAATGAACTCTGTCGTCCTCGGGGAGACCCTGAATATGATCGGCTCCACAAAACTTGGCCCCTCGTAGACCACTTCAATCAGCGGTTCGCAGCCTTGTTTACCCCCCAACAAAATGTCTGCGTTGACGAGTCCCTGATTAAGTTTACTGGTCGCCTTGCTATCAAACAGTACCTCCCCAGCAAGCGTGCCAGATACGGGGTCAAGTTGTATAAGCTCTGTGACAGGGCCACAGGCTATACAGTTAATTTCCGTGTCTACGAGGGAAAAGATAGTACTGTGGAGCCCCCCGATTGCCCAGACTACATAGGGAGCAGCGGCAAGATAGTTTGGGACTTGGTGTCACCCTTATTCGGAAAGGGGTACCACTTGTACGTGGACAATTTCTATTCAAGCGTGCCACTTTTTAGACACCTCTATCAATTGCAAATTGGCGCTTGTGGCACCGTGCGATCTAATCGCCGGGGCTTCCCCCAACGGCTAGTGAATGCCCCACTGAGCTCGGGGGAGAGAGCCTGCTTGAGGTGCGATGAATTGCTTGCAGTGAAGTGGAGGGACAAACGAAACGTTTACGTGCTGTCCTCCATTCCCCCAGACACGGCAGTCCAAATTACTACGGTCACCGGTGTTGTTGTTGAGAAACCCCTCTGTGTCCACGACTATAACCGTAAAATGGGAGGGGTGGACTTCAATGACCAGATGATGGGACCGTACTTAATTGCCCGTAAGGCCAGACGCTGGTACAAAAAAGTGTCTGTATACCTATTTCAATTGGCTGTTTACAACGCTTTTGTCTTATACAAAGCGTCTGCTGGAACATTATCCTTCTTTCAATTCCAAGAAGAGATAATCAGAGCCCTCCTGTATCCAGCTGGTGCTCCTGCCCAACTTCCCCAACCAGATGCAGTGAGCCGGCTGCATGAGAGGCATTTTCCGCAATACCTCCCGAGTACCCCTACCAAACGATACCCCCAAAAAAGATGCCGTGTCTGCAGCAAGCGCGGATTTAGGCGTGACACCCGGAATTATTGTCCCGACTGTCCTGACCAACCTGGTCTTTGCAACGGTGACTGTTTCCGTCGCTACCACACACTAGTGGATTATTAGCGTAGGGTACAGCACGGCACAGTTTAGGGCACATTTACACAGGGTCTCAAAAGATGTTCGATGGCTATCGTCATTTTGAGAGACCCGAACCTGGAACCTGGAACTCGACGTTTGAAGAAAAAAAAAAAAACATAAAAGCCAAAAATAGTTGTCGTCTCAGTCATTTTTTATGTTCTTCTGCACTTACTATGTACTTTTAATGTCCTTTGTATGTTTTTCATTCTTTTGTGACCTGTTTCTCTTGCAGGTACTTGTCGGCTACCACGCATTGATTTTATATATTCTGACACAAACAGTGTTTGCGCTCAGCATATATGGATACCTTTGCTGATAGCAGCTGTGGTGATTTTCTGATTTCAGCACTGCAGTTAAAATCTTATTTTGGTATACGTGGATAGTGCCGTGTATACCCATCATTAAATTCAGTGGGTGGTTGTTTGGGCGGTTAATGATGAGAATCCAAAAACTTTTGTTGTGTCAGTCATTTTATATGTCCTACTCTTCCTAATGTACTTTTTTTAATGTACTTTTTTTTTCATTCTTTTGTGACCTGTTTCTCTTGCAGGTACTCGTCGGCTACCACGCATTGATTTTATATATTCTGACACAAACAGCGTTTGCGCTCAGCATATATGGATACCTTTGCTGATAGCAGCTGTGGTGATTTTCTGATTTCAGCACTGCAGTTAAAATCCTATTATGGTATACGTGGATAGTGTCGTGTATACCCATCATTAAATTCAGTGGGTGGTTGTTTGGGCGGTTAATGATGAGTAATACTACGCATTATTCCTGTGCTGATTTCTGATAGGTTCTCTTTTTTTTCGTTCAGCCCACAGGCTGCATGAAAAAAAAAAAAACCTATATGCCAAACAAAGACCAGCAATGTACAATGTTATACCAGGATGATGCCTGCAGATTTAGGCATCATCTTGGTATCGTTTTTTACAGCAAGCGAGTCGGCTTACATGTAAAAGCAATCCTAGCGGATAATTGGCCGCTAGACTGCTTTTACATGCAGTGGGAGGGGACTCCCCCCCCCTCCTGCCGCCTTCCGCTGCCTTCCACGGTATTTCTCGGGCTCTCCTGTCCCACCGGTTAACCCGAGAGTGCAGCCGGTGGTTCAATTATCTAACCATAGAGCTGATTGGAGATGAGAATGGCTCCAATCATCTCTATGGCCTAAGATGCCGGAGGCTACGAGCATTTCATGACTTCTGTTTCGCCAGAAATAAACAGCGCCATTGGGAAATTGGGAAAGTATTTTATCACACCAATTTTGGTATGGTCAGATGCGTTAAGGTCAGAGGAAAGATCTAGAGTCTAAAAGACCCCAATTTTTTTAAAAAAGAGTACCTGTCACTACAGATTGCTATCATAGAGGAAATTTAAATTCACCGTGATAACAATAAAAATGATTAAAGAAAAAAAAAATGAAAGAAAAGGTGTCAAAATAACATAAGAAAGCAAATTAAAAAATAAAAATAAAAAATCAAGCCCCCCTGTCCCCCCGTGCTTGCGCGCAAATGCGCGCACAAGCGTTGGTCTAGTGTCATATGTAAACCGCAATTTCAGCATGCATGTGAGGTATCGCCATGAACGCCAGGTCGAGGGCAGTAATTCTTGTGGTAGACCTCCTCTGTAAGTCCAAAGTGGTAACCTGTAAAGACTTTTAAAGGCTTTTAAAACCGTACGTAGTTTGTTGCTGCGGCACGGGCGTGCGCAATTTTTAAAGCATGTCATGTTAGGTGTCTATGAACTCGGCATAAGATCATCTTTTAAATTTTACCAAACAATTTGGAATTATATAGTGTATTTCTGCATTAAATATAAAAAAAGTGTTTTTTTTACGCAAAAATTGCGTTTGGAAAATGTGTGCGCAAATACCGTGTAACAAAAAAAATTGCAACATCCACCATTTTGTTCTGTAGGGCCTCTGCTTTAAAAAAAATATGTAATGTTTGGGGGTTCAAAGTAATTTTCTTGTGAAAAAAAAAATATTTTTTCATGTAAACAAAAACTCACAGAAAAGGCTTGGTTTTCAAGTGGTTAGAAGAGTGGGTGATGTGTTGCTAAAATTGAGCATAAAATGCCAGGACTGTTCAAACACCCCCCAAATTACCCCTTTTTGGAAAGTAGACACCCAAAGCTATTTGCTGAGAGGCATATTGAGTCCATGGAGTATTTTATATTTTGCCCTAAGTTTCAGGAAAATGACAATTTGTTTTTTTTTTACACAAAGTTGTCACTAAATAATATATTGCTCACGCATGCCATGGGTATATGTGAAATGACACCCCAAAATACATTCTGCTGCTTCTCCTGAGTACAAGGATACCCCATGTGTGAGACTTTTTTGCAGACTAGCCGCGTACAGGACCCGGAAAACCAATCCGCACCTTCTGGCTTTCTAAGGGCGTAAATTGTTGATCTCACTCCTTACTACCTATCACACTTTTGAAGGCCATGAAATGCCAAAATGGCACAAAACCCCCCCAAATGACCCCATTTTGCAAAGTAGACACTCCAAGCTATTAGATGAGAGGCATGATGAGTCCATGGAATATTTTATATTTTGCCACAAGTTTCGGGAAAATTATTATTTTTTTTTTTTTTTTTTACACAAAGTTGTCAGTAAATGATATAATGCTCACACATTCCATGGGTATATGTGAAATGACACCCCAAAATACATTCTGCTGCTTCTCCTGAGTACAAGGATACCCCATGTGTGAAACTTTTTTGCAGTCTAGCCGCGTACAGGACCCGGAAAACCACTCCCAACCTTCAGGCTTTCTAAGGGCGTAAATTGTTGATCTCACTCCTTACTACCTATCACACTTTTGAAGGCCATGAAATGCCAAAATGGCACAAAACCCCCCCAAATTACCCCATTTTGCAAAGTAGACACTCCAAGCTATTAGATGAGAGGCATGATGAGTCCATGGAATATTTTATATTTTGCCACAAGTTTCAGGAATATTATTATTATTTTTTTTTTTTTACACAAAGTTGTCAGTAAATGATATAATGCTCACACATGCCATGGGTATATGTGAAATGACACCCCAAAATACATTCTGCTGCTTCTCCTGAGTACAAGGATACCCCATGTGTGAGACTTTTTTGCAGTCTAGCCGCGTACAGGACCCGGAAAACCACTCCCCACCTTCAGGCTTTCTAAGGGCGTAAATTGTTGATCTCACTCCTTACTACCTATCACACTTTTGAAGGCCATGAAACGCCAAGATGGCACAAACCCCCCCCAAATGACCCCATTTTGCAAAGTAGACACTCCAATCTATTTGCTGAGAGGCATGGTGAGTATTTTGCATCTCTCATTTTTTTTGGAAAATTAAGAAAAAACAGGAAAATGCATTTTTTTTCCTCTTTTTTCAATTTCCAAAACTTTGTGACAAAAAGTGAGATCTGCAAAACACTCAACATGCCTCTCTGCAAATAGCTTAGGGTGTCTACTTTCCGAAAAGGGGTCATTTGGGGGGGGGGGGTTGTGCTGTCTTGGCATTTCATGGCCTCCGAAACTGTGATAGGTAGTCAGGAGTGAAATCAACAATTTACGCCCTTGGAAAGCCTGAAAGTGGGGGTTGGATTTCGAGGACCTGTACTCGGCTAGACTGCAAAAAAGTCTCACACATGTGGTATCCCTGTACTCAGGAGAAGCAGCAGAATGTATTTTGGGGTGTCATTTCACATATACCCATGGCATGTGTGAGCAATATATCATTTAGTGACAACTTTGTGTAAAAAAACAAAAAAAAAATAAGAATAATATATTTCCCGGAACTTGTGACAAAATATAAAATATTCCATGGACTCACCATGCCTCTCAGCAAATAGCTTGGGGTATCTACTTTGCAAAATGGGGTCATTTGGGGGGGTTTTGTGCTATCTTGAAATTTCAGGGCCTCCGAAACTGTGATGGGTAGTCAGGAGTGAAATCAACAATTTAAGCCATTAGAAAACCTAAAGATGGAGATTCATTTTCGGGGTCCCGTACACAGCTAGGCTCCCAAAAAGTCTCACACATGGGGTATCCCCATACTGAGGAGAAGCGGCAGAATGTATTTTGGGGTGTCATTCCACATATACCCATGTCATGTGTGAGAAATTTATCTTTTAGTGACAACTTTGTGTTAAAAAAAATAAATAAATAAATTGTAATTTTCCCAAAACTTGTGGCAAAATATAAAATATTCCATGGACTCACCATGCCTCTCAGAAAATAGCTTGGGGTGTCTACTTTGCAAAATGGGGTCATTTGGGGGGTTTTGTGCTATCTTGAAATTTCAGGGCCTCCGAAACTGTGATGGGTAGTGAGGAGTAAAATCAAAAATTTACGCCATTAGAAAACCTAAAGATGGAGATTGATTTTCGGTGTCCCGTACACAGTTAGGCTCCCAAAAAGTCTCACATATGTGGTATCCCTGTACTCAGGAGAAGCAGCAGAATATATTTTGGGGTGTAATTACACATATACCCATGGCATGTGTGAGAAATTTATCTTTTAGTGACAACTTTGTGTTAAAAAAAAAATTTTTTTTTTTTAGTCATTTTTCAAACACCTGTGACAAAAAAATTAAATATTCAATGAGCTCAACATGCCTCTCAGAACATTCCTTAGGATGTCTACTTTCCAAAAAGTGGTAATTTGGGGGGTCTTGTACTGCCCTGCCATTTTAGCACTTCATGAATTGAGATAGGCAGTCAGAAATTAAAGCTGCGTAAAATTTCAGTATTTACACAATAGTTTGTAGACGCTATAACTTTTGCGCAAACCAATAAAAATACGCTCATTGAATTTTTTTTTGTCAAAGACATGTAGCTAAATATATTTTGGCCAAAAAATGACATAAATTGAGTATATTGGATGTTTATTAAAAGACAAAGTTGAAAATGTCATTTTTTTTGCAAAATTTTCGCTATTTTTTTATTAATATCGCAAAAAAATAAAAAGCGCAGAGGTGATCAAATACCACCAAAAGAAAGCTCTGTTTGTGGGAAAAAAAGGACGTAAATTTCGTTTGGGTACCACATTGCATGACTGCACAATTGTCAGTTAAAGTCGCACAGTGCCAAAGCACAAAAAGTGGTCTGGACGGAAGACAGCAAAATCCTCCGGTGGTAAAGTGGTTAAATTACACGTTCCAAAGTGAAAATACACTTTGCCAAGTGAACAGCCTCTTTTCCTTTAGTAAGTCAGCCCTACTGCAATCACCATTAACCTGTAAAAACCCACTAATAACATTCACAGTAACCACTGACAAATATGGAGGTAGTTGCTATAGAGGGTGCAGCATTCTGTTACAAAGCGTTGACCTGTCTAGTTATCCTTTTGGAGGGTGAAAGTTCTATCAAATGTGACAATATGACACTTATTGTATGTATTCCATGTACCTCTAATGGCTTTGTGGGGTTTTTTTTTGTTAATATACTGGTTTCCCCATGCTCTCAGCTACTAGTGTTGTCTAGATAGCACCACAAAATAGAGGTAATAAATTAAGTATAAATATGCTTGTCCTCTTGTCTCGGTACAATACATCTGTATGTATTTCACTAAGTCCAAGTTCTCTTTCCACCTCATGGAATGGTCTTTTCTGTTCTTATATTCCTATATAAAATTGTAGAAAGTAAATTAAACTGTCATTACACCGTGGGAAACCCTTAATTTTTTTACTGATTGTTTTGTTCGTTATTTCTTGCTATATTCCAGTAGCATGCCACCTGAATGAAGATTCACATAGTGTGAGAAGTACTAGTAAACTTTTTTACTTCACTTAGTGTTTGCTGTAACCCTATAGCTGCAGGCACCTTTTTCAAAATTTCATTGCATAAGTAAATTAGTCTTATAGTGTCTAGTTAGGGAATCTTAGTACGAAGTTCAAGGGATGTTTTGAGAAATACATGCTCCACATGTACCAAAACCAACAGGTGTTTTAATAAATATAATATTTTTACCATATTATAAGCTATGGTATAATATAATTATACCATATTAATACCATAATTATAGTATAAATTATTCTATAAATGGTAGATATTTATTTGTGTTTCGTGTTTTTGCAGCAAATGCTACCAGGTGCTAGGAATACAATAAATACATGTGTAGATAAGCTAAGCCAGAAATGTAAGTTAGCTACAGCAAAAGAAAATTTTTTATATATATATATATATATATATATATATATATATATATATATATATATATATATACCCTAAAAGTAAAATTACTTACAAAATGGCTGACTTAAACAATATAATTTCTGAATACAATATGGTTGACAATCTCTCACGAGTGAGGGTAAGCCTTGCAGGCTAAAAGCTCCAGCACACAAATAAAAACCTTATTTGTCCTTAAAACATAAAAACGACTTAGGTAAGAAAAGAACACTTAAAGTAATTGCCTTTTTAACCAAAAAGTACAGACAAGCAAATGATAAATTTGGTCTGGGCATCTACACATCAATCATGTGTAATCATAAAAGGGTTAAAAAAGGTTATAAACATTGTATTGGGATCCTATAACAAGATAATCATAAATCAATTGACATATGTCTACAATTTGTATCTTTATACATTGCAAAATAGAAATAGAAGGTTATAAACAGTTGCACAAAAGGGCAAAGTTTTCTCTGATTCTAAAGGTCTGAAATAATCCTGGAGGTTAAATATATTCAAAACTTATTTTAGGGCCTATGTCAATGAACTTTGGACTTTTGGTGATTACATCAGTTTGACATCAGTTTTCGATGCTTTTGAAATCTAATGCATTTGACCTGCATTTGACTTCCTTCTGACCTGCATTTGACCTGACTGAAGTGGGTTTTGCATTACCATAGATTTGTATGAGAGGAGGCCTTTGGGCATGTTTTACTTTAATAGAAAAGCTTTTAACAAATAAACGAGTTTTAAAAAAATATCACATGCACAGACACACACCAAAGAATATTTACAGATATTGATACTGAAAAAAAATACATTCCAGGAACACCTGGCATCCTATATGCATAAAATATGAATTTAAAAAATGATTTACCTTACCTTAGGGTATTGCTATGCTATCTGAAGCCACATACATATTAATATCTTGATGTCAACGTGTCATAAGAATTTTGCAGTATATCATTTCACATTCAATATTTTGCAAATTTAAATTTAAAATTTCAATGAATAGATAAATGTTTTGTCAGATAAATGTAGTTTTAAATAGCATTTTGTTTTTTTTAAAGAAAATCTGTCACCAGAAATGAGTACATGGAAAAGCAACAGATTCGATTATGTAGACAAACCAATTGTTTTTGTTAGTGTCTGTAATAATGTTACAAGTTAAATTATTCTATAATCAACTGGGGTGTAACCATTTTGAATAATTGATGCACTGTCCTGGAAATAAAAGTACAAGATCTCCTGACTGAATATATTGCATGAATAGTAGAAATGAAAAGTAATTTTTTGTATGTTTTATTACACAAAAGATTTGAATGGCTTTTTTTCCAGTTATTTATCTGGATTTTGCACCCCCTTTTTTAAAAGATATTTCTAAAGCTATACATTTGCTCTATTCTCTTCTTTCTAATTTTACCTGTTTTGTTAATTTCCTTCGTTTTTTTCTCATTCTCTATTTATACCTTTTGTTAAGCAGTGCATGATATTATTTTAAAGGGAAAAGGCAGATCCTTTTCTTTAACTTGGAGAAATAACTATGTAAAAGCAAAGCAAAATCCCCTTCAAAACGTATATGTTATAACTTCCATCATAATTCAGAAAAAAATGGATTATGACCTGGTCTAACTGTGCGTTTAGAACCACTGGTTTTCAGCACAGATACACCCTAATATCATTATTTTTCCATCCTATAGAAGCTGTGGTTTTCTTTCACTACATTGATGATGGGCAACAAAATCTAAATAGTTGTGGGTAGTTTGGGATAAATGAGACTCAATAATATTAGGCTGTATCTATGCTTTAGATGAGTAGTTTTTGATGCACTATTGGTCAAGAGGCAATGAGGAATAATCTGCATGCCCTTGCACATCATCATAAAATGAAGCATAGACTAATTTTTTACTGTGATGGAAGTGATGAAATATACATGGCTTGTGTTTAACCACTTGCCGCCTGCCCGCCGTACAACTGGCGTTCCCAGGCAAAGTGCCGTACATGTACGGCGCTAGCCTGGGAGGACCTATGGAGCGACCGCGCACCACCGGAGGTGCGCTCCCGCCCCCGCTCATCGGCTGGGGAGTCAGTGCGTGTGCCCGGCGGCTCCGATGGCCGCCAGCCACTCGCGATCTCCCTCTGCAGTGAGAGAAGGACAGACGGCTGATGTAAACACAGCCGTGTGTCTTTCTCACTAAAGTAATCACAGAGGCTATGCAATCCTGCTATGTAGGATCGCATGTCTCTGTGATTACATCACAAGCCAGGCCCCTCCACAGTTAGAATTACTCCTCTAGGGACACACTTAACTCCTTGATCACCAGTAAAGTTAACCCCTTCCCTGTCAGTGTAATTTTTACAGTAACAGTGCATATTTATAGCACTGATTACTGTAGTAATGTCACTGGTACTCCCAAAAGTGTAAAAAAAAGTCAGTCAGGGGTCCGATCTGTCTGCCACAATGTTGCAGTCCCGCAAATAAAAAAGGCAGATCGTCACCATTACTAGTTAAAAAAAAAACAATAAAAATGACATAAATCTTTTCTGTAGTTAGTAAACGCAATAACTTTTGTGCAAACCAATCAAAATACACTTATTGCAATTTTTTTTTTACCAAAAATATGTAGCAGAAAAGAAATTGGCCTAAATTGTTTAAAATTTTTGATTTTTACATTTTTTTTGAGAATTTCATATAAAAAATGTGAAAAATATTGTTATTTTTTCAAAATTGTCGCTCTTTTTTTGTTTATAGCGCAAAAAATAAAAATTGCACAGGTGATCAAATACCACCAAAAGAAAGCTCGGTTTGTGGGAAAAAAGGCTCTTGTATGCTTTGTATTGGTTTGGTTGATAGGGAGGATGTTGGGATCACTGTCATCATGGGTTCATGGCCAAAAATAAGGAACTGCCTATAATGCTTTTTCCTGGCCAGCTGAGCCATAAGAGCCAGTAATTTGAAGGCATTGATAACCCAGCCCCCTTTCTTTAACCACTTAAGCCCCGGAGGATTTGGCTGCTGAAAGACCAGGGGGTATTTTGCGATTCGGCACTACATGACTTTAACGGACAATTGCGTGGTCGTGCGATGCTGTACCCAAATTAAATTGACGTCCTTTTTTCCCACAAACAGGGCTTTCTTTTGGTGGTATTTGATCACCTGTGCGATTCTTACTTTATGCGCTATAAACAAAAAAAGAGCGACAATTTTGAAAAAATAACAATGTTTTTCAAATTTTTTTATATGAAATTTCCCCCCCAAAAAATATAAAAATCTAAATTTTTTAACATTTTAGGCCAATTTGTTTTCTGCTACATATTTTTGGTAAAAAAATCGCAATAAGCGTATTTTGATTGGTTTGCGCAAAAAAGTTATTGCGTTTACTAACTAAGGGAAAGATTTTTGTCATTTTTTTTTTTTTTTAACGAGTTATGGCGGCGATCTGCGATTTATTTTGCGGGACTGCAACATTGCGGCGGACAGATTGGACCCTTGACTAACATTTTTGACACTTTTGGAGGTACCAGTGACATTACTACAGTAATCAGTGCTATACATAGGCATTGTTACTGTAAAAATGACAGTGGCAGGGAAGGGGTTAACTTTATTGGAGATGCAGGTGTTAAATGTGTCCCTAGGGGAGTGCTTCTAACTGTAAAGGGGTGTGGCTAGTGATGTAACCACAGAGACATACGATCCTACATAGCAGGATCTTATGATCTCTGCTGTTACACCAGGGAGAATGACAGGCGGCTTTGTTTACATCAGCCGCCTGCCTTTCTCCCTCTCCACCGGGAGATTGCGAGTGACTGGCGGACATCGGGTCCGCCGGTCACACGCGCGGACATGTTAGGGAACGAGCGGGGTGGGAGTGCGCTTCCGGCGGTGCTCGCTCGCCCCCTAGAGGCTCTCAGGCTAGCGACGTAGTACTACATCACTTTGCCTGTACGGGGCTCACCGCCGCAGTAAATAGTTGTGCGGCGGTCGGCAAGTGGTTAAAAGGTTGCACTCACAGCAGCCATATTGCCAGAGTGTGTTGGAGCCATTAGGGAGATTTATATATGTCCATCATAGCAGTGCCCATTTTCTCATACTATGTGTTTGACAACAGCATGCTTTTAAGCGCTACAAATGGAGTGTAGAAGGGTTAAATTTATGAGGATTTTACTGCTATCAGTTGGAAAGGTTTCTCCTCACTTTATGTCCCAATACAGGAAGAGAGAAGACATTTTCAGCATGGATACACACAGTTTTAAGTTTTTTTCTTTCCTTTTGTAGCATAGTAGAAAAGACTGCAACCCTTTTGTACATTTTTTTTATAGTTATTATTATTATTATTATTATACAGGATTTATATAGCGCCAACAGTTTGCGCAGCACTTTACAATGTGAAGGAAGACAATACAGTTACAATACAGTTCAAAACAGGAGGAACTAGAGGGCCCTGCTCGTTAGAGCTTACAATCTAGAAGTTGTCTCCTTTGCAAACTTTTGCTTCACTTACTGTCTGTTGACAATGTTTGCTTGACAAAGTGAGAGGAAAAATCCCTAATATAACATTAAAACCCTAAAGTATATCAAAACTTTCCCCACTAAATTAAAAAAAAAAAGTTTGGGTGAAGTAGGACTTTGAAGTAACTGACACCTTTATTTGTGTACTGTATTTATTTACAAGATCATAAGATTATGTCTTGTACCATTTTTGTTTTACCAAAACACAACACAAGTTACTACTGGATTTTTCAAAACCCTTTTCTGCTGATTTCTTTATACACTCCATTTGCAAGGTAAATTAAAAGGAGCAAAGATAAACATTTTTTTGCAAATTTTTTATGAATAGTCTTCTAATGAGAATTTTTAATTACACAAAGTTCACATGTAGGCATTTTGGGGCGTTTTTGGGGAGTTTTTCTGCTCTAGGATTAGCTCAAAAAACACCCAACAAGACAAATCCTATTCATTTCAATGGCCCCTGTTCACATCTGAGCGTTTTGACGTTTTAAGCAAAACGCCCACCGCTCAAAAAAGTACATGAGCTTCTTTTTGGGCAGATTACAGGCGTTTTTATTTTTTTCCCTTGGTTACTAGTCAACCTAAAAACGCCTGCACAAAAACGCCTGTAAAAATGCCTGTAAAACGCCTGTAAAACGCCTGAAAAAAACGCCCAAAAAAACGCCTGAAAAAACGCCTGTAAATAGCAAAGCCAAAATGTGAACATAGCCTTAGGCTCCGTTCACATGTAGGCGTTTTGGGGCATTTTTGGGGAGTTTTTCTGCTCTAGGATCAGCTCTCAAAATGCCCAACAAGACAAATCCTATTCATTTCAATGGCCCCTGTTCACATCTGTACGTTTTGACGCTGTGAGCAAAACGCCCAACGCTCAAAAAAGTACATGAGCTTCTTTTTGGGCAGATTACAGACGTTTTCCATTGGTTTCTATTCAATCTAAAAACGCCTGCACATAAATTGCGGTAAAATCGCGGTAAAAATTGCTGTAAAATCGCGGTAAAAAAACGCGCGAAAACGCTACGCTCAGGTGTGAATGTAGCCTTAAGGTGCAGATTTATTTTAAAATAAAAATATTATATTTTTCCTTTAAAAATGTACATTTCAAGTTTGCAGGAAAAAGTATTTGGGTGGACAGATTTTGTAAATAAATCTGAAAATTATTGAAAATCTAGGGGAAAATCTCAGGAAAAGAGGAAAATCTCTAAACTAATCTAGTGAATTTATGTGCAGATTCAACAGCAAAATTAAAAATGTCAATTTTTTTACCATGAAGAAAAATGATTTGGAATGCTTGCATATACATACTGTAAACTCTCTAACACAAGGTGTGCTACGGATTATTTACTTTTTGGGCTTAGTCAGATGTGTTCAGTCTTTTGCATTGCATTAAACCATGGGTCTGCCATTAACATGCATTGTGTTAAGGCAGCTCATTCATTGTGAATGGACCAAAACATGGACATGCAGCATTTTTCCAACACAGTACATCACAACACATGTCGTTGTGTTACCATGTATCTGGGTATACTGATATGTATGGGCATAGGAGCTTTGTTGCCTCATCCAAATGGAGAGCCATTCAAAATGAATTGCACCTCAACATTCTAGAAAGAAATTTGTATATATATCAATCTGCAAAATAATTTCTACAGCAAACGTGTCATTTTGGGAGAATATTTCTGTTTGTTGTGTTTATCAAAAAGTTTTGACAAATGTACTTAAAATGTTTTTTCTCTAATTTCATTCAGTTATTTTCCATAGTGACTACTCCCATAAGTATTGCCATGAAGGGCTGCCATGAGTTCAGATTTCACGTAGAAATGAATAGGGCTGCAGCAAGCATGCACAGAAGGAACTGGTCATTTTTAAAGAAAAGGATGCATGCATGGCCTTCTGAAAGGAATCAGTCGATGACAACCCTGGACGTTCTCAGACACTAATCTTCTAGATAATCCTGGCTGTAAAAAAAAAAAATCTCAAAGTCTTGGTTGTCTTTTGTGGTTGATATTACAGCCACAAAACACAAGATCACTTGGGTCAAGCTTAACAAGAAAATTGTAGGCACCCTGCAAGATCAACAGAGATAATTTGAAAGGGTTTGGGATCCATGGATATGATGTATGCAGCTCCCTACTAAAGCCCCGTACACACGTACCGATTGTCAGCCGAACGATCGGCCGTCTTTTGTCCGGTGCTGTCCTGTAGGTTGAAAAGTGCTAAAGACTGCACACAAATTTTGTCGGCCAAAAACAGCCGACTGCAGAAGTGATGTCATGTGCTGGTTAACTTTCCGTGTGTTTTTTCTTCTCTGAGCATGCCCAGTCTTGCTCATCTGCTGTTTGTCGGCCGAATTCTGTACTGACTGAGGAACAATCGGCCGTTCTGGTGTTGGCCAACAAAAATTTTAAAGCCTGCACACCAGATTCTGTTCGGCCGAAAAGTCGCAGTCGGTTGTCGGAAGCATCATACTAACAAGCTGACAATCGGCCGATCGGACGGTGTATCATACTAACAAGCCGAATATTTACGGCCGACAATCGCTACGTGTGTACGGGCCTTTAGTCCTAATTACTGGCAAATTTATGGAGTGTGAGCTTGCAAATAATATTATGAATCTCTGTGGTACCAGTACTTTTTCATATGCCACATTTTATGTCCTTTTTTCAATTGGGTAAATTTCAAAATAATATTTGATAATTGTGCTTTAAAACATGCAGAAGTAGGTCACGTTTACACTTGTTTCCTGAAGAGATTGTGTTAAATTCATTTTATATAGAAAATCAACTACACATGTAATTTGACTAGGGGCACCCAACTTTCTGTCACATCTGTACACAAAGCTCCAATACAGTTAAGAACAGTGTTAGGGCAGAATAAAACGCTCCTGTGCTTTAAAGACAATTTTTAGATGTTATCTGACAACCTAATACGCAACAAAGGTGTTCACACATGGGGGGTGTTGTTTCTCTGAGCAGTTTTGCTAATGTAAACCAGTCATAAGATAAATGAGGAGGCTGCCATTGTGGAATTAACAAAAAAGAGGAGCAGTGTCATTCTAAATGTAGCATCAAAGTGTTATGTATATGGAAACAACAAAATGGCAACTCAATGTAATAGAGATAAAAATGCTCACCTAGTCATGTAACACCACTGCAACAAGCTGGCCCAGTCCCAATGATCCCGCTGTGGTGGATACTGAAAGGACCTGCTGGCAGTGCTGGTGGCTTCAAGCACTTTCTGGTAGGCCCAGGTTCTTTGGGGAGGCAGAAGTGATGTCAGAATAGGAAGAGGAAGCAGTGGGTGGTGGGTGAGCATGCATGCTCCTTCATCAGGCTCTGAATGCGCACCACACCCACCTCTTCCTGTTCTGGCATCACTTTTGCCTCTCCAGGGACCAAGTCATACCATGAAGTGCTGTGAGCAACTGGCACTGCCTGGAGCTTCTTTTGGTATCCACCACAGCGGTATCAGTGGGACTGGACCGGCTTGTTGCAGCGGTGTTACATGACTAGATGAGCGATTTTATTTCTATTATATTGTGAGTTGCCCTTTTGTTGTTATCAAATAAATAATACTTTGATGCTACACTTGGTGCTGCTCTCCTGTTTATCCCAATGTAGAGTTCCTTCTAGCTCTTCATCAGTGGCAGCTTCTGAGTCAAGCATACTGACAGCATTTGGACTTTCTCTTTTTTGCCTTAAACCACTGAACTCACTTGAACTCCATTTATATCAGTGTGCCAGGCATCTCTTTTCCTTTTTTGCCATTGCGGAATTCCTTTTGAAAATAATAGTTGGCTGGCTGGTTTTACTCATTTACTGGCATTAATCCTCTAACTGCCAAGAACACATTATACATTATGACTTTTGTTTCTATTTTAGGTAGCTAATACGTAGCATTTAAAAGCTTAAAAAATCATTACAGAGAGTGTCCTGTCGGTTAACAGTAGATGTGGTCTGGCAGCCACAAAGCTGTCAGATCATGCCTACATATTCAAAGTATGAGGTGCCCCCCTCCCTCCCTCCACAGCCATTCCCCTCTTGTTGCTTCTTTATTACTAGCCCTACTCAGAATGAGTGAGTCCCATGTTCAATGATCTAGTTTCTGCTATCCATAAATCTGAAACATCTCCAGAAGGAGATTAGTACTCTATGCCTTTGACTTCTGTCTGTAGCAGTTACTGATAAAGTGTACCTTTTATTGTTTGAACTAGATGGACTTGTGTCTTTTTTCAGCCTGGCTAACTATGTAACTATGTACCTGTCACTTAATATTGATCGAAAATAATTTTACATGCTCGCTGAACTTCTGATTTAATGTGAGTACCTGCTTTTAAACCTAATAATGGATATTTGTATATTACAATACTTCACTATATGAAGCATTCTTCCTTTTCATACGATCTGGGAATACCTTCCATTACCATTTGAGATACTGATGTCCACTGATGTCCACAATGCACCTTTAAGAGATGATCTGTGAGAAGGACCACAGCTAAGGCTACCAGGGTCCAGGACCCCAACCCCATATCTATTACAAGCTGGCCACCCCTGCAGGGGTATTTAGCTCTGGTAAGTGCAGGCTATATTGAGAGGGGATCACTAGATTCCTCACCCGCACACCCACTCCGGATCACCCCAGGAAAGCACCTTATAATATATATACTTATATATATATATATATTGGACTTTGCACTAATACTTTCTTTTTTTTTTTGGACTTTGCACTACTATTTATGGACTATTTTAAATATTAATTTTTATCGATATATACATTTCACTACCTATTTTTTATTTTTTTATTTTTTAGAATTTTTTACTGAACCACAAATTTGTGGTTTCTGTGAACCCTGCACTCCTTATTAATTTTTCTTTTTGTTACACCACAAGATAGTGGATTTTGTTGGGTTCCACACTTGTCACCTCAACACTTGTATTTGTAGCACATGCACCTTATTTATTCACAATTATATATATTTTCTCCATTGTATTTTAATCAGATTATTTATTAATTTAAACTCATTTGGCAAATAAAGGTTTGCACAATCACTCAGCACTTTATTTATTTGAGTCACTTGATATATTTATTATCAGCATCTACCTGTTCAATTAATTATCACCTGTCACTTTATTGCATTATCTGCACATTATTTATTTGCTTTTACATATATGCTGTATGTGACATCACTTACCTATGTTATTTTCGATCAATATTAACCACTTTACCGCTGCTCACTGGAGCTCTACTGCGGCAAAGTGGCTCGATAACGTCTGGCGATGCAGACCTACGTCGTCAGACATTTCCCTCTCTCGGCGGCGCGTGCCGCCGGAGGCTCGCTTTCACTGTATTCAGTCACAGCGGGAGTCGGGCCAGGGGAGGAGCGGCAGTGATCACCGCCGCTCTTCCCCGATCGACGGGGAATCGAGTGTGGAGATCCGCCCGCTTGTGTAAACAAAGCGGGCGGATCTCCTAAGTGACAGGCAGGGTCAGATTGCAGGGTTCAGCCTAGCTGAACCTGCGATCTGTCCCTGTGTCACTCAGTCCCCTCCCCCCACACACGTCAGTAAGCACCAGGCATACATTAACCCCTTGATCACCAATAAAAATTAACCCTTTCCCTGCCAGTGTCATTTTTACAGTAACAGTGCATATTTATAGCACTGATTACTGTAGTAATGTCACTGGTCCCCCCAAAAGTGTCAAAAATGTCAGTCAAGGGTCCGATCTGTCCGCCGCAATGTCGCAGTCCCGCAAAAAAAATCGCAGATCGCCGCCATTTCTCGTTAAAAAAAAAACACCAAAAATGACAGAAATCTTTTCCTTAGTTAGTAAACGCAATAACTTTTGCGCAAACCAATCAAAATACGCTTATTGCAATTTTTTACCAAAAATATGTAGCAGAACACAAATTGGCCTAAAGTGATAAAAAATTTTGATTTTTACATTTTTTTGGGGGGGGGGAATTTCATATAAAAAAATGTGAAAAATATTGTTATTTTTTCAAAATTGTCGCTATTTTTTTGTTTATAGCGCAAAAAGTAAAAATCGCACAGGTGATCAAATACCACCAAAAGAAAGCTCTGTTTGTGGGAAAAAAAGGACGTAAATTTCGTTTGGGTACGGCATTGCACGACCGCGCAATTGTCAGTTAAACTCGCACAGTGCCGAATCACAAAAAGTGGCCCAGACGGTGGTAAAGTGGTTAAGTAACAGTATTTGAATGTTTATACCATACCTCTGGTGATACAATATAGGCAGGGCCGGCGTTAGGGGGGGGCAAACTGGGCAAATGCCCAGGGCCCCCGAATGTCCAGGGGCCCCGTGTCACTGTCAGCCAGGGCCGGACCGGGCAGAATCTGATGACAGCGCTCAGAGTCATCAGATTCACTCACAGACACTAGAAGACATTCCCGGTGTACTTGCCAGCTACACCGACTCCGCGGCCAATCAGCCTTCTGTTCAGGGGGGGTGTGGGTCACACCCCCCCCTGAGCAGAAGGCTGATTGGCCGCGGAGCCGGTCCGGAAGTCAAGTAGTCAGTGTGTGTCTGTGTGTTCCTTCCCGCGCGGCCGCCGATGATCACTGAAGCCGCCGTAGATGGGAGCTCCTTCAGCCCGACTTCGGGCTGCTCGCGGGGGGGCGGCTGCGGGGAGAGAAGGTAAGTGACTGCCACTGCAGCCTGTGCTGAATAGGAGGGGGGTGGGGCGGCTCGGCTGCATATAGAGAGGATTTGATGTCTCCTTATGCCGCTGGATGGATGGATTCTTCTCCTCCCTTCTGCAGGCATTCTGCGGCTGCAGGAGAGATATGGAAATATCAATTTCTCTATATGCAGCTGAGCTGTCCCGTCCCCCTCCTATTCAACTTCTTTTACTGCCCCCCACAGTGATCTTAGCCCCCCCCGTGTTCTTAGCCCCCCCCCAGTGTTGTGATCGTAGCCCCCCTCCCCAGTGATCGTAGCCCCCCTCCCCAGTGATCGTAGCCCCCCTCCCCAGTGATCGTAGCCCCCGTCCCCAGTGATCGTAGCCCCCGTCCCCAGTGATCGTAGCCCCCGTCCCCAGTGATCGTAGCCCCCGTCCCCAGTGATCGTAGCCCCCCTCCCCAGTGATCGTAGCCCCCGTCCCCAGTGATCGTAGCCCCCGTCCCCAGTGATCGTAGCCCCCCTCCCCAGTGATCGTAGCCCCCCTCCCCAGTGATCGTAGCCCCCGTCCCCAGTGATCGTAGCCCCCCTCCCCAGTGATCGTAGCCCCCGTCCCAAGTGATCGTAGCCCCCCTCCCCAGTGCTCTTAAACCCCCTGTACTCTTTAGCCCCCCCGTGCTCTTCAAGTCCCCACAGTGCTTTTCATCTCCCCCTATGCTCTCTGGCTCCCCCAGTGCTCTCCACCCCCCTGTGCTCCCTGGCTCCCCCCTAAGTGATTTCCAGCCCCCCCCCCCATGCTTTCCATCCCCCTGGTTTTCCCTGCCCACCAACCCCCCCCCCCAGTGCTATCCACACCCTGCGCCTTCCAACCCCCCTGCAATGCTTTCCAAACCCCCCCTTAATTCTCTCCAGTTCCCCCCCCCCTTGCCCTTCAGCTCCTCCAGTGCTATCTGCTTTCCCTGTGCTCTCCAGCCCCCCTAGTGTCCTTCTATATTCTATCATGTCTGCAGTCTCTGACCTTCTCTTGTATCACATCCGCAGTCTCTGGACCATCTCCTGTACTATGTCTGCAGTCTCTGACCAGTTCTTGTATCACGTCTGCAGTCTCTGACCATCTACTGTATCACGTCTGCACTCTCTGACCATCTACTGTATCACGTCTGCAGTCTCTGACCATCTCTTGTATCACGTCTGCACTCTCTGACCATCTACTGTATCGTGCCCTCAGTCTCTGACCATCTCCTGTATCGTGCCCTCAGTCTCTGACCATCTCCTGTATCGTGTCCTCAGTCTCTGACCATCTCCTGTATCATGCCCTCAGTCTCTGACCATCTCCTGTATCATGCCCTCAGTCTCTGACCATCTCCTGTATCATGCCCTCAGTCTCTGACCATCTCCTGTACTATGTCTGCAGTCTCTGACCAGTTCTTGTATCACGTCTGCAGTCTCTGACCATCTACTGTATCACGTCTGCACTCTCTGACCATCTACTGTATCACGTCTGCACTCTCTGACCATCTACTGTATCACGTCTGCAGTCTCTGACCATCTCTTGTATCACGTCTGCACTCTCTGACCATCTACTGTATCGTGCCCTCAGTCTCTGACCATCTCCTGTATCGTGCCCTCAGTCTCTGACCATCTCCTGTATCGTGTCCTCAGTCTCTGACCATCTCCTGTATCATGCCCTCAGTCTCTGACCATCTCCTGTATCATGCCCTCAGTCTCTGACCATCTCCTGTATCATGCCCTCAGTCTCTGACCATCTCCTGTATCATGCCCTCAGTCTCTGACCATCTCCTGTATCATGCCCTCAGTCTCTGACCATCTCCTGTATCATGCCCTCAGTCTCTGACCATCTCCTGTATCATGCCCTCAGTCTCTGACCATCTCCTGTATCATGCCCTCAGTCTCTGACCATCTCCTGTATCATGCCCTCAGTCTCTGACCATCTCCTGTATCATGCCCTCAGTCTCTGACCATCTCCTGTATCATGCCCTCAGTCTCTGGCCTTCTCCTGTATCATGCCCTCAGTCTCTGGCCATCTCCTGTATCATGCCCTCAGTCTCTGACCATCTCCTGTATCATGCCCTCAGTCTCTGACCATCTCCTGTATCATGCCCTCGGTCTCTGACCATCTCCTGTATCATGCCCTCGGTCTCTGACCATCTCCTGTATCATGCCCTCGGTCTCTGACCATCTCCTGTATCATGCCCTCGGTCTCTGACCATCTCCTGTATCATGCCCTCGGTCTCTGACCATCTCCTGTATCATGCCCTCGGTCTCTGACCATCTCCTGTATCATGCCCTCGGTCTCTGACCATCTCCTGTATCATGCCCTCAGTCTCTGACCATCTCCTGTATCATGCCCTCAGTCTCTGACCATCTCCTGTATCATGCCCTCGGTCTCTGACCATCTCCTGTATCATGCCCTCGGTCTCTGACCATCTCCTGTATCATGCCCTCAGTCTCTGACCATCTCCTGTATCATGCCCTCAGTCTCTGACCATCTCCTGTATCATGTCCTCAGTCTCTGACCATCTCCTGTATCATGTCCTCAGTCTCTGACCATCTCCTGTATCATGTCCTCAGTCTCTGACCATCTCCTGTATCATGTCTTCAGTCTCTGACCATCTCCTGTATCATGTCTTCAGTCTCTGACCATCTCCTGTATCATGTCCTCAGTCTCTGACCATCTCCTGTATCATGTCCTCAGTCTCTGACCATCTCCTGTATCATGTCCTCAGTCTCTGACCATCTCCTGTATCATGTCCTCAGTCTCTGACCATCTCTTGTATCAGGTCCGTAGTCTCTGACCATCTCTTGTATCATGTTTGCAGTCTCTGACCATCTCCTGTACTATGTCCAGCGGGAACACTCTGCAGCCACACCGCACAGCACACCCAAGGTAAGTGGAGGACTGGAGAGAGGAGTGACTTCTACTTAGGGATTTATTTTGCAAATAGGCTGGGCTGGCACTGGCAGCAACAATTTTATTCAAAGAAATCAGGATTTCTTCTGCAAATATACTGGCACTGGCAGCAACAATTTAATTCAAATCAGGATTTCTTTTGCAAATAGGCTGGCCTGGCACTGGCAGCCAGGCATAGTACTAGTCTAGTACAATGCCTGCCAGTGCCTTGTCTGATCTGATGATGTCACTGCCAGGCTATTTGCAGAAGAAATCCTTATTTTTCCTCATTTTTTTGATCATGTGTCATGATGACATTGGTTTTGGTAATTGTCTGACTCTGATGCCAGCCTATTTGCAGAAGAAATCCTGATTTGAATAAAATTGTTGCTGCCAGTGCCAGCCTACCAGGGGCTGTTTTGAGGTGTGAAGGTGCAGGAATTGGGGTGACCTGAGGTGTGAAGGTGCAGGAATTGGGGTGGTCTGAGGTGTGAAGGTGCAGAAATTGGGGTGGTCTGAGGTGTGAAGGTGCAGGAATTGGGGTGGTCTGAGGTGTGAAGGTGCAGAAATTGGGGTGGTCTGAGGTGTGAAGGTGCAGGAATTGGGGTGGCCTGAGGTGTGAAGGTGCAGAAATTGGGGTGGTCTGAGGTGTGAAGGTGCAGAAATTGGGGTGGTCTGAGGTGTGAAGGTGCAGAAATTGGGGTGGTCTGAGGTGTGAAGGTGCAGAAATTGGGGTGGTCTGAGGTGTGAAGGTGCAGAAATTGGGGTGGCCTGAGGTGTGAAGGTGCAGAAATTGGGGTGGCCTGAGGTGTGAAGGTGCAGAAATTGGGGTGGTCTGAGGTGTGAAGGTGCAGAAATTGGGGTGATCTGAGGTGTGAAGGTGCAGAAATTGGGGTGGTCTGAGGTGTGAAGGTGCAGAAATTGGGGTGGTCTGAGGTGTGATAGTGCAGGAATTAGGGTGATCTGATTTGTGAAGGTGTGCAAAGCTCACTTGATTTCTTATTTATTCTATTTAATGTTATTTAATTAAAGCATATTTTCATGTAGTTGCATGTTTTATTTGGCTAAATGATTAAATGCGCCTATATTTTTGGTAGAATATAAAAAAATTTGGGGCCCCACTTTTAGGTTTGCCCAGGGCCACACTTTATCTAAAACCGGCCCTGAATATAGGCAGAGCCAATCACTTCACATACCCCCCAATCTTTTGTACATATAGCCCCCTTAGGGCTATATTTTGAAGCGGGCTGCAGCCTGATTACTTCTCTTCTCTCCTTAGCGTGGATTCTCTTACCTTTTTTCATACATGTACCTGTCACTGCCTATATATACTGTTACACAAAATTTTATTTGCATTATTTAGAAAAAATTATTTGAAAAAAGTAAAGAGTAGGTATATAGGATTACTATAGTACTACACACACTGGGAATATCCACTAATGGAGTAGAGACTGTTCCTTTGTGAAGTATATGTTAACTTTGCAAAGTAAATGTTGGTAAATAAGGTGAACCTTTGTTCACTTTGTAAAATTTGAAAGGGATTATTGATAGCACATTACGGAATATTCAGCCTAAAAACAGATTAACCTCACCTTATTTACAAATATTCCTTTTTGTAAAGTGAGTAATCACTTTACTAAGTCCCCGTTCACACTGGGGCGACCTGTCAGGCGACCTAGTCGCCTGACAGGTCGCCGTAGGTCGCCTTCCATAGAGAAGCTATGGACCACAAGTCGCTCCGACTTAGAAAAAGGGTCCGGAGCTTCTTTGGGGCGACCCGGAGCGACCTGCATAGACTTCAATGATATGAAGTCCGTGCCGGCCGCTCCGAGGTCGCGGTGAACGGGGCCTTAAGTCAACAGCCCCTAATAATAGTACAGGCCTTTAGTTTAAGTAACTTGTTTAGGGGTTTTCTTTTTTCCCAAACCACACAATTTTAAATGTACACAAATTTCCTATTTATTATCTTGACACAGCTTTGTCTTTTATATTTAGTAGGATTTTTAAAATGTCAAACGAAATTGTGCTTGTGTGCACTAATAAAAAAGTTTGCATATTTTGTATTGAGCATATTTTGATAAAAAATAACACAGCTATTAGATCATGTAAAATGTCATAATTTTTCAGAAAATATATAATTTTGGGGAGAGCTTTCAGAAACTTTCAGCTATTTGCTTATGCAAGTAAAACGTTGAAAATTTGGTAATATCCTCTAAAGATAATTATTCAATTAAAGAAGCTGTAGTTCACCACATCTTACACCATTCAGATTACATAAAATAGGCCTTCGCCAAACCCTCAGTGTTTTAGGGGCTGTGGTGCTACAGCTGATTTCTACACTGCTTCTGGACCTATCCTCTAGCCCAAAACCTTTGGGTTGAAATTATCACCTTCATCTCCTCAGCACTGGGCTTCCCTAATATATTACACCCTAATACTATCATTATTTATTAAGAGTACTTGGTGGTATCTCCATCTCAAAATATACTAAACATTTGTTGAGGATATCATATTTCTATACAAAGACCATTCTACTGACATGGAGGGGGAATTATTCCTCACCCCTTAACACCTGGCTGTAAATAATTAATGTTAGCTCCACTACGAACTTAGAAGAAAACCAAAGTTGTTTGAAAAGATATGGGACTGTTGGGTGTCTAACCCCGTTAACTGTAGTTTCTCCAGAATCAATAAACTAAACCTTATATACTCCTTATCTGTCCTGTTGACATCTTCTACTATTTACCTCATCATACCCGCGAAATGAACTTTGTCTTTGGTAATACTACATTGTAATGATGAGACTTGAGAGACCATTGTTGGTTTAGGTGTTTATTTCCTTCTTTTTTGTATTGTCTTTTTTTTTTTTTTTTGCAAAACCAATAAATATGACTATATGTTAAAAAATATAGCACCTTGCTTTGACTAGCTGAATTAGATAATGGGAGCCAGCATCAAGCAACAAAAAGGTTAAAACAGAACTTCAAAAGGGGAAGTTCCACCTATTGTCAACCCCCCGCCCCCCCCCCCCCTCCACTGCTATATTTGGCACTTTTTAGGGGGGAAGGGTGAGCGGGTACCTGGTTTTGACAGGTACCCACTCCCACTTCTGGTCTAAAGCACTGTGGCAATCTGAGCCAGAATTTTGGCCCCCCTCCTTCACCCACAGCCTTCTGAAATACATCAGAGGTCCCAGAATACTACAGGACTATACACAAAGCGTAGCATGACTTGCCCATGAGCAGTAGGCTTCACTGCCGGTTTCCCTTATTTACAATGCCGGCACCTACACCTGAAGCAGGTTAAAGAATTTCCTTGGTGAGGACATCTCTGGATCCCTGGACAGGTAAGTATCCTTATATTAAAAGTCAACAGCTACAGTATTTGGGGGGAGCCTGGCAGTGGCATCACTAAGGTTGGTGTCACCGGTGCAGAAAAACCATTGTGTCACCCCCTCCATTGTGTCACCCCCTCCATTGTGTCACCCCTCCACCAACTATAGTCCCTCCTCAGTACAGACCTCCCTCCACTAAGTAAAGACCCCCCTCCCTTAGTATAGACCCCTCTCCATCAGTACAGACCCCTTCCCTCAGTACAGACACCCTCTATCAGTGAAGACCCCCTCGGTACAGACCCCCCTCCCTCAGTATAGACCTCCCCCACTAAGTACAGACCCCCTCCCACAGTATAGATCCCCTTCCCCCAGTACAGACCCCCATCACTAATACAGACCCCCTCCTGCACTATAGACCACTTTCCCTCAGTACAGACCCCTTTCCCTCAGTATAGGTCCCTCTTCATAAGTGCAGACCCCCCTCCATCAGTATAGACCCCCCTCCCCTCAGTATAGACCCCCCTCAGTGCAGACCCTTCATAAGTGCAGACCTCCCCTCAGTGCAGACCCCCCAGAATAGACTACCCCTTCCATCAGTACAGACCCCTCGTTATCAGTACAGACCCCCCCTCCCCTCAGTACAGTCCCCCTCATTGCAGACCCCCCTCCATCTGTGCAGACCTCCCCCTTCCATCAGTATAGACCCCTCTCCATCAGAACAGACCTTCCCCTCAGTGCAAACCTTCTTCCCTCAGTGAAGACCCCCTCCATCAGTACATATCCCCCTCCATCAGTGCAGACCCCCCTCTGTACACACCCCTCTCCATCAGTGCAGACCCACCTTTCCATCAGTATAGACCCCTCTCCCTCAGTATAGATCTCCCCACTAAGTTCAAACCCCCTCTCTCAGTACACACCCCCGTCCTCTAAGCATAGACCTCCCTCATTATAGACCCCCCACTAAGTACAGACCCCCTCCCACAGCATAGACCCCTCTCCATCAGTATAGTCCCCCCTCAGTGCAGACCCTTCATAAGTGCAGACCTCCCCTCAGTGCAGACCCCCCCCCAGTATAGACTACCCCTTCCATCAGTACAGACCCCTCGCTATCAGTACAGACCCCCCTCCCCTCAGTACAGTCCCCCTCATTGCAGACCCCCTCCATCTGTGCAGACCTCCCCCCTTCCTTCAGTATAGACCCCTCTCCATCAGAACAGACCCCCCCCCTCAGTGCAAACCTTCTTCCCTCAGTGAAGACCCCCCTCTATCAGTACATACCCCCTCCATCAGTGCAGACCCCCCCTCTGTACAGACCCCTCTCCATCAGTGCAGACCCCCCTTTCCATCAGTATAGACCCCTCTCCCTCAGTATGGATCCCCCCACTAAGTTCAGACCCCCTCTCTCAGTACACACACCCCTCTAAGCATAGACCTCCCTCATTATAGACCCCCCATTAAGTACAGACCCCCTCCCACAGCATAGACCCCTCTCCATCAGTACAGACCCCCGTCCATCAGTATAGACCCCCCTCTCAGTGCAGACCCCCTCCACCAGTATAGACCTCCCTCAGTACAGACCCCCCCATCAGTATTGACCCCTCTCCATCAGTATAGACCCCTCTCCATCAGTGCAGACCCCCCTCAGTATAGACCCCCCTCCATCAGTGCAGACCTTCTCCCCTCAGTGTAGACCCCCCCTTCCGTCAGTACAGACCCCTCGCTATCAGTACAGACCCCCCTCCCCTCAGTACAGTCCACCTCAGTGCAGACCCCCCTTCATCTGTGCAGACCTCCCCCTTCCATTAGTATAGACCCCTCTCCATCAGAATAGACACCCTCTCAGTGCAAACCTTCTTCCCTCAGTGAAGATCCCCCTCCATCAGTACAGACCCCCTCCATACGTGCAGACCCCCCCTCTGTACAGACCCCCCTCCATCAGTGTAGACCCCCCTTTCCATCAGTATAGACCCCCCTCCCTCAGTGTAGATCCCCTACTAAGTACAGACCCCCTCTCTCAGTACACACCCCCTCCACTAAGTATAGACCTCTCTTATTATAGACCCCCCCAATAAGTGCAGACCCCCTCCCACAGTATAGACCCCCCTCAGTACAGACCCCCCTCTCAGTGCAGACCCCCCTTAATCAGTATAGACCTCCCTCAGTACAGACCCCTCCCCTCAGTATAGACCCCTCTCCATCAGTACAGACCCCCTCCATCAGTGCATACCTTCTCCACTCAGTGTAGACCCCCCTTCCATCAGTACAGACCTCCCTCCATCAGTACAGACCCCCTCCTTCAGTGCAGACCCCCCTCCATCAGTGCAGACCCCCCTCAGTATAGACCCCCCTCCATCAGTACAGACCCCCCTCCTCTCAGTGTAGAACCTCTTCTTTCAGTACAGACCCTACTCCATCAGTTCAGATCCTCCTCCATCAGTGTAGACCCCTCCTCTGTACAGACCCCCTCCATCAGTGCAGACCTCCCTCAGTGAAGACCCCCCTCCATCAGTGCAGACCCCCCTTCCGTCAGTATAGACTTCTCTCCACCAGTGCAGACCAACCCCCCCTCCATCAGTGCAGACCCCCCTCAGTATAAACCCCCTTCCACAGACCCAACAGTGCAGACCCCCCTCCCTCAGTACAGCCCCCCCCCCAGTAGAGACCCCCTCTATCAGTGCAGACAACCCCTCTGTACAGACCCCTCTCCATCACTATAGACCCTATAGAGGTGAGGTTTTGGATATGTGTTGGGGGTGCTGTGGGAGGGGAGAGGGCTTGTGCTCTTTTGGAGGGTTGGATTTGAAATCCAACCCCCATAGCTAGCATATGACCTTCCTCTCCCCTCCCCTCCCATAGTGCCCCCCAGCACATTTCCTCTTAACACCCCCAATCACTACCCCATCTTTTTTTAACATGTCCCCCTTCCTGGTCACTGTCCCCCTCCTCTGTCCTTCTACATTACAATGTAGATACCTCAGATCAGCGCAGAACATGCACACCGATGTCCCTCCGCCTGTGTAGATGTAAACTGATAGGAGGGGGAAGGGGGAGGCGGTCTGCTCTGCTGTGTGAGACAGGAAAACAGTTGGTGAGAGACGCAGATCAGTGTAGGGGTGCGGTGCCGCTGCCCACAGGTGTCACTCCTCTGGCGGGTGTCAGCCGGGTGAGGTCCGCACCCCCTAGTGACGCCACTGGAGCCTGGAGCTCCACTTTAACCGACCTGAAACAGTTATGCAAACCAGAAAAGCTTACATAATCAAAAATTCCGCATACTTGTCAATCACTCAAGGTAGGTCAGCCTTGGCAACCTCAAAGTTTTTCCCATAAGGTTACCTTTAAGGGGACATTTTAGTGGGGAATTGTGCTTTCTAAAGATGGCGCTGGCAAACTGTTTTGTGAAGTAGCAGCCCTGCGTTGCTCACTGCTGCCTCCACTGACCAGCGAGGGTATTGCCTGCCCAGGTTCCATTATTGGGCTGCGTTCCTGATCTACTTGCCTGTAGCTGTGTATAGCCTGTGGCCAAGCAAGCACTGATTAGAGAGTCTCCAACTCCTGTTCCCTGATTGGTTTCTCTTGAATGGCCCGCCCTCTTCCCCTTCTAGGCGGCAATGGAGATAGAATCCTACGCTTCTTATTATTCCTCTTCTGGCGGTGCTGCCTGTGCCTCCCCTTGATACGGAGATGGGAGCAGTCAGGTCGGCGGCCCTCGCTGGTTCTGTCGGCACTGCTGCTGGCTCCTGAGTGGAAGTCTTCCTCTCTCCTGGCTCCTGGCGAGTCCTTGGCTATTTCATCTTCTTCTTCAGCTTGTTGCCCCCGCCTAACTTCTTCCTCTTTATCCATCCGAAGTCACTGCCAGAGCCGCTCTTCTCTGCCGCTGCTTCCGGCCCGCTCGAGCACTTGGCACACCAGGAACTTTGAGGTCATGACTGTGGCGACAAGCTCCCTGTATTATAGCTCAGCTGGAGCTTGCTGCGCCATCACAGACCCACTGGCATCTGCCTTATAGCAGGGCTCCTTTATATAATGGGCCCCACTTTTGACATGACATCTTGACATGTCCTTCCAGAATACTTTTCCTTCCCGCCTAAACCTTGTTTCACCTGCCTAGGCCCTGTTTAAAATATTTTGAGGTATAGTACCTTTATTTCCTGGGGAAATATTTATTTTTCTTGTTTTTAAAAGAGGAAGGATGGCTTTCCTTTTCATTCTTACATATCTGTGAATGTGATTAGTCATTTTTTTAAATTTTTTAAACACATTTTGGTTTTAAAGGGTAAGTATACTTTTAGTGCACTTATGTTTACTGTGCTCCCAACGTTCCTACCTCTAAAATCTCAAAGGAGCAGCATTACAAAGAAATGCAATTACATTGCAAAACTGAGGGAGGGCTGCACTTTGGGTAAGTGCACTAGAAGTACATTTACCATTAGCATATTTATCCTTTACGTTTTCTCCCCACTCAGTGTTCTTATACTTGCCTGTTCTTGTCACTTCCTCGAATTGTAGCCCACTGGGAGCCATGTTATTGTTACTATTAGCTTCTTAAGTGGGCTTTTACTCTACTGTGCATGTTTGGAAGGGTCTCTATTAATTCCTCTAAAGAAGCTGTACTATGTATTGCATGGCGGACATTATCATTTCAATTTTTTTACAAGATTCTGGTTCTAGAGCAGTGGTGGTCAGGATTAAATTCAGAAAAGGGCCTCAAGTGTGGCCCCAACACTTTGAAAATGCCACATGTGTGATGAGGAACATTGCATCAATTTAGGAGGCCCATTCAAAATGAATGGGCCGTAACGCACCTCAACACGTAAAAGTTATGATTGCTACATTTTGCAGCATATCGTGATGTACAGTATCTCACAAAAGTGAGTACACCCCTCACATTTTTGTAAATATTTTATTATACCTTTCTATGTGACAACACTGAAGAAATTACACTTTGCTACAATGTAAAGTAGTGAGTGTACAGCTTGTATAACAGTGTAAATTTGCTGTCCCCTCATAATAACTCAACACACAGCCCTTAATGTCTAAAGTGCTGGCAACAAGAGTGAGTACACCCTTAAGGGAAAATGTTCAAATTGGGCACAAGGTGTCAATATTTTGTGTGGCCATGATTTTTTTCCAGCACTGCCTTAACCCACTTGGGCATGGAGTTCAGCAGAGCTTCACAGGTTGCCACTGGAGTCCCCTTTCACTCCTCAATGATGACATCACTGGGCTGGTGGATGTAAGAAACCTTGCGCTCCTCCACCATCCATTTGAGGATGCCCCACAGATGCTTAATAGGGTTAAGGTCTTGAGACCATCACATTTACCCTCAGCTTTTTTAGTCAGTGGCCGTCTTGGAGGTGTGTTTGTTGTCATTATCATGTTGGAATACTGCCCTGCGGCCCAGTCTCCGAAGAGAGGGGATCAATATGTCAGAGTACATGTCGGCATTCATGGTTCCCTCAATTAACTGTAGCTCCCTAGTGCCGGCAGCACTCATGCAGCTCCAGACAATGACATTCCCACCACCATGCTTGACTGTAGACAAGACAAACTTGTCTTTGTACTCCTCATCTGGTTGCCCCCACACACACACTTGACATGCATTAAACAAAAAAACTTTCTGTGTGCAGCAGACACTACCCCCCCCCCCCCCCCCCAGCCTTCCCTAATAATTACCTGAGCCCATCTCGATCCAGTGATGTTGCACTAGAGTTTTGGCTGTCCGGGACTCTCTCTCCTCATTGGCAAAGTCAGTGAGCCAATGAGTAGGAAGAGGGGGTGGGGCAAAAATGTGGCTCTGTGTCTGATTGGACACACAGAGCAGCAGCTCGGCTCAGGTGCCCCCATAGTAAGCAAGGAGCACCGGCAAGGGACCCGAGAAAAGGAGGATCTGGGCAGTTCTGTGCAAAACCACTGCACAGAACAGGTAAGTATAACATGTTTGATATTTTTAAATAATAACAAAAATTAGACTTTATTATCACTTTAACCACTTCCCGCCCGCCCTATTGGCGAATTGACGTCAGGAAAGTGGTTGCATTATCCTGATCGGACGTCATATGACGGCCGCAGGATAATGCGCTCTGTGCGCAGAGCGGTGATCGATGATGTGAGGTGTCAGTCTGACTCCCCGCATCTCCGATCTCTTTACCATGTGACCAGCCATGTAAACAGGAAGAGCCGTTCATCGGCTTTGCACAGTACGTGCCTGACAGGCACGAGTAAAGGAGCGCCGATCGGCGGCTCCCCTGACAGGGGGGGGTCGGCACTGGTAATCAGATCATTGATTGCCAGTGCAGACCCTCAGGGGGGGTGCCACTAGAACCACCAGGGATGCCCATCCATGACCCCAGGGATGCCCACCCATGACCCCAGGGATGCCCACTATGGCCACCAGGGATGGCAATCAGGGCTCAGGGAGCCCCCCATTGCCCTCCCCATCAGTGGTGCCTGACAGTCCCGTCCCCATCAGTGCTGCCCACCAGTGCCCATGATTGCCATCTATCAGTGCCGCCCACCAGTGCCCATTATTGCCCACCAGTGCCGCCTATCAGTGCCCATTAGTGCCTACTAGTGCCGCCCATCAGTGCCGATCAGTGCTGCCGATCAGTGCCCACCAGTGCCGCCTATCAGTGCCCATTAGTGCCCATCAGTGCCGCCTATCAGTGCCCATCAGTGCCACCTATCAGTACCCATCAATGCCGCCTATCAGTGCCCAGCAATGCTGCATATCAGTGCCACATATCAGTGCCTATCAGTGCCGCCTATCAGTGCCACCCATCAGTGCCACCCCATGAGTGCTACCCCATCAGTGCCTCCTCATCAGTGCCTGTCAGGGCACTCTCATCAGTGCAGGAAAAAAACTATTTATTTACAAAATTGTATAACATAAACAAAAAAATATTTTTTTTTTCAAACTTTTCGGTCTTTTTTTTAATTTGTTTAGCAAAAAAGAAAAAACCTTTTGGTGATCAAATACCACCAAAAGAAAGCTCTATTTGTGGGGAGGAAATTACATAAATTTGGTTTAGTTACAGTGTTGCATGACCGCGTAATTGCCATTCAAAATGCAACAGCGCTAAAAGGTGAAAATTGGCCTGGGCAGGAAGGGGGTGAAAGTGCCCTGTATTGAAGTGGTTAACTGGGACCTGTGGATGGAATTACATCTGTAGCCTTGCTTTAGGAACTCCTTCTTGGTAATTTGGTTGGCCTAAGTATTGCTATAAGCTGTGCCTAATATCACATGTGTGAAAATAGTGTATGAATCTCTGGCACATTCTCTTTGTCCTTATCTTGAAATTATTTCCATCACTCCTTACCATCAACATTGCCCCAGACATCTTCCCCATTGCTTTACCCCTGGGCAACCATATCGCTTACAGTCTCTTGCAGGGCCCCTTAACCACTTCAGCAAGGTGGCAGCCCTGGGTCTGGCGACGTAGACCTACGTCACCAGATTCCTCCCTCTCTCAGCGGTGCGCATTTAGACATGTGTTTAGACACAGCGGGAGTCGGGCCAGGGGAGGAGATGTGGTGATCACCGCCGCTCTTCCCCGATCGTTGGGGAAAGAATGAGGAAATCCGCCCGCTTGTGTAAACTAAGCGGGCGGATCTCCTCTGTGACAGGCAGGGACAGATCACAGGATTCAACATAACTGAACATGCGATCTGTGTCTGTTTCACACAACCCCCTCCCCCCACACACGTCAGTAAGCATGAGGCACACATTTAACCCCTTGATCACCAACAGTGTTTACCCCTTCTCTGCCAGTGCCATTAATACAGTAACAGTGCATATTTTTAGCACTGATTAATGTAGAAATGTCACTGGTCCCCCCAAAAGTGTCAAAGATGTCAGTTAGGGGTCCGATCTGTCCGCTGCAATGTTGCAGTCCCGCAAAAAAATCGCAGATCGCCGCCATTATTAGTAAAAAAAAAATAAGCAATAAAAATGACAAATCTTTCCCTTAGTAAAAAATATGTAGCAGAAAACAAATTGGCCTAAAATGTTAAAAAATTTTGATTTGTAAATTTTTTGGGGGAAATGTTATATATCAGAATGTGAAAAATATAGTTTTTTTTCAAAATTGACGCTCTTTTTTTCAAAAATTAAAAATCACACAGGTAATCAAATACCACCAAAAGAAAGCTCTATTTGTGGGGGAAAAAAAAGATATAAATTTAATTTGGGTACAGCGTTGCACGACTGCGCAATTGTCCATTAAAGTAACGCAGTGCCAAATCGCAAAATATGGCCTGGTCAGGAATGGGGTAAAATCTTCCAGTCTTAAAGTGGTTAAAAATACGCTCATTGAGAATTTTTTTTCACAAAATATTTGCTCTTTTTTTTATTAATATTGCAAAAAAAGAAAAGCGCAGAGGTGATCAAATACCACCAAAAGAAGGCTCTGCTTGTGGGAAAAAAAGGACGTAAATTTAGTTTGGGTACAGCATTGCATGACCGCGCAATTGTCAGTTAAAGTCGCGCAGTGCCAAGTTGAAAAAAGTGGCCTGATCATTAACCTTCTTAGCAGTATTCCCGAGCGTGGCTCAGGGTTAAATTTCAGAGCCAAAAGCGGTAACCCCGAGCCACACTCGGGGTACCGCCAGAAGCATCGCTGGATCCTGTAAGCAGGGTTACTTACCTTGTCACCGGGATCCAGCGATGTGTCCCGGCGGTGTCTAGCGGCGGTTCTTCCTCACGATCGTCTCCCTGCCTCGGCTTCCGTCTCCTGCGACGTGACGTTCGCAGGGGGGTGGAACCGGCGGCAAATTCAAATAGTAAAACACACCAAACACACTGATACTATTCAAAATAAAAAAAATCACATTAGTTTGCCCCCCAGCGCCCTTTCTTGCAGTTTTACTGTACTTTATATATATATATATATATATATATATATATATATATATATATATAATATATGTAGTATAATATATAATATATGTATACATATATATATATATTGTGACAGGAAGTCAGGTAAATCTGTGGATGTAGTCACAGACAGGAGATACATTTCCACCTGGTTTGGAAAGTTCACCAATTACTATGTCGGCTGAAAAGGTAGCCAGGACGGCTTAAGGAAGTTGAAAGGCCTTCAGCTGTTCGGAATGAGGAAGTTAAGGCCTCTATAATTTGTCCAAAGGAAGTCTATTGATTGCTGCCTCCTGACGCTGTGTGAGCTGGAGAGAGGAGGACAGTCAGATGTGTGCCTCCCGACGCTGTGTGGGCATGGGAGAAGGGATGCCCCCTGAAGCTGTGTGAGCATTGGGAAGAACTCCTGGAGCGATGTGCGCTGAGGAGGGTAAAAAGTGTGAAGACTTCTCAAGGTGAGAAAATGAACTATTTCCATGTGAAGAGTGTGAAGAGAAAAACCAATGGATGTTTTCTATGTGAAAGGAAAGTCCAATGAACATGTGCTGTGTGAAAAGAAACCAAGGGACATTCTCTATGTGAAGAGATAATAAATGGACTATCAGCACCTGAAATCCAAAAGAATCATACCGCCAGAGAGGTTAAGCAGGAAAATCCTCAGGTCTTAAAGTGGTTAACAAACTGGTTAGGCCTTTGAAATTTAAATTTAAGTAACCCGTTCCCTTAGTGCCAGACCCATGCACTGACATGCAATCATTTTTTAGGTTCTTGTAATTTTATTATTATTATTACACAGGATTTATATAGCGCCAACAGTTTGTGCAGTGCTTTACAATGTGAGGGAAGACAATACAGTTACAATACAAATCAATACAGGAGGAAATGGAAGGCCCTGCTCGTTAGAGCTTACAATCTAGAAGGGAGGGTCAAGTGAAACAAAAGCCAGAAACCGTGGGAGATGGGCTGATTGAGAAAATGGAAGTATAGTTGTTAGGTGTGGGTAGGATAGGCTTATGTTTTGACTTTATTAGCAGAGTACTTTAATTGTATCTCCCTTGACCTACGTTGTGTAAAGGCAATTTCATGAGTGATGATAATTTACTCTTGGTTGTGGTCAACTGTTGTACATTACTGAATGTGTTACTACAACATACTAGTTATTAATAAAACAAAATACTGAACCAGAACAATTTTGAGTTAAAGTGATTGTAAAGCTTTGTTTTTTAAAATAACAAACATATCACACTTCCCTGCTCTGTGCAATTGTTTTGCACAGAGCAGACCCGATCCTTCTTCTTCTAGGGTCCCTCAGCTCACACTCCCCCCCCCACTGGAGTGCCCCAATAAAAAGACGGTTTCTATGGGGACACCTGTGCAGGCTTGCTCCCGAGCTGCTCTGTCTGCATCTATTGACACAGGCAGTGGAGCACAGCTACCTCATTACAGAATTTGATAGACAGCAATAGTGGTTCCCATTGCTATCAATCTGCCCTGTGAGGAGGGAGAGAGCAGATAGAACTGTGGCTCTCATGCACAATGCTGGATCAAGATCAGTGCGGATGCAAAGACAGGTGAAATGGTCTGCATCAATATCAGGCTCAGGTAAGTATAAGGGGGCATTAAGGTAAAACAAAAGCCTTTACGCTTTTGCTAAAGCAGTATATGAGATAAGTGGACTGTTTGTAATTTAGTAGATTGCATTAGTATACATAACATTGTTCTGAAATAAAAATATGGTGCTGCAAAATGTCTTCCACCTCCTTTGATACATCATTATAAATACATTAACTTTTAAGAATATATTCCATTCTGCCTATGGTAATTACTCCATCTAAGGGATTTATTAATGCAGCAAATTACACTACAGCAAGTTTGCAAGACAAAGGTACAGTAAGCTGCATATTGATCACAGCTGGATATTTAAAGTGGTTGTAAACCTCAGACATAAACAAAGCAAATCTATCTAAAATGTTACTTGTCTTTGTCTCAATAAAAAGCACTAAGTTTAATTTCTGTCAGCTGCTGTGCTATCTGCATGGGTTACTTCTAACAAGTTTTCCTGATACAAAGAGAAAAAAGGTGACAGGGGCGGGACCTCCAGCAAAAAGCCTGTGGTTGACAGTCTCAGCTCTGTTCCTGTGTGATGTGTGAAAAGGGATGTGTCCCTTCCCTTTAAACATCTTGCAGAGCTCTTCTCACTGAGCTCTGCGGTGGGTCGTACCCCAGTTGAAGTATCTTAAGAGGAAATGCATTGGGTGCTTTGAATTTACTCCACTACATTGCGCAATCAGAGACCTTTTGTGATCACAACATCTATATTCATATTGCTTGTAAACCATTGGGAGCATGTAAGTGTCCTACCTTTTAATAAAGTTATACCAATGATGGTTTTATGCTATGAGGAGTTCTTTGTTTTTTTTAGGGCATCCATGCTTATTGACCTAATTGAAATCTGATGAGATGGTGGAAGCTACCGGGAGACTCTTCTATGGCTACCATTCTTTTGCCTGTAGGACTTGTCACCACTAATAGTAGAGTCCATTCGTTCTTGTGACTTTAGAACCACTTTAAAGCTTAATTGTGGAATTGCAAGTGTCTTAACTGGAAAGCTGGTATCTGGGCTGATTGTTGGCTGAATTCAAAGGTATAGAGTTCAAGAAAGTTCTCAGTAGAATTCAAAGTATTTTTTTTAATGGCTAGCCACATTTAAACCCCCAAAAAAGTAATATATTGCAACTTATCAGTACTAAATGTGGTGGGTTCATTTTTTTCAGGCTTTATTTCCACCTGGTAATTCTGTGACTAACACACTGCTTGTCCTTATGCTCCTACGCTCACACCTTCAGTGTGTCGGTAGAGACGCCCATATTTGCCACCATGGCTGCCTTTGTTTATCTACAGTATATTACACAGGAGTAGGGAACATGTATAGTACTGAAGAACAGTTCACATTGCTTTTGTTTACAGTTTAGGTCATAGGAAATTACAGTTTCTGGCAAAATCAAGATCTGTACTTGCTAAAAATGTTCTTAGCCTGAAAAAAAGAAAACCAATGCAGCTACCACAACAAAAGACTGGTAAGCTGCACTATATTACATTTTTGTTTTTGTGTTTAGTTTTACTTTCAAGCATCATGCAGGATCAATTTGTAGTAAACAAATATGCTGCCATTACCAATAGCAACTGCATTCTAAAAAGGCCAATTGCCTGGCTGTTTAATGTCTTTAGTATTGTATCAGTTATTGACTTGCAAATATGCAGTTTAAGAGTTCAGAATTCACATTGTATTTGGCTGCAGCATAATTGCTTCAGGGCAGCAATTCGAAATAACAAAGTCACAGGCAGACAGGAAACTAGAATTTTAAAAAATATTTCAAAAGTAGCAGCACAATTCTTTCAGTAGTGATTTCTTTTAAGGCCTTTGGATTTGTGTTGATTGAATTGGAGACCATACAATTCTGCAATCTGGTCTAACATTTGAAAAAGATAACATGTTCAGTTGATATAAGCATAATTATTTGGGACTAGTATTTATGGCTGCTAAAAATTCAAACAAAGTGATTAGAAGAGCAGATAAGGTCATCTGATTGTTTATTTAAACCATACAAGAATGAGTAAAGGTTAAGGTGTGTCTCTAGAAACATATAGAAAAGTTTTATGGAATTGCTGGATAGAGTTTCTTGTTTGGATTAAAGTGCTATCCATTCTACAAAGACAGGTAGCCATATAGTGTATGCTTATTTCCCCTATTTTACCAAGTTTTTTCTGTTTTTTTGATCTAGACAGTAATTGAAGATTTGTTTGTTGTTATTGCAGCTATCAAGTTCCTTACAAAGGCTTACAAGAGTTCTAAAAGCTAATTGTGCTTGTTTTGATCCATTATTTTTCTTACAGTAAGAAATCAGAGTAAAATTGAAAGCCAACGGTAAATGTACCCATTAATTGTGTCTAAAAGAAACTAAAATATACTGAGGTCACTTAGGGTGGCCATAGACAGAGAAATTTTCTTTCCTGCAACCACAGATTGTGTCAGTGTTTTTTTTAGTCAGTACCAGAAGAACACAGTGATTATTGATTATTGCAAGTGGCTATAACAGTTGCTAGCAATAATCGCATGTAAAATCAGGCAGACTGGTTGTACATTCAACCTGCACATACTTGGTTTGAATCTTAGTCAGTTCCTGCTGATTCAAACCATCTATTTAGCCCATCCCCGCATGCCAAGGTCTTAGGTGTTGTCCTGGACTCTGAACTCTCCTTCAAACCCCAAATCCAATCACTGTCCAAATCTTGCCGCCTCAACCTCCACAACATCTCCAAAATACGCCCCTTCCTAACCAATGACACAACAAAGCTCCTAGTTCACTCCCTGGTCATCTCGCGCCTCGACTACTGTAATTCCCTTCTCATTGGCATACCTCTACACAGGCTATCCCCCCTTCAATCCATCATGAATGCTGCCGCCAGACTCATCCACCTTACCAATCGCTCAGTGTCCGCTGCTCCTCTCTGTCAAGCCCTCCATTGGCTTCCGCTATCCCAACGAATTAAATTCAAAATACTTACAACATCTTACAAAGCAATCCACAGCTTAGCCCCTAGCTACATCCCTAGCCTAGTCTCAAAACACCAACCTAATTGCTCTCTTAGTTCCTCTCAAAACCCCCTGCTCTCTAGCTCCCTCGTCACCTCCACCCATGCCCGCCTCCAGGACTTTACCAGAGCCTCTCCAATCCTATGGAACTCCTTACCCTTATCTGTCCGATTATCTCCTACTTTATTAGCTTTTAGGCGATCTCTGAAAACCCTCCTTTTCAGAGAAGCCTATCCTACCCACACTTAACAAATATACCTCCATTTTCTCCATCAGCCCATCCCCCACGGTTGTTGCCTTTTGTTTCACTTGACCCTCCCTTCTAGATTGTGAGCTCTAATGAGCAGGGCCCTCTAGTTCCTCCTGTTTTGAATTGTATTGTAACTGTATTGTCTTCCCTCACATTGTAAAGCGCTGCGCAAACTGTTGGCGCTATATAAATCCTCTATAATAATAATAATCTAAAGCCGGCTTTAGGAAAGAGAGAGGGGAAAGAAATAAAAAACAATACTTTATTGTTGATGAGTATAAAACCACAAAAATGTGCGTCGACCGACCAAAAAAGGGCGGAGACAATTGATCAAGAAATACAAGTGGTCCGGTATATAGAAACCTCGCCACTACAGACATACAATACAACATAAAGTACAAAATTACAATGAGGTATCAATAACCAAGAACTGAGAACGCTATACGCTGCAGAAAACAGCACCAGAGGTGCAGGCAACGCAGAGCGTTCTACAAAGTACAAATACACCTTCCACAGGGAAATATACTGATATATCCAATTGCTCTACATGTTTCGCCTGGTGTTCAGACTTCTTCCGGAGCTGTTTGGAATACAGATTCTGTGTAACAGGATACGTCAAAATTAATACAATAACATAACATCAAATAAAGGGACATTTACATCACAAGTTGAGTATGTCCAGCTAGTCCACATGTGTACATCACATACATTGACAGACAATTTACCAGGGTATCCACACAGATTGTGACCTACATTGGTTCAGCTGGCATAGGGGGAGGGAGAGGGGGAGGGAGATGGTAAAACCCTCCACACCAGTCATGGTGAGGCTGGGTGGTGCACAGGTCACTGTACCGGGGGTCTCAGGAGTAGAGAGGTCACTGTGGGGAACAAGGGAGAGAATAGCAAAACAAAATCACAAAACACACATCAAAAAAGCCAGGTAGCAATACCTAGCCATAAGAAGATGTTGCTGGGGCCAAGCCAAAGGCACCAGAGGGATAGCACACCATAAAAAATATTTAGTAATCACGAGGGGTGACCTGCTGAGGCAACTGGAGGAGCACGCACTGCTTATGGCCAATTAAGAAAGTATCAAGTAGTCAAAGTAGAAAAATCACAATGAGATACATGCCTATAATAAGGGATAGAGTATAAGATAACCAATTAGGATGCCAGATAGCACCACCTACGAAGTATAGCAAGTGAATAGCCACACCGGAATGTAGGAAAGATGACCAAACGACAGTACAGCCAAGCTAGAAAGATCCCAATGAGGAAGTACATCACATGAGGCATGCATAAAGATATAATCAGTAACCAGCACCCAGAGAATTAGCATGTCCTGGTCAGGAGAGTTGGAGAAACGGGATACAGGAACACCAGTACCTAGGAAATGAAGCCGAGGGAAGAGTGCCAGATATCTATAGACCTAAGCCATGAAAAGTGGCCAGTCTAAGTTTTAGAGTCAATACATACTCATCTGTTGCATAGATAGCCAGACAAAGGGCACAGGAGTAAATAGTAAGCAGTTCCTCCAGTAGGGGGCAGCTGGTAATAGATAGACAATTAAGTAACTAGATAGAAAACTGAGCCACCACAGACTTAGGTAAGAGAATGGAAGTTACCGTGCAGCGCCTCCTCCAAGTGTTCCTCAAGACCGCAGATCCGTACCCCCCGGATGGGGAATGACCACCATAAAGGACGCTGGATAGCCGCCTCCTTTGTAACTCAAATGTTCCCGGGTCAATGAGTCACCAGGAAGTGACGTCAGTCTGACCCCGGCCGTCCACCCCACGCATGCGCCAGACAACCGTGCGCACAGGGGCAGGATCCGCCGAGCTGGCAGAGCGCGGGAGGGGAGGAGCCCACTAAGGACCCAATGGTCCAATGGGCTCACATTGCCACACGCAGCGTCATCAATAGAAGGCGTCGCGTGTGGCTTCCTGGCCGCACAGTGTGCCCCAATAGTACTCGAGTGAACCGCCGGCAGCGGGACAGCGCCACCCAGTGGAGCCAGGACGTACAATCACCCCTATGTGGTAGCCGGACCAAATACAAACAAAACACATTAACGTAATAAAAAGTAAATTGATAAACAAATGTAAGAAGAGAGACATGAAGTCGACGGATATGGGAATCCAGCCACTGCATAAGCCCAATCATGGGGGCATCTGCAGTGAGAGGAGACACCGACATAGTACAAAACCATACAATAGTAAAGGCGCAAAAGATAAGCGCCAAATGGGGGTACCAAATCTGAATCACAAACATAGATCAAAAAGGGACAGAGAACAAGGAGGGGGGGGGGGAAAGAAGAGAGTATATTAAAGAAATGATTTAAAGGACTGTGCCTCATTCAGCCCAGGACGGCTGGTGGCATTGAGGCGTAAAAAGTGCCTCCCTCTGTAGGACACGCCTGTTCCAGTCACCCCCACGGGGGTCTTGAGGAACAACCTCTAGGACAAAGAAGTGTGCACAACGATTATTGAACTTGTGATACAGATCTAAATGTCTAGTGACGGGAGTAAGCATCTTCCCTTTTGAAGAATAATAGACATGGTCGTTGATACAACGTCTAAGCTGGCGTACAGTCTTCCCCACATAGTAGGCCCCACAATCACAGTACATTAAGTATATGACCCCTTGGGTGTTGCAATCCGCTCGGAAGGTGGGGGATAGGGTCTCACCATTGGGTAGGAGGAACTTAGTACCCTCAACTACCCAGGGACAAAATGTACATTGGTGGCATCTAAAAGTACCTCTGCTCCTAGGAGGGGGAGCTCTAGAGGGTTGGTAAAAACTACTTGTCAGGCGATCTCGTAGTGAACGCGTCCGCCTGAAGGTGACTTGTGGGGTTTGACTGATATGTTTGCGAACAATGGGGTCCTCACTGAGCATATGCCAGTGTCTATTCAAAATACTTCTAAGTAAACCTTGGTGGCTGGAAAACTCAGTAATGAGTCTAACCATGGGTTGGTGTGGAGCCACATTGGGTTTATAGAGAAGTTCCGTCCTGTTTTTGAAACGGGCACGGTTGTAGGCTTTACGTAGTATACTCCTACTGTACCCTCTCTGTAGGAGACGGCTACGTAGGAGATTCGCCTGATGGTTGAAATCGGCAACCGACGTGCAATTGCGTCTCAGCCTGAGATACTGAGCGTAGGGAATACTACGTAGTAATGCTGGTGGGTGTGCACTTGAAGCATGGAGAATAGTGTTGCCTGAGGTAGGCTTACGGAACAGATTGGTCGTCACCTGGCCCTTCAAATCTTTCATAATGGTCAGATCCAGAAAGTTAACCTCGGTAGGATGAAAGGAGAAGGTGAATTTCAAATTGAACGTGTTGACGTTAAGGAGTTCAATGAACTCGGTCAGGGTGTCCGAAGGCCCCGACCACACGATCAAGACGTCATCAATATATCTAAGCCATAAATAAATATGGCAGATATATTGAGCAAAGGCTTCCTCAGAAAAGATGTAACGTTCCCACCCCCCCAGGTACAGGTTGGCATAGGCAGGTGCGCAGCAAGTGCCCATAGCCACCCCCTGCACCTGGAGGTAGTGGGAACCATTAAAGGAAAACCAGTTGTGAGTAAGAACAAATGTTAGTAGTTGGAGAAGAAAGTGGTTGAAGGGCCAGGTGCGACGATCCTGTTCGGAGAGGAAGGTACCTATCATCCCGACGCCCCGCTCGTGAGGGATGCTAGAGTACAAAGCCTCCACATCCAATGTCACGAGCAGGGCGTCAGGAGGAAGGACCACACCCTCCAACGTCTTCAGCAGATCCAGAGTGTCCTTGATATAGGAGGGGAGACCCACTACATGTGGGAGTAGGAAAAAATCGATGAAACGACTGGCATGTTCAGTGAGGTTGCCTATGCCGGAAACAATAGGGCGCCCAGGAGGGCAATGTAGATTTTTGTGCGTCTTAGGGAGGGCGTAAAACGTGGCCTCCCTAGGGAAACGCACATTTAGATAGTTATACGTGTCCTGGTCAATAATGCCATTCTGGAACGCTTCCCCAATAAGGGTTTTATACTCCTCACCGAACTTGACAGTCGTAGAACAATTAATTCTCCTATACCAAGAGGTATTATTAAGTATATCCTGACACATCTGTTTATAATTTGCCTTCGTCATGAGGACAACATTGCCCCCCTTGTCCGAGGCTTTGATCACTAGGTCTGGATGCTGCTGTAGATTACACAAAGCGCTAAGTTGTTTGGGAGTGAGATTGCCACGAGAGGGTGGCAATTGACACTTGTAAATCTCACTGGCACATGCAGTCAAAAACGCCCATATCTTGGGGTTGGTGGTAAGGTCAGGGAAGGCAGTGGATTTAGGTTTGAACTTGCTAAAGGTAGGTGGAGGGGACACCTCCGGAGGAGGTGGAGTGGCTGAAAGTAGACCCGAAGAGGGGGAAGAGGCAACGCGTTCATTTTCCTCCAAAAGGAGGATCAGGTCACGTAAAGCCATAAATTCCTTGATAGTAAATTTTTTAATCTGCTCAGAAAGTTCACGCTCTTTGCTCTGACGAACATGTTCCTGATCAAAGATAAACCTATATGTCAGGTTACGGCAGAAAAGGTATAAATCCTTGATAGTATTATACCTATCTAATGGGGTAGTAGGGCAAAAAGTCAGGCCCAGTTCCAACAACTCCACCTCCTCAGGGGCAAGCACGTATCCAGTCAGATTAATAACAGAAAGGTTCGATTTTAAGTGGGAGGGGTGGGGGGTAGGCTCAACTGAAAATGGGAAGGTTGTGAACCTGAAAGGCTGAAATGAGAGTCCAGTGTAGTTTGTCTACTGCCAGGCAATAGACCCACAGAGGATGGTATGTTGGAAGCCCCTGATGAGGGCAGGATCGGCCCCACCATGGTGGCACTGTTAGTGCCCGACTGGCCAGTGTTGCTGTCAGAGGGGTTACTACTAACTGCCAGGGTGGGTTGGAGCATCTGCAGTGCCCGGGCCGCAATGTTGCCCAAGTAAGGATCGGGAGCATTTCCCGAAGCCTCTACAGGGCCCATATTATTTGGATGACTGTTTGTAGGGTGAGTGGGCGGCTGTTTCTTGGCTGGTGGGCCCGACCGTTTTGTCGATTTAAATGAAGGGTTAGATGCGACGGGTGGACGATTTTGAAGGCCACCACGAGCCCTGGAACGAGTAGTCATGCGATTGGGAGCGCCAGGTTGTTGTGAAGTACTGGAAAAAGACGATGAGTCGGATTCACAGTCCGTCTCCCTATAGTCAGAGGCCCTAGAGCCGGGTGTGGCATTGTGAGGTTGCCTAGGGCGTCTAGAGCGGGAGGGACCTTGCCAGTGATAGGCATAGCCTTCAGAAAAGGCCAACTTATCTTTTAAGAATTTCAATTGTTTCTTGTGGATAATGTGCTTATTGGCCCCAGCAACATCTTCTTATGGGTAGGTATTGCTACCTGGCTTTTTTGATGTGTGTTTTGTGATTTTGTTTTGCTATTCTCTCCCTTGTTCCCCACAGTGACCTCTCTACTCCTGAGACCCCCGGTACAGTGACCTGTGCACCACCCAGCCTCACCATGTCTGGTGTGGAGGGTTTTACCATCTCCCTCCCCCTCTCCCTCCCCCTATGCCAGCTGAACCAATGTAGGTCACAATCTGTGTGGATACCCTGGTAAATTGTCTGTCAATGTATGTGATGTACACATGTGGACTAGCTGGACATACTCAACTTGTGATGTAAATGTCCCTTTATTTGATGTTATGTTATTGTATTAATTTTGACGTATCCTGTTATACAGAATCTGTATTCCAAACAGCTCCGGAAGAAGTCTGAACACCAGGCGAAACATGTAGAGCAATTGGATATATCAGTATATTTCCCTGTGGAAGGTGTATTTGTACTTTGTAGAACGCTCTGCGCAGAGGCGTAACTAGAACCTTCAGGGCCCCCGATACAAGAAACGATGAAGGGCCCCCCAGACCCCTGGCCGGGGCCCTTCCCTTCAAGCCGGGGCTCTTCCCACTAATCCTGGGGCTCTTTACTCTCGTTGCAGGGCCTTTTATTATGATCCCGCAGCAGGATCCTTTCACAAGTTCTGCAGTGGGCCCCCTTCCTGCAATCTTGGGGCCTCCCCACAGTGGTGCAATGCCAGGGCCCGGTCGCAAGTGTGACCTTTGAGATCCTGGAAGTTCACCCACTGGTTTGCTACCGGGCCGCCTGGAGCATGGGGCCCGGTAGCAATTGCAACCCCTGCAACCCCTGTAGTTACGCCCCTGGCTCTGCGTTGCCTGCACCTCTGGTGCTGTTGTCTGCAGCATATAGCGTTCTCAGTTCTTGGTTATTGATACCTCATTGTAATTTTGTACTTTATGTTGTATTGTATGTCTGTAGTGGCGAGGTTTCTATATACCGGACCACTTGTATTTCTTGATCAATTGTCTCCGCCCTTTTTTGGTTGGTCGACGCACATTTTTGTGGTTTTATACTCATCAACAATAAAGTATTGTTTTTTATTACGGTGCCTTTAAAGTCCATTTCTTTTCCCTCTCTTTTTCTTGTATTGATTAACATTTAGGACGTGGCACATGGCCCTCTATGATACTACGCCCTTGGTTTCTGCTGCACCAGGGTCGGCGTAGTTAACCTATTTAATTGGCTTTAGGGAAGAGCCTTTGAGGGCTATATGGCTCATGTGGGTCAAGTTACAAGAGAATGGAATAGAGTAGAGATAGTGAAAATGTTACATGTTGATTTTAAAGGCATAGTGTGCATGGTCATGTTTTGTAGATTATATTTCCTCTGCAGAAATCCACTCAGTTATGCCATTATATAGTAGAATATCACTTTTGTTTTTAATATAGTCAGGCTGCTAGGAGAGTGAGTGGTTTGAGTAGGGTACTGCTTTTTACGGTAAAGGGGAAAAGCATATTATTTAGATATGCAGTAACAATTAAAATGCTGATTTTAATTGTTTCTGCATACCTAAATACTGACACCACCATATGGAGATGGCCAAAACAAGCAAACAACTATGCTTTTTAGCTAATTTCTCAGTAGGTTCAATTATAAAATCACAAGTTTTCACTCTGGTGATATTGGCAATGTTTTCTAAACTCAATTTCTTCAAAATTACTTTACTCATCCCTACTTAGTATTCTTTTAAAGAAACTCCATACCCCTTAATAAGCATAGTAAGATGGGCAGACATGCTTTTCTTCAACCAGTTTATGTACGTCATGGCAGTGCTTATTTGTTTCATGACAGTACTTATGAGTGTTGGAAAAAAGAAAAAAAGAAAGGTGAAACTAACAGGAACATGGGTAAGAGTATAGTACAATCCATGGTAGGAAAGAGTGAGAAAAAATGTTGTTTGCAATAGCAGATAAATCTCCCCTGTTATTTTTTACGCTAATAAAGTGTTACAATGTGAATGGATTTCTTTACATTGTTACTGACATTATTTTTTGAGTCACGCACAGGAGACTTAAAATTCCCCTTAGTTATCTCTAATTAATAGACAAAAAAAGTAAAAAAAGTCTGCGCTACATATTGATATTAAAAAAGCAAAAAGAAGCAGTCAGCTAAATACTAGTGTTGACAGTCCTTTAAATATCAATATAGTTCTCAACCCGCGCTATAAATTGATGATATATAGCGGTCCAAACACCAGCTACAGTGATCCTGAACTCTGACATTCTGAAGTAAGTATTTCAAACTGCTTACCAGACTAAAGAAGAAAGAACGCCTGTCCTCCAAAGTGAGCAAGGATGAAAATCCAAAAGTTTACTCAATCCAAAAGGAACAGGGTAGGTCAGATCCAGCATAAATAAATGAAAAATCCTTATAGTGTAGTATTTAGAAGAATCATACACAAAATAGAACATGCAGAGAGCCCAACACTTGGTGATTTTGAAGAGTCACTCAACACCACAATGTGTCATAACTATCTGCTTACCAGACTCATTTCATACAACAAGATGTATTGACAGAAATCTAGCAGAACTGAACAGAGCCCTGTTCTATCTCTCTCCACGAGATAGAACAGGGCTCTGTTCAGTTCTGCTAGATTTCTGTCGCTAACCCATGATGGACAGTCCCTACTAGTTCCAATTGATGTATTGGCTTGTAATAGGCCATTAAGTTCATATGAGGATATCTGGACAGCTGATACCATCTTGTTGTATGAAATGAGTCCGGTAAGTAAATAGTTATGACACATTGTGGTGTTGAGTGGCTCTTCAAAATCACCAGGTGTTGGACTCTCTGCATGTTCTATTTTGTGTATGATTCTTCTAATTACTACACTAAAAGGATTTTTCATTTATTTATGCTGGATCTTGCCTACCCTGTTCCTTTTTAGGGATGATCGAACTTTTGAAAAGTTCGGTTCGACCACAACACCCGAACCTCCCAAAAGTTCGGCCCGGATTTCAGAACCCCATTGAAATCAATGGGACCCGAACTTTGGTAATCAAAAAACACCATTTTGAAGCCCTAAAACCCAATAAATGCCCCTAAAAAGTGCCTAGGGTTCTGGGTCATACCCCAGGGACTATTAATCACACAAAAAAAAGTTCTTAAAAATTGTCATTTTTGATAAAGAGCCAATTATTGAAAAAAAAAAATAAAATAAAAAAATTCTTTGGATTTAGTATCTGGGGGGTCTAAAAAGTGTACCTGTGAAGTTTCAGCTCTGTAGCATGTCCAGAACCATAAAAAAAGATTGTTTGTATTTTGTCACTTATAGAACAGGTTAGTGGCTTCTCTCTTTTCACACCATGCCGGTTTAGTAGCAAGCGTTTTTTTGGGCATTTTTTTGGGTCTTTTCAGGCAGGCAAAACATCTGAACTTGTGTATACGGGTATATATACACACATACTTATATGTATATATACACCTAGACATATATAGGTGTGATAGTAGCAGAAATATATGCTTGCGCTAATGAAATCATTTACACTTATATGGCTTCGCTCCTATAACACCTAGATATGTCTAAGTGTAAAATACATATAAGTATGTGTGTATATATACCACTATACACAAGTTCAGATGTTTTGCCTGCCTCCAAAGAACCCAAAAAAATGCCCAAAAAAACGCTAGCGCCAAAAAAAAAAACACCCAGGTGTGTTGTTGCAGGCATTTTTTGGGGTTTTTGGAGGCAGGCAAAACATCTGAACTCGTGTATAGTGGTATATATACACACACATACTTATATGTATTTTACACTTAGACATATATAGGTGTTATAGGAGCGGAGCCATATTAGTGTAAATAATTTCATTAGCGCAAGCTTATATTTCTGCTACTATCACACCTATATATGTCTAGGTGTATATATACATATAAGTATGTGTGTATATATACCCGTATACACAAGTTCAGATGTTTTGCCTGGCTCCAAAGAACCCCAAAAAATGCCCAAAAAAACGCTAGCGCCAAAAAAAAAACACCCAGATGTGTTGTTGCAGGCATTTTTTGGGGGTTTTTGGAGGCAGGCAAAACATCTGAACTTGTGTATAGTGGTATATATACACACATACTTATATGTATTTTACACTTAGACATATATAGGTGTTATAGGAGCGGAGCCATATTAGTGTAAATGATTTCACTAGCGCAAGCATATATTTCTGCTACTATCACACCTATATATGTCTAGGTGTATATATACATATAAGTATGTGTGTATATATACCCGTATACACAAGTTCAGATGTTTTGCCTGCCTCCAAAAACCCCCAAAAAATGCCTGCAACAACACACCTGGACATTTTTTTTTTTGCCACTAGCGTTGTTTTGGGCATTTTTTTGGGTTCTTTGGAGGCAGGCAAAACATCTGAACTTGTGTATACGGGTATATATACACACATACTTATATGTATATATACACCTAGACATATATAGGTGTGATAGTAGCAGAAATATATGCTTGCGCTAATGAAATAATTAACACCAATATAGTTATGCTCCTATCACACCTATATATGTCTAAGTGTAAAATACATATAAGTATGTGTGTATATATACCACTATACACAAGTTCAGATGTTTTGCCTGCCTCCAAAAACCCCAAAAAAATGCCTGCAACAACACACCTGGGTGTTTTTTTTTGGCGCTAGCGTTTTTTTTGGGCATTTTTTTGGGTTCTTTGGAGGCAGGCAAAACATCTGAACTTGTGTATAGTGGTATATATACACACATACTTATATGTATTTTTACACTTAGACATATATAGGTGTGATAGGAGCGTAACTATATTGGTGTTAATTATTTCATTAGCGCAAGTAGTGTTTTCTGCTCCTTTCACACCTATATATGTGCAGGTGTATATGTACATACATGGGTGTGTATATATACCCCCTATACACATGTTCAGATGTCATGCCTGACTCCAAACATGTGCTCAAAAAATCCCTATAGACGCCTTCAGCCAAAAAGCAAGCTGACAGGGGCAAAGCCATATTACTGCAGCAAAAGTGACTTCAGAGAAACTAGCTTTTCTCTATAGTGGTCCTCCTGATATGGAAGGGTTTGGTCACCCTGCCATAGCAGTCACTGTCAGTTCACCCTACACTACACTACGGTCACCCTGGCACTTAACACTTTCCCTACAGAAACTAAATTATTAAAGCTAACTAAAGTGTAAAAGAGCGCCCTAACTACACTAGATATCCCTTTCCTCACACTAATAAATGCTTAATGACACTTTGTAGCAGAAGTCCACGAACTGCTTCCACTCTCTTCCATGTCTCTGTATAACAATGCTAGGAATTTGGCGGGGGCTATCTTATATACTGGGGGGCGTATTCACTAATGATTGGCCTATGGACCCCCTAGTCACTCCAATCACATTCCTAGCATTCTCCTGCCCCCTCAATTGGCTTTTGCTAATGGTTCTGGTCCAATCATGGGCTTTTAAAGCCCATTTCCTGTCCCATTGCATTTTGGTCGGTTCTGGTTGCCGAATTCCGAACTTTTTGGGTAAAAAGTTCTAAATTCGGCCGAACCTCGAACAGCCAATGTTCGATCATCCCTATTCCTTTTGGATTGAGTACACTTTTGGATTTTCATCCTTGCACACTTTGGAGGAATTCAGCTGCTGACAGGCGTTCTTTCTTCTTTAGTCTGGTAAGCAGTTTGAACTACTTACTTCAGAATTTCAGAGTTCGGGATCACTGTAGCTGGTGTTTGGACCGCTATATATCATTAGGGTTGAGCGGACACCTAGATGTCCGTGTTCGACGGGTTCGGCCGAACTTTAAAAAAAAGTCCGGGTCCGTGTCCCGGACTTTTACCGAACTTTTCCCGGACACCGAACCCCATTGAAGTCAATGGGGACCCGAACTTTAAGGCACTAAAATGGCTCTAAAACACCAAAGGAAAGGGCTAGAGTGCTGCAAATGGCAGCAAAACGTAATTAAGAGCATGGCAAGTGCTCTGCAAACAAATGTGGATAGGGAAATAACTTAAAACAACAAAAAAAAACAGAAAAATAAAACAATGTTCTTCTTCATCTCTGAAGGACGAGGCCCATATGGAGTAGGAGGGAGGTTGAGGTGGTGGTGGATGTGGCGGTGACATAGGCGTGCGCACAGGGTGTGCTGGGTGTGCCTGGGCACACCCTAATCACCTAGGGCACATAGCATTGCCAGTGAGGAGATGGGAAAGATCTCCCTGGGACCTGCTCTGCTCTATTTCTCCTTGCCTACAGGTACATGGCCCCGATACATTACTCTCCCTGCTGGCAAACACATGCATGTGTATTTCAACTTTGGGGTGCACACCTTAATGCAATAGGCTGCGCACACCTATGGGCGGTGTAGGTGGAAGCGGCGGTGGAGGAGGACCAGGGCCGGATTAACAGCATCATGGGCTTGGTGCTGAGGATTTTGAAGGGCCTTAAGGGCCGTGCCTTGCCATGCACCCAGAGGAGGAAGGGTGCAGCCATGCATGCCTAATTCAACATGGGATGCTGTCTCTGAAGCCCATAAACACATCCATGCATCGCCAACTGTCCCTCCTTGTCCGGCCTTCACGCTGTGTGGGGAGGTTCTGAGGGTGCTGCCTGGGGAAGCGAGCATAGAAGCCAGACTTCTGTGTTTACAAGTGACAGAAGAGCGGTAACAGTGAATATGGCCAACCCGGGGCCTATATAAAAGGTAGGGGCCTGGAGCTGCAGCTCCAATAGCCCCTACATTAATCTGGCCCTGAGGAGGAGGACGAGGTAGCCAACACTGCTTCTTTTCAAAAATTTTAAATGAGGGTACACCCCAAAAGAGTGAGAAAGAGCAAAAATGGAACAATGGGTGGGTAAGGTCGGTATCCATTGCTATTCTGCATAAGGTACGGAAAAGTCCCGTGGGATCCATGCCTGGTTCATTTTAATGAACGTGAGCTTGTCCACATTGTCCCTGGACAGGCGGCTGCGCTTGTCTGTTATAACGCCCCCAGCCGTGCTAAATACCCGTTCAGATAATACACTGGCTGCAGGGCACGCCAGCACCTCCAAGGCGTAAAGGGCAAGCTCAGGCCATGTGCCCAATTTGGAGACCCAGAAGTTGAAGGGGGCAGACCCGTCATTCACTACATGTAGGCGTGTGCACACATACTGCTCCACCATGTTGGTAAAATGCTGCCTCCTGCTAAGACGTTCCATCTGAGCTGCTGGTGCTGCTGTTTGTTGTGGCGTGCTGACAAAGCTTTTCCACATTTCGGCCATGCTAACCCTGCCTTCTGAGGTGCTGGCGGTGCCCTGGTTGCGTTGGCGACCTCCTCCTCCTCCTCCTCTGCCTTGTGCTTCCACTGTGGCCCCGCTGTCAGATGGGAATGCCAGCAGCATGGCGTCTACCAGCGTGCGCTTGTACTCGCGCATCTTGCGATCGCGCTCCAGTGAGTGAATTAAGGACGGTACGTTGTCCTTGTAACGGGGATCCAGCAGCGTGGCCACCCAGTAATCAGCACAAGTTAGAATGTGGGCAACTCGGCGGTCGTTGTGGAGACACTGCAGCATGTAATCGCTCATGTGTGCCAGGCTGCCCAGAGGCGACGAAAGGCTGTCCTCTGTGGGAGGTGTATCGTCCGTGTCCTCTGTATCCCCCCAGCCACGCACCAGTGATGGCCATGAGCTGGCCTGGGTGCCACCCTGCTGTGAACATGGTTCCATCTCCTCCTCCAGCTCCTCCTCCTCCTCATCCTCCTCATCCTCCAGAACTGTGCCCCTGCTGGACAATTGTGTCCCTGGCGTTTGTGTGTGCAGGAACCCACCCTCGGAGCCCCTTGCGAATGACTGCCCTGAAAGCCTTTGAAATGTTACCTCTTCATCCTCCTCCTCCTCCTCCTCATCCTGTGCCACATCCTCTTCCATCATCGCCCAAATTGTTTTTTCAAGGAGGCATAGAAGTGGGATAGTTAAGCTGAGAATGGCGTCATTGCCACTGGCCATGTTGGTGGAGTACCCAAAACAGCGCAACAAGGCACAATATATGCAAATGTCAAATATGCAAACTATGCCGCAATTTAATGTTTTTTACACCAAAAGGGTGTGTATTGAATAGCGGAATAGGATAAAAAACTGTGTATCTCACACGTACAAACACAGACTAGGCCCGATTAAATTTTTTCCTACCCTAAAGGGAGGATGAGGAAGAGGAGTATGGAACATGCAGCACCCTCAAATCTTCAGAAGTATGAGATGAACCCCAAAAACTTGGAAAGGTGGATCTCTCTCACACGTACCAACACAGACTATCCCCCAATTTAACTGATCCCCAAAGGTTTTTGATTAAATAGCGGAATAGAAAATATGATCCAAAAAAAGTGTATGTATATCACACGTACACAACCACACTAGGCCCCAATTACTATTGTTTGTACCCCTAAAAGGCTAGATGAGGAGTAGGGGGGGTATGGAACAGGCAGCACCCTCAAACCTTCAGAAGTATGAGATGAACCCCAACAACTTGGAAAGGTGGATCTCTCTCACACGTACCAACACAGACTATCCCCCAATTTAACTGATCCCCAAAGGTTTTTGATTAAATAGCGGAATAGAAAATATGATCCAAAAAAAGTGTATGTATATCACACGTACACAACCACACTAGGCCCCAATTACTATTGTTTGTACCCCTAAAAGGCTAGATGAGGAGTAGGGGGGGTATGGAACAGGCAGCACCCTCAAACCTTCAGAAGTATGAGATGAACCCCAACAACTTGGAAAGGTGGATCTCTCTCACACGTACCAACACAGACTATCCCCCAATTTAACTGATCCCCAAAGGTTTTTGATTAAATAGCGGAATAGAAAATATGATCCAAAAAAAGTGTATGTATATCACACGTACACAACCACACTGGGCCCCAATTACTATTGTTTGTACCCCTAAAAGGCTAGATGAGGAGTAGGGGGAGTATGGAACAGGCAGCACCCTCAAACCTTCAGAAGTATGAGATGAACCCCAACAACTTGGAAAGGTGGATCTCTCTCACACGTACCAACACAGACTATCCCCCAATTTAACTGATCCCCAAAGGTTTTTGATTAAATAGCGGAATAGAAAATATGATCCAAAAAAAGTGTATGTATATCACACGTACACAACCACACTAGGCCCCAATTACTATTGTTTGTACCCCTAAAAGGCTAGATGAGGAGTAGGGGGGGTATGGAACAGGCAGCACCCTCAAACCTTCAGAAGTATGAGATGAACCCCAACAACTTGGAAAGGTGGATCTCTCTCACACGTACCAACACAGACTATCCCCCAATTTAACTGCTCCCCAAAGGTTTTTGATTAAATAGCGGAATAGAAAATATGATCCAAAAAAAGTGTATGTATATCACACGTACACAACCACACTAGGCCCCAATTACTATTGTTTGTACCCCTAAAAGGCTAGGAGTAGGGGGAGTATGGAACAGGCAGCACCCTCAAACCTTCAGAAGTATGAGATGAACCCCAACAACTTGGAAAGGTGGATCTCTCTCACACGTACCAACACAGACTATCCCCCAATTTAACTGATCCCCAAAGGTTTTTGATTAAATAGCGGAATAGAAAATATGATCCAAAAAAAGTGTATGTATATCACACGTACACAACCACACTGGGCCCCAATTACTATTGTTTGTACCCCTAAAAGGCTAGATGAGGAGTAGGGGGAGTATGGAACAGGCAGCACCCTCAAACCTTCAGAAGTATGAGATGAACCCCAACAACTTGGAAAGGTGGATCTCTCTCACACGTACCAACACAGACTATCCCCCAATTTAACTGATCCCCAAAGGTTTTTGATTAAATAGCGGAATAGAAAATATGATCCAAAAAAAGTGTATGTATATCACACGTACACAACCACACTAGGCCCCAATTACTATTGTTTGTACCCCTAAAAGGCTAGATGAGGAGTAGGGGGGGTATGGAACAGGCAGCACCCTCAAACCTTCAGAAGTATGAGATGAACCCCAACAACTTGGAAAGGTGGATCTCTCTCACACGTACCAACACAGACTATCCCCCAATTTAACTGATCCCCAAAGGTTTTTGATTAAATAGCGGAATAGAAAATATGATCCCAAAAAAGTGTATGTATATCACACGTACACAACCACACTAGGCCCCAATTACTATTGTTTGTACCCCTAAAAGGCTAGGAGTAGGGGGAGTATGGAACAGGCAGCACCCTCAAACCTTCAGAAGTATGAGATGAACCCCAACAACTTGGAAAGGTGGATCTCTCTCACACGTACCAACACAGACTATCCCCCAATTTAACTGATCCCCAAAGGTTTTTGATTAAATAGCGGAATAGAAAATATGATCCAAAAAAAGTGTATGTATATCACACGTACACAACCACACTAGGCCCCAATTACTATTGTTTGTACCCCTAAAAGGCTAGATGAGGAGTAGGGGGAGTATGGAACAGGCAGCACCCTCAAATCTTCAGAAGTATGAGATTGTGTTCACTGTACCCCACAAAGATTGAGTTCACTGCACCCCACAATGATTGTGTTCACTGCACCCCACAAAGATTGTGTTCACTGCACCTCACAAAGATTGTGTTCACTGTACCCCCCAAAGATTGTGTTCACTGCACCCCACAAAGATTCTGTTCACTGTACCCCACAAAGATTGTGTTCACTGCACCCTAAAAGGATGTTGTTCACTGCACCCCACAAAGATTGTGTTCACTGCACCCTAAAAGGATGTTGTTCACTGCACCCCAAAAAGATTGTGTTCACTGTACCCCCCCAAAGATTGTGTTCACTGCACCCCACAAAGATTGTGTTCACTGCACCCCAAAAAGATTGTGTTCACTGTACCCCCCAAAGATTGTGTTCACTGCACCCCAAAAAGATTGTGTTCACTGTACCCCCCAAAGATTGTGTTCACTGCACCCCACAAAGATTCTGTTCACTGTACCCCACAAAGATTGTGTTCACTGCACCCCAAAAAGATTGTGTTCACTGTACCCCCCCCAAAGATTGTGTTCACTGCACCCCACAAAGATTCTGTTCACTGCACCCCACAAAGGATTTTGTTCACTGCACCCCAAAAAGATTGTGTTCACTGCACCCCAAAAAGGATTTTGATCACTGCACCCCAAAAAGGATGTTGTTCACTGCACCCCAAAAATGATTTTGTTCACTCCACCCCAAAAAGATTGTGTTCACTGCACCCCACAAAGATTGTGTTCACTGCACCCCAAAAAGATTGTGTTCACTGTACCCCCCAAAGATTGTGTTCACTGCACCCCACAAAGATTCTGTTCACTGTACCCCACAAAGATTGTGTTCACTGCACCCCAAAAAGATTGTGTTCACTGCACCCCAAAAAGGATGTTGTTCACTGCACCCCAAAAAGGATGTTGTTCACTCCACCCCAAAAAGATTGTGTTCACTGCACCCCACAAAGATTGTGTTCACTGCACCCCAAAAAGATTGTGTTCACTGCACCCCAAAAATGATTTTGTTCACTGCACCCCAAAAAGGATTTTGTTCACTGCACCCCAAAAAGGATGTTGTTCACTCCACCCCAAAAAGATTGTGTTCACTGCACCCCAAAAAGATTGTGTTCACTGCACCCCACAAAGGATTTTGTTCACTGCACCCCAAAAAGATTGTGTTCACTGCACCCCAAAAAGGATGTTGTTCACTGCACCCCAAAAAGGATTTTGTTCACTGCACCCCAAAAAGATTGTGTTCACTGCACCCCACAAAGGATTTTGTTCACTGCACCCCACAAAGATTGTGTTCACTGCACACCAAAAAGGATTGTGTTCACTGCACCCCAAAAAGATTTTGTTCACTGCACCCCAAAAAGATTGTGTTCACTGCAGCCCAAAAAGATTGTGTTCACTGCAGCCCAAAAAGATTGTGTTCACTGCAGCCCAAAAAGATTGTGTTCACTGCAGCCCAAAAAGATTGTGTTCACTGCAGCTCACACACAGAAAAATGGATGTGGATCACTGACACCTGCCTATCTCCAATCCCACACCACACAGCAATATCGATTGTAGTTTGTAGAACACAGTTTCCCTAAAATTCAGCAGACTCTGTCCCTAACAGGATTGAGAAGAGATCGTAGATCAGGATTGAGTGCAGATTCACCCCACCCCCCACACAGCAATATCGATTGTAGTTTGTAGAAGACACTGACCCTATAATTCAGCAGACTCTATCCCTAAAATGCCTACAACTCGCCCTGCCTAAACACTCCGACCTGTCCCTCAATTCTATCCGGACACAAATGGTTTTTTCCTGCCTATCTTTCCCTAATCAGCAGCCAGCACATTGATGTGTGCTCTGTCCCTTAGCTAAGCAGCAGAATGACGCTGCTGCGGCGGCTGCCTCGAACTTATAAAGACTTGGTCACATGCTTCAGACGGCCAATCACAGCTACTAAGACATTTGCAGGCATGGCTGGGATGGCTTAAGGCACACCAGTTAAACGATTGTTGATTGGCTGTTGAAAGCCCGCCATGAAAAGAGCGCCAAAGCATGCAAAACCCGGAAATAAAACGACCGAACACGGATTTTTACCCGAACATACAGTAAAGTGTCCGTGTCCGTGTTCGGGTAAAAAAAATCCAATTATTCGGTACGAACACGAATAATACAGTCCGTGTTCGCTCAACACTATATATCATCAATTTATAGCGCCTCTTGAGAACTATAGCTCTAATTAGGAGGCCTTTTAGCAGACTACACTGGGTGGCTCATATTTCCGAGATGGAATATATTACCCTGGGTCCATAAAAAAGTTCAAGGGTCCTTTCATGGGCTACTTTCAGGTGATCTACGTAGCTGGTCAACTTTGTGTGTTGCACATGGAAGAACAGAGGAAATGTGGGACACAGTAGGAATTGCTGAATGTCGCATAATTGCTAATTTAAGTTATATTTACTCACAAAGCCTTGGACTGCATAATTTCTAATTAGGGCCCAACCCGTGAATATTTTAAATGTCTTGAATCAGCAAGAATATTCATTGTCATTGTTTAAATAGTATAAATAGAAGCCCTCCTTGCTAGTCAAATCCAGTTTTATGTAAACCATCATATAATCAGCTCATTTATTTCAATATCAGCTTAATGCAACCTTAGGTAGCAATTTACAGCCACTTTCTTTTCTGTTTGAGTGCATTTATGCCCATCAAATGAAGGGATTTATAATCCATCACAAGAGCTGTGATCACTGTCTTGCATTCACAATGTACTTCTGTCTAGAGAGACACTGCTAGAAAATAGCTAGCAGAATGTAAACACAGAGAGTATTAGACATGGAGTCTATATAACATGGTATAAATATTTATTGCTAGTGTTTTATTTCTATAACATCACTTTTTAAAGAATACTGTAAGTCAATGGGAAAGTCGGAAAAATTAAACTGCTTTTCTTTCAGAGATGGAAATTTGCATGCAGCGAAATGAATGAGTAGATATATTTAGAGTTCAGACAGCCCAAGTGTTCCACTGTGTTTAACTGTTTCCCTGCAGCAGAAAATTTATAAAATGCCATTGGACATTTTTAAGAGACCTTCTAATCAAAAAAGAATGACAAGAAGTCTGATTCATGAAGATGCCATAGCCAACCACAGCTTAATTGGTTAAATCAGCTCCTGACTTTAGCCTAGTACACACAATGAGATTATCGGACAAATGATAATCCAATTTTTTTTTTTTTTTGGATGCTAGTTGCCATATCGAAAATGAATAGGTTACTAAAGTTTGGAAATTCTTGTTTGACAGCATAAAAATTCAGAAGTGATGTAATGTATTTGTGTTGTATTTTTGGCCAAAAGCTGTACAGATTAAATAAAAATCATATGATCTGGTATCGTACGAGAAAATTTTCTGCATTTGTTCGTTTGGAAATTTTCGGACAAAAGCTGTGTACTAACGATTATCGTACAATCCCGTTGATAGTAGTATTTGTGTAGGATATTCTGATTGTGTGTACGAGGCTTTTTTGTACTTGTCTTGTATACTCCAACAGCAAGGGTTCCTAATTTTTTTGCTCTTTACCTGGCAGCTTTGAATATTCATGGTCCTTTTTTTGTTGTTCAGAACCTCCTGTTGTATTCTCCATAACTTAACATACACTTAAAAGCCAAGAGATAGAGTAGAGTAGGACCTGCTCCTTCCTCCCCAATTTGCCAAAAAACTGAAATACCAGTTTAAGACTGACCATTTATGTTTGCACCTGCCAGAGCAGTTGATATGTAATTTAGTACAAGGATAATAATATTTCGAAAGTGAAAATAGGACTGTTATTTTACTATTGTAGATGCAACGGGGGATTCGTTAAGAATAGGGTTGAGCGAACACCTAGATGTCCGTGTTCGACGGGTTCGGCCGAACTTTAAAAAAAAGTCCGGGTCCGTGTCCCGGACTTTTACCGAACTTTTCCCGGACACCGAACCCCATTGAAGTCAATGGGGACCCGAACTTTAAGGCACTAAAATGGCTCTAAAACACCAAAGGAAAGGGCTAGAGTGCTGCAAATGGCAGCAAAACGTAATTAAGAGCATGGCAAGTGCTCTGCAAACAAATGTGGATAGGGAAATAACTTAAAACAACAAAAAAAAAACAGAAAAATAAAACAATGTTCTTCTTCATCTCTGAAGGACGAGGCCCATATGGAGTAGGAGGGAGGTTGAGGTGGTGGTGGATGTGGCGGTGACATAGGCGTGCGCACAGGGTGTGCTGGGTGTGCCTGGGCACACCCTAATCACCTAGGGCACATAGCATTGCCAGTGAGGAGATGGGAAAGATCTCCCTGGGACCTGCTCTGCTCTATTTCTCCTTGCCTACAGGTACATGGCCCCGATACATTACTCTCCCTGCTGGCAAACACATGCATGTGTATTTCAACTTTGGGGTGCACACCTTAATGCAATAGGCTGCGCACACCTATGGGCGGTGTAGGTGGAAGCGGCGGTGGAGGAGGACCAGGGCCGGATTAACAGCATCATGGGCTTGGTGCTGAGGATTTTGAAGGGCCTTAAGGGCCGTGCCTTGCCATGCACCCAGAGGAGGAAGGGTGCAGCCATGCATGCCTAATTCAACATGGGATGCTGTCTCTGAAGCCCATAAACACATCCATGCATCGCCAACTGTCCCTCCTTGTCCGGCCTTCACGCTGTGTGGGGAGGTTCTGAGGGTGCTGCCTGGGGAAGCGAGCATAGAAGCCAGACTTCTGTGTTTACAAGTGACAGAAGAGCGGTAACAGTGAATATGGCCAACCCGGGGCCTATATAAAAGGTAGGGGCCTGGAGCTGCAGCTCCAATAGCCCCTACATTAATCTGGCCCTGAGGAGGAGGACGAGGTAGCCAACACTGCTTCTTTTCAAAAATTTTAAATGAGGGTACACCCCAAAAGAGTGAGAAAGAGCAAAAATGGAACAATGGGTGGGTAAGGTCGGTATCCATTGCTATTCTGCATAAGGTACGGAAAAGTCCCGTGGGATCCATGCCTGGTTCATTTTAATGAACGTGAGCTTGTCCACATTGTCTCTGGACAGGCGGCTGCGCTTGTCTGTTATAACGCCCCCAGCCGTGCTAAATACCCGTTCAGATAATACACTGGCTGCAGGGCACGCCAGCACCTCCAAGGCGTAAAGGGCAAGCTCAGGCCATGTGCCCAATTTGGAGACCCAGAAGTTGAAGGGGGCAGACCCGTCATTCACTACATGTAGGCGTGTGCACACATACTGCTCCACCATGTTGGTAAAATGCTGCCTCCTGCTAAGACGTTCCATCTGAGCTGCTGGTGCTGCTGTTTGTTGTGGCGTGCTGACAAAGCTTTTCCACATTTCGGCCATGCTAACCCTGCCTTCTGAGGTGCTGGCGGTGCCCTGGTTGCGTTGGCGACCTCCTCCTCCTCCTCCTCTGCCTTGTGCTTCCACTGTGGCCCCGCTGTCAGATGGGAATGCCAGCAGCATGGCGTCTACCAGCGTGCGCTTGTACTCGCGCATCTTGCGATCGCGCTCCAGTGAGTGAATTAAGGACGGTACGTTGTCCTTGTAACGGGGATCCAGCAGCGTGGCCACCCAGTAATCAGCACAAGTTAGAATGTGGGCAACTCGGCGGTCGTTGTGGAGACACTGCAGCATGTAATCGCTCATGTGTGCCAGGCTGCCCAGAGGCGACGAAAGGCTGTCCTCTGTGGGAGGTGTATCGTCCGTGTCCTCTGTATCCCCCCAGCCACGCACCAGTGATGGCCATGAGCTGGCCTGGGTGCCACCCTGCTGTGAACATGGTTCCATCTCCTCCTCCAGCTCCTCCTCCTCCTCATCCTCCTCATCCTCCAGAACTGTGCCCCTGCTGGACAATTGCGTCCCTGGCGTTTGCGTGTGCAGGAACCCACCCTCGGAGCCCCTTGCGAATGACTGCCCTGAAAGCCTTGGAAATGTTACCTCTTCATCCTCCTCCTCCTCCTCATCCTGTGCCACATCCTCTTCCATCATCGCCCGAATTGTTTTTTCAAGGAGGCATAGAAGTGGGATAGTTAAGCTGAGAACGGCGTCATTGCCACTGGCCATGTTGGTGGAGTACTCAAAACAGTGCAACAAGGCACACAGGTCTCGCATGGAGGCCCAGTTATTGGTGGTGAAGTGGTGCTGTTCCGCAGAGCGACTCACGCGTGCGTGCTGCAGCTGAAACTCCACTATGGCCTGCTGCTGCTCGCACAGTCTTTCCAGCATGTGCAAGGTGGAGTTCCACCTTGTGGGCACGTCACATATGAGGCGGTGAGCGGGAAGGCCGAAGTTACGCTGCAGCGCTGCCAGGCGAGCAGCAGCAGGGTGAGAACGCCGAAAGTGCGCACAAACGGCCCGCACTTTCTGCAGCAGCTCTGACATATCGGGGTAGTTTTTAAGGAACCTCTGCACCACCAAATTCAGCACATGCGCCAGGCAAGGGATGTGCGTCAAACCGGCTAGGCCCAGAGCTGCTATGAGATTTCGCCCGTTATCACACACCACCAGGCCGGGCTTGAGGCTCGCTGGCAGCAACCACTCATTTGTCTGCTGTTCCATGCTCCTCCACAACTCCTGCGCGGTGTGTGGTTTGTCCCCCAAACAGGCAAGTTGTAAAACTGCCTGCTGTCGTTTACCCCTGGCCGTGCTGAAGTTGGTGGTGAAGGTGTTACGCTGTCCGGATGAGGAGGCGGTAGAGGATGAGGAAGCGGAGTAGGAGGAGTTACGAACAGGAGGCAAACTGAAGCGCCCTGCAATCCTCGGTGGTGGAAGGACATGCGCCAAATTGCTATCCGCCTCAGGCCCATCCGCCACTGCATTTACCCAGTGTGCCGTTAGGGAGATATAACGCCCCTGACCGTGCTTACTGGTCCACGTATCCGTAGTTAGGTGGACCTTGGCACAGATGGCGTTGCGCAGTGCACACCTGATATTTTCCCCCACTTGGTTGTGCAGGGAAGGGATGGCTTGCCTGGAAAAGTAGTGGCGGCTGGGCACGACGTACTGTGGGACAGCCACCGACATAAGGTTTTTAAAACTGTGCGTCTCCACCAGACGGAATGACAGCATTTCAAAGGCCAATAATTTTGAAATGCTGGCATTCAGGGCCAGGGATCGCGGGTGGGTAGGGGGGTACTTCCTCTTCCTCTCAAGTGTTTGGGAGATGGAAAGCTGAACGCTTCCACGGGACATTGTGGAGATGGTTGTTGGTGACCCAGGTGGTGGTGTTGCTGACAGATCGTCTGTTTGCGGGGTGGCAGGTGCCGGTATCACTACAGATGTGGCTGGAGCGGCCGAGACTGCAGCAGAAGAGGAAGCAGGATGAGCCAGAGACGTTTCTTGGTTTTGAAGGTGTGTACTCCACTGCAGCTCGTGCTTTGCACTTAGATGCCTGATCATGCAGGTTGTGCTCAGGTTGAGAAGGTTCATGCCTCGCTTCAAGCTCTGATTGCACAGGGTGCAAACCACTCGTGTCCTGTCATCAGCACATTTTCTAAAGAACTTCCACGCTAGAGAACTCCTTTGAGCTGACTTTGGTGCGCTCGTTCCCTTGCTGCGTTGGGCAGTAGCGGGCGTAGTGTCTAGGGCACGGCCGCTCCGCTTCTGCACCCTGCTCCCTCTTCTGCTGTGCTGGTGGCTCTGTGCGACCACCGCCTCTTCCTCCAAACTACTCAGGTCACCTGCATGACGTTCATTCCATGTGGGGTCGAGGACCTCATCGTCCTCCACATCATCTTCCACCCAGTCTTCACCCCTGCCCTCCTTGTCGGTCTCCACAATGCTGAACGCCGCAGCAGTTGGCACCTGCGTTTCGTCATCATCGGAGACGTGCTGCGATGATCCTTGCATGTACTCATCTTGAGAAATAAGTGGTTGGGCATCGCTGCACTCAATCTCTTCCACTTCTGGGGCAGGGCTAGGTGGATGGCCCTGGGAAACCCTGCTGACAGAGTCCTCAAAAAGAATAAGAGACTGCTGTATGGCTTGGGGCTCAGACTGCTGGCCTGATTTGCAAGGGGGTGAGGTGAAAGACGGTTGGACATTGGCTGCAGGTGCCAACTCTGACCTTTCTGCAGTAGACTGGGTGGGAGACAATGTGAAGGAACTGGAGGCACTGTCAGCAGCAAACCAATCTACTATCGCCTCAACTTGTTCTGGCCTCATCACTTCTAGGGGCGTTTGATGCCCTACCAAATACTGATGCAGGTTCTGTCGCCTACTCACACTTGAGGAAGGTGTTTCACTTGTGCGTGTAGCTGGCACAGATCGACCATGTCCTCTCCTTGCAACAGGAGCTCTACCAGCAGCACCACGACCCAGGCCACGGCCCTTATTTGACGGTCTCCTCATATTTCTGTAATTTAAGATCTTGCCGTAGAAAGGTTTTTATTGAATAGCGGAATAGAAAATATGATCCAAAAAAAGTGTATGTATATCACACGTACACAACCACACTAGGCCCCAATTACTATTGTTTGTACCCCTAAAAGGCTAGATGAGGAGTAGGGGGAGTATGGAACAGGCAGCACCCTCAAACCTTCAGAAGTATGAGATGAACCCCAACAACTTGGAAAGGTGGATCTCTCTCACACGTACCGACACAGACTATCCCGCAATTCAATTGATCCTCAAAGGTTTTTATTGAATAGCGGAATAGGAAATATGATCAAAAAAAGTGTATGTATCTCGCACGTACACAACCACACTAGGCCCCAATTACTATTGTTTGTACCCCTAAAAGGCTAGATGAGGAGTAGGGGGAGTATGGAACAGGCAGCACCCTCAAACCTTCAGAAGTATGAGATGAACCCCAACAACTTGGAAAGGTGGATCTCTCTCACACGTACCAACACAGACTATCCCCCAATTTAACTGATCCCCAAAGGTTTTTGATTAAATAGCGGAATAGAAAATATGATCCCAAAAAAGTGTATGTATATCACACGTACACAACCACACTGGGCCCCAATTACTATTGTTTGTACCCCTAAAAGGCTAGGAGTAGGGGGAGTATGGAACAGGCAGCACCCTCAAACCTTCAGAAGTATGAGATGAACCCCAACAACTTGGAAAGGTGGATCTCTCTCACACGTACCAACACAGACTATCCCCCAATTTAACTGATCCCCAAAGGTTTTTGATTAAATAGCGGAATAGAAAATATGATCCCAAAAAAGTGTATGTATATCACACGTACACAACCACACTAGGCCCCAATTACTATTGTTTGTACCCCTAAAAGGCTAGGAGTAGGGGGAATATGGAACAGGCAGCACCCTCAAACCTTCAGAAGTATGAGATGAACCCCAACAACTTGGAAAGGTGGATCTCTCTCACACGTACCAACACAGACTATCCCCCAATTTAACTGATCCCCAAAGGTTTTTGATTAAATAGCGGAATAGAAAATATGATCCCAAAAAAGTGTATGTATATCACACGTACACAACCACACTAGGCCCCAATTACTATTGTTTGTACCCCTAAAAGGCTAGGAGTAGGGGGAGTATGGAACAGGCAGCACCCTCAAACCTTCAGAAGTATGAGATGAACCCCAACAACTTGGAAAGGTGGATCTCTCTCACACGTACCAACACAGACTATCCCCCAATTTAACTGATCCCCAAAGGTTTTTGATTAAATAGCGGAATAGAAAATATGATCCCAAAAAAGTGTATGTATATCACACGTACACAACCACACTAGGCCCCAATTACTATTGTTTGTACCCCTAAAAGGCTAGGAGTAGGGGGAGTATGGAACAGGCAGCACCCTCAACCCTTCAGAAGTATGAGATGAACCCCAACAACTTGGAAAGGTGGATCTCTCTCACACGTACCAACACAGACTATCCCCCAATTTAACTGATCCCCAAAGGTTTTTGATTAAATAGCGGAATAGAAAATATGATCCCAAAAAAGTGTATGTATATCACACGTACACAACCACACTAGGCCCCAATTACTATTGTTTGTACCCCTAAAAGGCTAGGAGTAGGGGGAGTATGGAACAGGCAGCACCCTCAAACTTTCAGAAGTATGAGATGAACCCCAACAACTTGGAAAGGTGGATCTCTCTCACACGTACCAACACAGACTATCCCCCAATTTAACTGATCCCCAAAGGTTTTTGATTAAATAGCGGAATAGAAAATATGATCCCAAAAAAGTGTATGTATATCACACGTACACAACCACACTAGGCCCCAATTACTATTGTTTGTACCCCTAAAAGGCTAGGAGTAGGGGGAGTATGGAACAGGCAGCACCCTCAAACCTTCAGAAGTATGAGATGAACCCCAACAACTTGGAAAGGTGGATCTCTCTCACACGTACCAACACAGACTATCCCCCAATTTAACTGATCCCCAAAGGTTTTTGATTAAATAGCGGAATAGAAAATATGATCCCAAAAAAGTGTATGTATATCACACGTACACAACCACACTAGGCCCCAATTACTATTGTTTGTACCCCTAAAAGGCTAGGAGTAGGGGGAGTATGGAACAGGCAGCACCCTCAAACCTTCAGAAGTATGAGATGAACCCCAACAACTTGGAAAGGTGGATCTCTCTCACACGTACCAACACAGACTATCCCCCAATTTAACTGATCCCCAAAGGTTTTTGATTAAATAGCGGAATAGAAAATATGATCCCAAAAAAGTGTATGTATATCACACGTACACAACCACACTAGGCCCCAATTACTATTGTTTGTACCCCTAAAAGGCTAGGAGTAGGGGGAGTATGGAACAGGCAGCACCCTCAAACCTTCAGAAGTATGAGATGAACCCCAACAACTTGGAAAGGTGGATCTCTCTCACACGTACCAACACAGACTATCCCCCAATTTAACTGATCCCCAAAGGTTTTTGATTAAATAGCGGAATAGAAAATATGATCCCAAAAAAGTGTATGTATATCACACGTACACAACCACACTAGGCCCCAATTACTATTGTTTGTACCCCTAAAAGGCTAGGAGTAGGGGGAGTATGGAACAGGCAGCACCCTCAAACCTTCAGAAGTATGAGATGAACCCCAACAACTTGGAAAGGTGGATCTCTCTCACACGTACCAACACAGACTATCCCCCAATTTAACTGATCCCCAAAGGTTTTTGATTAAATAGCGGAATAGAAAATATGATCCCAAAAAAGTGTATGTATATCACACGTACACAACCACACTAGGCCCCAATTACTATTGTTTGTACCCCTAAAAGGCTAGGAGTAGGGGGAGTATGGAACAGGCAGCACCCTCAAACCTTCAGAAGTATGAGATGAACCCCAACAACTTGGAAAGGTGGATCTCTCTCACACGTACCAACACAGACTATCCCCCAATTTTACTGATCCCCAAAGGTTTTTGATTAAATAGCGGAATAGAAAATATGATCCCAAAAAAGTGTATGTATATCACACGTACACAACCACACTAGGCCCCAATTACTATTGTTTGTACCCCTAAAAGGCTAGGAGTAGGGGGAGTATGGAACAGGCAGCACCCTCAAACCTTCAGAAGTATGAGATGAACCCCAACAACTTGGAAAGGTGGATCTCTCTCACACGTACCAACACAGACTATCCCCCAATTTAACTGATCCCCAAAGGTTTTTGATTAAATAGCGGAATAGAAAATATGATCCCAAAAAAGTGTATGTATATCACACGTACACAACCACACTAGGCCCCAATTACTATTGTTTGTACCCCTAAAAGGCTAGATGAGGAGTAGGGGGAGTATGGAACAGGCAGCACCCTCAAACCTTCAGAAGTATGAGATGAACCCCAACAACTTGGAAAGGTGGATCTCTCTCACACGTACCAACACAGACTATCCCCCAATTTAACTGATCCCCAAAGGTTTTTGATTAAATAGCGGAATAGAAAATATGATCCCAAAAAAGTGTATGTATATCACACGTACACAACCACACTAGGCCCCAATTACTATTGTTTGTACCCCTAAAAGGCTAGGAGTAGGGGGAGTATGGAACAGGCAGCACCCTCAAACCTTCAGAAGTATGAGATGAACCCCAACAACTTGGAAAGGTGGATCTCTCTCACACGTACCAACACAGACTATCCCCCAATTTAACTGATCCCCAAAGGTTTTTGATTAAATAGCGGAATAGAAAATATGATCCCAAAAAAGTGTATGTATATCACACGTACACAACCACACTAGGCCCCAATTACTATTGTTTGTACCCCTAAAAGGCTAGATGAGGAGTAGGGGGAGTATGGAACAGGCAGCACCCTCAAACCTTCAGAAGTATGAGATTGTGTTCACTGTACCCCACAAAGATTGAGTTCACTGCACCCCACAATGATTGTGTTCACTGCACCCCACAAAGATTGTGTTCACTGCACCTCACAAAGATTGTGTTCACTGTACCCCCCAAAGATTGTGTTCACTGCACCCCACAAAGATTCTGTTCACTGTACCCCACAAAGATTGTGTTCACTGCACCCCAAAAAGATTGTGTTCACTGCACCCCAAAAAGGATGTTGTTCACTGCACCCCAAAAAGGATGTTGTTCACTCCACCCCAAAAAGATTGTGTTCACTGCACCCCACAAAGATTGTGTTCACTGCACCCCAAAAAGATTGTGTTCACTGCACCCCAAAAATGATTTTGTTCACTGCACCCCAAAAAGGATTTTGTTCACTGCACCCCAAAAAGGATGTTGTTCACTCCACCCCAAAAAGATTGTGTTCACTGCACCCCAAAAAGATTGTGTTCACTGCACCCCACAAAGGATTTTGTTCACTGCACCCCAAAAAGATTGTGTTCACTGCACCCCAAAAAGGATGTTGTTCACTGCACCCCAAAAAGGATTTTGTTCACTGCACCCCAAAAAGATTGTGTTCACTGCACCCCACAAAGGATTTTGTTCACTGCACCCCACAAAGATTGTGTTCACTGCACACCAAAAAGGATTGTGTTCACTGCACCCCAAAAAGATTTTGTTCACTGCACCCCAAAAAGATTGTGTTCACTGCAGCCCAAAAAGATTGTGTTCACTGCAGCCCAAAAGATTGTGTTCACTGCAGCCCAAAAAGATTGTGTTCACTGCAGCCCAAAAAGATTGTGTTCACTGCAGCCCAAAAAGATTGTGTTCACTGCAGCTCACACACAGAAAAATGGATGTGGATCACTGACACCTGCCTATCTCCAATCCCACACCACACAGCAATATCGATTGTAGTTTGTAGAACACAGTTTCCCTAAAATTCAGCAGACTCTGTCCCTAACAGGATTGAGAAGAGATCGTAGATCAGGATTGAGTGCAGACCCCACCCCCCACACAGCAATATCGATTGTAGTTTGTAGAAGACACTGACCCTATAATTCAGCAGACTCTATCCCTAAAATGCCTACAACTCGCCCTGCCTAAACACTCCGACCTGTCCCTCAATTCTATCCGGACACAAATGGTTTTTTCCTGCCTATCTTTCCCTAATCAGCAGCCAGCACGTTGATGTGTGCTCTGTCCCTGAATCTAAGCAGCATAATGACGCCGCTGCGGCTGCCTCGAACTTATAAAGACTTGGTCACATGCTTCAGACGGCCAATCACAGCTACTGAGACATTTGCAAGCATGGCTGGGATGGCTTAAGGCACACCAGTTAAACGATTGTTGATTGGCTGTTGAAAGCCCGCCATGAAAAGAGCGCCAAAGCATGCAAAACCCGGAAATAAAACGACCGAACACGGATTTTTACCCGAACATACAGTAAAGTGTCCGTGTCCGTGTTCGGGTACAAAAAATCCAATTATTCGGTACGAACACGAATAATACAGTCCGTGTTCGCTCAACACTAGTTAAGAACTCTAAATGCACCATATCAAAACATTTACTCTATGTTGAATACAATGGGGATATAAAGCTGGACATGAAAAGCCTATTGTCTGTTTTGATGACATTTGTGAGCAGTGAACATCAGTAGGATTCTACAGTTACTAATAACAATACTCTTTGGCAATATAACAAGTGTCTCTAAAGGCTGATACACACAAGCCAAAATATTGGCGGTTTAACCACTTGCCTACAGTGCACTTTCACCCCCTTCCTGCCCAGACTGATTTTCAGCTTTCAGCGCTCTCACACTTTGAATGACAATTACTCAGTCATGCAACACTGTACCCATAAAAAAATTGTGTCCTTTTTTTCACACAAATAGAGCTTTCTTTTGATGGTATTTAATCACTACTGGGTTTTTTATTTTTTGTGCTATAAATAAAAAAAGACTGAAAATATTGTGAAAAAACACATTTTTCTTTGTTTCTGTCATAAAATTTAGCAAATGAGTAATTTTTCTTCACAAATTTTGGCCAAAATTTATACTGCTACTTATCTTTGGTAAAAATAACCCAAATAAGTGTATATTATTTGGTCTTTGTGAAAGTTATAGAGTCCACAAGTTATGGTGCTAATCATTGAAAATTGATCACACTTGACCACACCTGATGTACTGAAGGCCTATCTAATTTCTTGAGACACTAAAAAGTCAGGAAAGTACAAATACCCCCCCAAATGACCCCTTTTTGGAAGGTATTTAATAAGGGGCATGGTGAGTTTTTTGAAGTTGTCATTTTTTCCCACAACTCTTTGCAAAATGAAGATTTTTTTTTTTTTTTTTTTACAAATTGACGTATTAACCACTTGCCGACCGCCGCACGACTATCTACGTGGGCGGTCAGCCCCTCACAGGCAAAGTGACGTAGGTCTACGTCGATCGCCTGTGAGGGTTTAGGGAGCGAGCGCGTGCCGCCGGAGGCGCGCTCCCGCTCCCACGTGGTCACGGACCCCCCCGCGCGCCTGACCGGCGGACCCGATCGCCGCCGGCCACTCTGCGATCGGCGGGGGAGAGGGAGAAAGTCAGGCAGCTTGTGTAAACAAGCTGCCTGTCATTCTCCTCTCTGTATGAGAGCTGATCACATGGATCTACTATGTAGATCCATTGATCACTCTGCATACAGTTGAAGCCCCAGCCAATCACAGTTAGAAGCACGCCCCTAGGGACACACACAGCCCCTCCCTCTCAAATAAAGTTAACCCCTTCACTACCAGTGTATTTTTACAGTAACAGTGCATATATATAGCACTGATTACTGTAGAAATGTCACTGGTAACCCCAAAAGTGTCAAAAATGTCAGTCAAGGGTCCGATCTGTCCGCCGCATTGTCGCAGTACCGCAAAAAAAAATCGCAGATCGCCGCCATTACGCGTTAAAAAAAAAACAACAAAAATGACAAAAATCTTTCCCTTTGTTAGTAAACGCAATAACTTTTGCGCAAACCAATCAAAATACGCTTTTTGCGATTTTTTTTACCAAACATAGGTAGCATAAAAAAAATTGGCCGAAAATATTAAAAAATTTTGATTTTTACATTTATTTTTGGGGGAATTTCATATAAAAAAAAGGGAAAAATATTGCTATTTTTGCAAAATTTACGCTCTTTTTTTGTTTATAGCGCGTGATCAAAAAATCGCACAGGTGATCAAATACCGCCAAAAGAAAGCTCTGTTTGTGGGAAAAAAAGGACGCCAAATTCGTTTAGGTACAGCGTCGCACGACCGCGCAATTGTCCGTTAAAGTCACGCAGTGCCGAATCGCAAAATACCCCCTGGTCAGGAAGGGGGTAAAATCTTCCGGGGCTTAAGTGGTTAACAGGTTATTTCTCTCACACAGCATATGTATACTTGCAACTACACCCCAAAACACATTCTACTACTCCTCCTGAGTATGGCGATACCACATGTGTGAGACTTTTTCACAGCCTGGCCACATACAGAGGCCTAACATCCAAGTAGTACCGTCCGGCATTCTAGGAGCACAAATTACACATATAATTTCCTGACAACCTATCGTACTTTTGAAGGCCCTGGAGCACCAGGACAATGGAAACCCCCATAAAATGACCCCATTTTGGAAAGCAAACAGCCCAACGTATAATTTTTGAGGCATAATGAGTCTTTTGAATATGTCATTTTTTTCCACAAGTTTTTGGAAAATGTGGAAAGAAAATGAAAACACATTTTTTTTACATAAAGCTGTCCATTTATGCAATATTTCTAACACATAGCATGTACATAGCAAAAATTGCACCCCAAAATACATTCTACTATTCCTCCTGAGTATGGCGATACCACATATGTAACACTTTTTCACAGCCTGGCCACATACATATGCCTAACATTCAAGTAGCACTTTTCACAAAGTTGTCCATTTATCCACTTTAAGACTGGGCCTATTTTTGACACTTGGTGTTTACAAGCTAAAATCAATTTTTTTGCTAGAAAACTACTTAGAACCCCCAAACATTATATATATTTTTTTAGCAGAGACCCTAGAGAATAAAATGGAGATCATTGCAATATTTTTTATCACACCATATTTGCGCAGCAGTCTTCCAAATGCGATTTTTTTGAAAAAAATTCACTTTTTTGAACTAAAAAATAAGAAAACAGTAAATTTAGCCAATTTTTTTCCATAATGTGAAAGATAATGTTACCCGAGTAATTAGATACCCAACATGTCATGCTTCAAAATTGCGCATGCTCACAGAATGGCGCCAAACATTGGTACTTAAAAATCCCCATAGGAAACATTTAAAAAATTTCTGCAGGTTACTAGCTTAGAGTTACAGAGGAGGTCTAGGGCTCAAATTTGAACACCGTTTACATATGTCGACGGGACTTGCGTATGCGTTTGTTTCTGCGCGCGAGCTAACGGGGACAGGGCGCTTTAATTTTCTTTTCTTTTTTTTCCTATTTATTTATTTATTTATTTATTTATTTTTTTACACAGTTTAAAAAAAAAAATGTTTTGATCATTTTTATTCCTATTACAAGGAATGTAAACATCCCTTGTAATAGAAATAGGCATGACAGGTCCTCTTTATTGTGAGATCTGGGGTCAAAAAGACCTCACACCTCACAACTACACTAAAAAAGAAAAAAAAAATTGTTGAAAGAGGAAAAAAAAAAAAGAAAAAAAAAAAAGCGGCCCTTTAAACCGGTTGCTAGGCAACGTCTTTTGACGTAGCTCCGGTCCTCCAAGACCATAGAGTCGAGTGAGGGCCATCTTGCCCTCACTCGACTTCCTGTCTCTGAGGATCCGGGACCGGATAGTTTTCCCCGCTGCCGGCGGGTCCGGTAAGCTGGGAAAACGTCTGGGACGCGGCAGGAGGGGGGGGGGGAACGCATATAGTCGATAGTCGTTAGGCGGTCAGTAAGTGATTGCATGTATATGGCAAACAGGTGACGAAGACTGATGGGGTGACAAGTGACGATGACTGATGGGGTGACAGATGACAATCACTGATGGGGTGACATGTGACGATGATTGATGGGGTGACAAGTGACGATCACTGATGGGGTGACAAGTGACGATGATTGATAGGGTGACAGATGACGATGACTGATGGGGTGACAGGTGACGGTGATTGATGGGGTGACAGGTGACGGGCGGTGGTCACTGATGGGTGACAGGTGACGGGCGATGGTGCACGGCGGTACTGATGGCAGTCTCTGGTGACCGGTGAACTTAAGGCTATGTCCACATGTGAGCGTAGCGATCGCGGGCAGAATCACTGCGATTCCGCCCGCGATCCAGAAATCATTTCAAATGGCGGGACGCCTGTGCGTTGCCCGTGATTTGCAATAGCACCCCAAACGCTGTGCGATGTTGCAGCGATTTCCGCCTGCCGAATTGAGGTAACATCATGCAAACAACGCATGACACCCCAAAGAAGCTCTTGTACCTTTTTTGCGCGTCATGCGTTGTTTGCGCGATGTTACCGCGATTTGGCAGGTGGAAATCGCTGCAACATCGCACAGCGTTTGGGGTGCTATTGCAAAAAACGGGCAACGCACAGGCGTCCCGCAATTTGCAATGATTTCCGGATCGCGGGCAGAATCGCAGTGATTCTGCCCGCGATCGCTACGCTCACATGTGAACGTTATGGGTGTCAATTTCTGGGCACTGATGAGGTGACTGTTGGGTGACAGGTGACATTGGGGGGGTGCTGAGGACTGTGTGGGGACATTTATTTGTGTGATTTTACTTTTTACAGGTGTACAGAGCAGTAACTCACTGTTTCTAGCTCTGCTCTCCTCACACTGGAAGCTGTATGAGGGGAGAAGAGCTAGTAACAGTCAGTTACTGCTCTTTGTTTACATTTTCTGATCGGCTGTGAATGGATTCACAGCCGATCACATAGTAAACAGTCACTGTCAGTGACTGTTTACTACCGCCGGTGACAGCTGTGTTCCTACGGAACACAGTGCCACCGACATGACCGCGCTGCGCGCTCCCGATCGCGCATGCGCGGTCATCTTGTGGGCGCCTCCATTGTGATCAGCTGTGTCATTGGAACACAGCCGATCACGTGGGAAACAGCCACGCCCATTGGCTGTTTCCCCCCTGCCGGTGACGGGGGGTGTCCCGGGGAGTGCAGGGCGGCGCACACGCGATCGCGCGCCTGCCCTGTATCCTGGGATCACGTCATATGACGTCTTCCCAGGATAATGGTCGCACCGCTCCGCCGTCAATTGACGGCGGGCGGGCGACAAGTGGTTAAACGGACTCCAGCCAACATTTGCTCAGTGTGTACAGCACCTCCTCCACCTATAACTGGTCTAGATAGTAAGGAGCACTGGAAGGGCAAACGCAGATCAAAAATGAAGGGATTTCCAGTCACTACTTACCAACCAGCCAAATTAACCTGTCTAACAGTATGCGTTAAAAACAGGGGTTTAGTTGCACACATTTGCAAATACATGCGTAAGCTGCAGGCCGCGCCAAGGCACCCTGATATCTGCAGTCCCTAACTCTACCTACTGTTAGACAGGTTAATTTGGCAGGTTGCTGGCTGGTTGGTAAGTAGTGACTGGAAATCCCTTCGTTTTTGATCTGCGTTTGCCCTTCCAGTGCTCCTTACTATCTAGACCAGTTATAGGTGGAGGAGGTGACCACTTTTTGCAATATCATATAACGTTTATATTGGTCAGGCAACGCACTGACACCTTCGCTGCCATTGTGCTATGTGCTGGGTGTTCAGTGTGACCCTGCGCCTTTAAGGAGGGGTGGGCTCCCTCCAGTCACCTGTCCTCCATCTATCTCATCAGAATGCATGTGCTCCCATTGTGGAGACTCTTTAAAGGTAGAGTTAGGGACTGCAGATATCAGGGTGCCTTGGCGCGGCCTGCAGCTTACGCATTTGTTTGCAAATGTGTGCAACTAAACCCCTGTTTTTAACGCATACTGTTAGACAGGTTAATTTGGCTGGTTGCTGGCTGGTTGGTAAGTAGTGACTGGAAATCCCTTCATTTTTGATCAGTGTGTACAGCAGCCTGTCCAACAGAATCCAGTCTAATGTCTGGCTTAAGCCGAACAGGCATGCTGGAAAAACAGCATCTGATTGACATCTGATCAGTGCTTGCAACCAATGACTGCACTTGAGTCTAGGGTGGCGTGACAGTGTTGTGTGCATAGGCTCCTCCAAACGTGTTTCATCACCTAGGACATCATGGACATCGCCTAGGACAAACATGAGCAGCATGCTGTGGGAGAACCAGAGCTGAGTCACAGCTCATGTGTCTATTCAGACACATAGCCACGCCCCTATCTCTCCTGATTGGCTAACTGACTTTGATTGACTGCAGCTGGAGCCAATCATGCCATGCTGCTGTCTTAGCCAATAAGGAGACCCTGGCAGCTAAGACACTCCTGCAACATCGCTGGATAAAGATGGGCTTAGGTAAGTATTAGGGGGACTGCTGCACACAGAAGGTTTTTCTTATCTTAATGCATAGAATGCATTAAGGTAAAAAAAAAAAAAAAAAAAAAACCTTCTGCCTTTACAATCCCTTTAAAATGTTACTAAACCCACAACAGTAAAAATCAGTCTGTAAATGCAGTAAAGCTTGCTTGTTATACTCAATGTGGAACCTGAGGGGTTAATCCTCTGCATTGTATAAAATGCTGTTTGATCTTCTATGCACAGATCTTCCTCTTCTTCCACTGACTCCAGAACATGTCTGGATAAAACAGAGACTTTTGAGTCACTCTGCACATTCTCAGTTTGGTGTGTATTGCTAGAGAGCTTTTGTTCTTGGGAGAGTGCATATGATCAGCACAGGGCCACTCTGCACTGTTCAGACAGAGGGTCAGGGGTCCTGGATCCTGATAGGACAGCTCAGTGCAGTATGAAAACGACTCCTACAAGCTTTAATCAGGAACTTATAGAAGTCACAAGGCTACTAAATACTGCTGATGTGAAAAGGTATTTGGCAGTTTATATTTACTAAAATTATTACATTTCCATGTTCTGTGTACTGTGGGGGACCAGATATAGTGAATACAGGGTCCTGGGTTTAGTAACAATTTGAGGCTGATTCTCATGTTTCCTGTGACTTTAAATTGTTTGTGTGGAGTGGACCAAGCTGGTCAAAAAGAACTAAATTCTTCACTAAGTAGCTTCACCTACATACAGTACACAATGCTGGGTTCCAGCTGTGAGACAGAAACTTCCCATCTCAGTGATCAGCAGTGATCAGCCATTCATAGGCAGCTTTATATTCTGTGAATGAATACAAAGCTTCCTCTGATTGGCCAAGTTGGAGAGCATGACATCATCAGTTTCCTCCTCTGATTCAGCCAAAGTGAGAGAGCTTTGTATTCATTCACAGAATACAAAACTAACTATGAGTGGCTGAGCGCTGCTCAGACCGACTCTGCATTGTTCCAGGTGTGGGTCAGGAAGTCTCTGTCTTACAGCTGGAACCCAGGACTGTGTACTGTATGTAGCTGAAGCTACATACGGTTTATACAGTGCTTAGAGACACTGCAGCACTTAGTGAAGAAAATCGTTTGTTTTATTTCCATTGTAAAAAGAAAACTACAAGTGTGTTCAGCTATTATATATGCAAAAGGTGACTACTTTGATGAGTCAAAAATGTAAATTATGTTATGTTAAAGAAAAGGATTCCATTATTTTTTATGCCCACTCGTTTATTTATTCTATGCTTTATTTTTAGAGTACATTGAGACATTAAACTGCGTAAAAACTGGAAAATAGGGGTGTTCTAAAAACTTTTGACCGGTAGTATATATATATATATATATATACTGTATATATATATATATATATATATATATATATATATATATATATATATATATATATATATATATATTACAAAATTTGTTTTATTAATCAGAAAGACATGCTGTTGACAAGAATATGCATCATCCCTGACACATCATTTGGAAAATGTTCAGCTATTGCTACTGTTATTGGTATATGTTATTATTCTATCTTCTTTAATAATACTGGATGAGTTGTACATGCTATTATGAGTCAGAAAACTGGGAGGTGGGGTAATTCTTACCACAGTGTGTGTGTAACTTATTTTTTGCTTTCTAAGCCTACACCAGTTAAAGAGACTCATAGTATAGAGTATGGTTCTTGCGCTAACACAGAGGATGGTAAAGCTACACCTCAATGCTGCATATACTGAAGCTGGTGCTAAATAAAACAGCTATTCAAGGTATTGTACACAAGAACTTTATTACTTTTATATTCAAAATATGGAATAGGATGTTTATATGATTTGCTTCTATAATTATATACAGATTTATTTATACTGGTTTTAGTACACCTTAACCACTTTGCCACTGCTCACTAGAGCTCTACTGTGGCAAAGTGGTTAGTTATCGTCTGGCGACGTGGACCTACGTCGCCAGACACTCCCCTTTCTCAGCGGCGCTCCCGCTGTATTCAGTCACAGCGGGAGTCGGGCCAGGTGAGGAGCAGCGGCGATCGCCGCTGCTCTTCCCCGATCGTCGGGGAATCGAGTCTGGAGATCCGCCAACTTGTGTAAACAGAGCGGGCGGATCTCCTAAGTGACAGGCAGGGACAGATTGCAAGATTCAGCATAGCTGAACATGCGATCTGTCCTTGTGTCACTCAGTCACCTCCCCCCACACATGTCAGTAAGCACCAGGCATACATTAACCCCTCCCTCTCCAATAAAATTAACCCCTTCCCTGCCAGTGTCATTTTTACAGTAACAGTGCATATGTATAGCACTGATTACTGTAGTAATGTCACTGGTACCCCCAAAAGTGTCAAAAATGTCAGTCAAGGGTCCGATCTGTCCGCCGCAATGTCGCAGTCCTGCAAAAAAAATCGCAGATCGCCGCCATTACTCGTTAAAAAACAAAAACACCAAAAATGACAGAAATCTTTCCCTTAGTTAGTAAACACAATAACTTTTGCGCAAACCTATCAAAATACGCTTATCGTGATTTTTTTTACCAAACATAGGTAGCAAAAAACAAATTGGCCAAAAATTTAAAAAAAAATAGATTTTTACATTTTTTTGGGGGGGAATTTCATATAAAAAAATGTGAAAAATATTGTTATTTTTTTCAAAATTTTCGCTCTTTTTTTGTTTATAGCGCAAAAAGTAAAAATCGCACAGGTGATCAAATACCACCAAAAGAAAGCTCTGTTTGTGGGAAAAAAAGTTTTGTTTGGGTACAGCGTTGCATGACCGCGCAATTGTCAGTTAAAGTTGCACAGTGCCGAATCGCAAAAAGTGGCCCAGACGCAAGACAGCAAAATCCTCCGGTGGTAAAGTGGTTAAAGCGCATTACAACCCCCTACACAATACAGTTAAAGAGACTTGTTTTTGTAATTTCAGGTAAATCCATTTGGGGTCCATTTGGGGTCTATATCTTTCCATGTAAATAATATTAAGAATAAACACCATTTGAAACCTGAGCTGTTGAAAAATTATGAAAGACACAATTTTTGTTATGTTTGGTATATATACAGTACAGTATATATACAATAACACATGCTAAATTATTGGATTACAGGGAATGCCAAGAAAAACAATGTAATATATCAGTACCCGTAGACTGACCAGAAATAAACTCAGTACTGTATAGGCTGACAACACGCAGCATTTTTGTGCACTGAGTGCATTTAGTAATTTCTTTCATCTATGATCTCCACCATTCTGCAATCCCAAGATAAGAACCAAGATAGTTAATTACTCACCTTAGATAACACAGAAAGTCTGCAAAATACACAGCTCTGACTTTCTGAAATAATCATTATTAGACACAAAAAAGACAGCACTCCCCAATTGCCTGTTCTCCCTCCTGGAAAAGATAACAGGTCTCAGTCTTGCATGCACACAAATATCTCAAGTCCAAAGTTTATTTTCTGGAATCAGTCTCAACTTAACTCTCCTTTTACTAGATTCCCCTCTGTTAGACAAACTTTTTGTGATACATGTGGGGCAGATTTACTAAAACTAGTGCATTCAGAATCTAGTGCAGCTGTGCATGTTAACAAATCAACTTCTAACTTCAGTTTGTTATACTACGTTTTGACAGATAAACCTGGAAAGTGTTTGGTTTACATGCAGAGCTGAATCAGATTTTGCATGCTCCAGTTTTGATAAATTTACACCCATGGTGTCATATAGCACATACCAGTTCCTCAGTAAAAAATAAAAAAAAACTGACCACACTTGTTTAGATTAGTGCAGTCACAGTTTACTGTGCTCCAAGCCTCAGCAATGATTTTTTACACTGTCCCCGCTGTCTGAGTTCCAAGCCTCTCTTTAGATCACTCTTGCCAGCTACAGGCATTCAACTGACCAAGCTTCATCGGCAGCCTTTCTCCAATGTTGCTTCCTCCAGTGTTGCACTAACCTGACACTCTTACGCCCCTTTCACACAGGTGGACCGTTCAGATCCGCCTGTCAGTTTTTTTGGCGGGCCTGAACGGTCACCCCATGCATCTCTATGGGGCATCCGCTGACATCCGATCCGATCCGTCAAATCTGGATGGATGGAAACCCTATTTTCCATCCGTCCAGCGGATCGGATCGGATGAGAACAGAGAGATGGTCCGTTCTCATCTGATTCCGCCATAGAGATGCATGGGGACCTGACAGCTGTGTCTCCGCACATGGTGCCGAGACACAACTGTCATCCTCCTGCTGCGGATCGATCCCCCCGCTGAGAAAAACAGAGTCCGTTTGACGGACTCCAAGTGTGAAAGGGCCCTAAAGCATAGGGGTTGATTTATTAAAACTTGAGAGTGCAAAATCAGGTGCAGCTGTGCATGGTAGTCAATCAGCTTCTAAATTCAGCTTGTTCAGAAACTGGAAGCTGATTGGTTACTATGCTCAGCTGCACCAGATTTGCACTCTCCAGATTTGGTAAATCAACCCCACAGTGTCACACATTTTCTTTAGGCCCCTTTCACGCTATCCGTCCGTTGGACGGATTCCGTTTTTCTCAGCCGGGTATCGAGCCGCCGATCCCCCGCACGAGGACAGCTGTGTCTCCGCTCTGTGTGCGGAGACACAGCTGTCAGTTCCCCATGCATTTCTATGGGGGAAATCGGATGAGAATGGACCGTCTGTCCGTTCTCATCCGATCCCATCCCATCCAAATAGGGTTTCCATCCGTCCAGATTTGATGGATCGGGTCCGATGTCAGCGGACATGTCTCCGCTGCCATCCGATGCCCCATAGGAATGCATGGGGGGACCGTTCAGATCCGCCAAAAAAACGAACAGGCGGATCTGAACGGTTCGCCTGTGTGAAAGGGGCCTTAGCCCTTACTCCAGAGCTTACACGCTCCTTAAAGGCAAAGCAGAAGAAAACTTCTCCTAATTGTGCAGTGCAAATATAAAAGAGCTTTTTTCACAATAAAAATGCTACTCACAAGTGTACTGTCTATCCATGCTTTTAAAAGGGGATGTATCAGTTTACATGGATGGGACAAACAACTTAACACTGTCAGGGGTGATCAAAATAATCAGCTTTTATTTATGCATGCAAAACCAACTTCCCAAAATAAAAAAATGTTTGCTGTAACTGATTATAAAGTTTGAGCTGGAGTTCAGCTTCAATTTGTTAGTGGTTCCAAACCCGCTAATACATTAAACACTATGCTCCCCCCCCCCCCTCTTAGACTGACAATGCTGCTGTCCAAAGTTGCGTTTCACTGTTACAGGAGGTGTGTTACTGACCAGATCACCCGATGAAAACAGAGGAAAAAAAGGCAAAGAAAAGAACACTGATGCAGCCACCACATGTAATAATTGGTAAGCTGAAATATAATACTTTATTGGTTTTTGGTTTAATAACGGTTTAATCCATTCTAAAGGGGATAAAAGGAGGGTCACTACCTTTAATGTTAAAATAAGTACCTCAAATTGCATCACAGTACCTGGGACGCATGGTAGCCCAGTGTCCAGCAATTCCATCCAGCAGCTCCAAGGTCACCAGTTGGAATCCTAACCACAACATCACCCTACAAAAGCATTCCCCAGGGAACATTCAAATATACAATATTGGTGCTGTATAAGCACCTCCAATAACAACTTACAATGTTAAAAATATATATGTTATTTTTTCAAAAAATGTAAACAATTGTCAAAACACTTAAAAAAAACACTAAACGTTAAAATGTAAGGTGCATTCAGACCTTTTATAGCCAGTACCCCTAGCCGATGGATCCACTCCCCCTCTTTTTGATCCAAATACATATTTGGGTTGCCTCCTCTCCACTTGGCTAACACTTTCTGGATCGCTAAAAAATTGAGTTAACTTGGGTCCATTTACGACACTGTCTAAAATGTTCTGGTTTGCTATGATTCTTTTTCCCTTTAGTAATATTCCTAACATGCACCGGCCTCTCTAAAGTCCTTTTCGTGCATCCAATGTACCCACATTCAAATAAATAAATGATATTGGTAGTGTTGCAGGTCAGAAACGTTCTAATTTCATATTTCTTCCCTGTAACATTTGACTTGAATCTATGATTGTTTCTTCTCATATCTCTTTTATGCCTACAGGAAAAATACCTTCGGCACTTTCTAAAGCCATTTCCCATTGTCAGAAAATTCCTTAATGGGGGGCTTTTTTCTAGTATAAAAACTCCTCACAAATATATCCTTCAGAGCGTGGGCCTTTTGTATTCAATCTTGGGTTTACAGGATAAAATAGTTCTAAGGATGGGGTCCTTCCTTACTATTAACCAATCTATTCAAATCACCTTTGTAATCTTATCCTTATTTACATAGTAGGGGAGTACACAGATGGGAATTTCTTCATCTTACTTCTTCTCTAACTTAACACTCCTATCGCAATCAAGTGCCTCTTCAATATTTTTTGGTTTATATTTCTTGTCCAGGAATTTCTGTTTCAAACGCTCAGATTGTTGTACAAAAACTTTCCCCTAGTACAATTCTGCCTGTATCGAAGGAATTTCCCTTAGGGTTACCTCATTGGGGTCTTTGGGGTATATCTGTATCTTGACTTTCCCATGTACCATTTTGATGGCTACATTCTGGAAGTACACCTCACCTTATGGGATCGATGACTGTCTGTTTATTGGGGGGGGGGGTTAGAATCTTTACAGAAATTCATAGCCCAGCTGAACAATCCAGAATTTAGAGATTTGTTTTACATATAGTAATGTTGAGTGATCTTTCTGGATTTTGCCATCAAAATAGTAGTAAACAGTGAGTGTACCCAGCTGTTGTTGTTTGCATCAATAAGTAAGTATCTGGAAGTGGATAACATGTATTAATCAAGAAACTGGGAAGTAGCCCGTATCAACCAAACAGAAATCCTCTTCTTTTATCAGAATATAGTAATCTGAAAGCATTTTGATGTTGATTGCTGTTAGCTGAAGCTGCATTCATCCACAATAATTCCACAATAATTCACTATGGATATTAATGTTTATGGTGATCACCTTTAATGTGCAAAGGGTATATGTCTGTTATGTTGTAAATGTGTAAAGTCCAAAACTGCATGTAACCGATTTGGGTCAGGGCCCAGAACACTAATTGTTTGAGAAACTTTATCAAAGAGCATGAAGAGTAATAATATTACTCAAAACCAGTAAAGTATTGTTTCAGCTTTACAATTTATTTTCTAATCTGCCTATTCAATTCAAAGAAAAACTCATCTTATGCTGTTAGATTTATCTGTGACTACACATCTCTAAATGCATTGTTATTCACCATTTTAATACTAACACACTTTAGCACTTGAAGGCTTACTTACATTTCGGTATGCAGCAAGTGAAGTGATTCGTGTTGGCATGTATATGAATCACTAATGCTTGAAGAGGAGACATTACTTCTCAGCAGCAACTTGACCTAATTACTGTATATGGAGAAGTACTTGCATGCATTCTGAGCAGCCGCCTCATTAGTCCAACTCCCAGAACAGTTAAAGTTCCTGTTAGATTATTAGGAAAACTGTTATGAAGTGGAAAAAAGGTTATTAATAAAACATTCACTTTATAAAAAGATGGAAAAAAATAACAATATGTTTCATCTTTACAAAGAGTTTGTAAGTCTTAATAACCTGTCAGTGGGATAGAAAAATAATTGTTAGATGTAGATAATAGACGTTTCAAATAAATAAAAAATACATCATCTTAATGTAATTCATCTTTTCAATATATGATAAAGCAGAACTCTAGTCTCACCTGTTTCTGTTCCATCTGCTTCTGCCAATGGAGCTGGTTGGAAAAAAATATGCTGCTCTTTAATCTTCTCCCTCTCCCTTCCACACTGTGGGGGGGATTTACTAAAATTGGAGAGTGCAAAATCTGGTGCAGCTCTGCATTGAAACCAAGCAGCTTCCAGGTTTTTGTTTTGTCTAAGCTTAATTGAACAAGCTGAAGTTAGAAGCTGATCGGCAACCATGCACAGCTGCACCAGATTTTGCACTCACCAATTTAAGAAAATCAACCCCAGTGTGTCTCTGAATTTTCATTGAAGGGCATTATAGCAGGTGAACTTCTTGTGTGTTTGACTGAAGACCCACTGGCTTTCATGGGCATGCCCCCTGGGCAAAAGTGGATTCCGCTACAGCTGTTGCATCTTCTATGGTGCACACTAGGGATCGACCGATTATCGGCAAAGCTGATATATCAGGGGCCGATATGCACTTTCCCCGATATATCGGAATCGGCCACCAAGGTAACTGATATTGGCGATATTTCGGGAAAGTGCTTGTACCGAAGTGATGCCTGCAGCTGGAGGCATCACCCCGATACCGGCGTCCATAGTCGACGGTCGGCTGTCTTTTAATGACAACCGATACGGCTGAGAAACCGCTTGGCTATCATTACAAGAAGCGGGAGGGGACGGCCCACCCCCCCCCAGCCGCCTTCCGCCGCTCGCCCAGGTCTCCCGTCCCACCGGGAGACCTGGTAAACCATCCTGCACGGGTGCCAAAGAGAAGACCTGATCATCATTCTGAGCAGCCGCCTCATTAGTCCAACTCCCAGAACAGTTAAAGTTCCTGTTAGATTATTAGGAAAACTGTTATGAAGTGGAAAAAAGGTTATTAATAAAACATTCACTTTATAAAAAGATGGAAAAAAATAACAATATGTTTCATCTTTACAAAGAGTTTGTAAGTCTTAATAACCTGTCAGTGGGATAGAAAAATAATTGTTAGATGTAGATAATAGACGTTTCAAATAAATAAAAAATACATCATCTTAATGTAATTCATCTTTTCAATATATGATAAAGCAGAACTCTAGTCTCACCTGTTTCTGTTCCATCTGCTTCTGCCAATGGAGCTGGTTGGAAAAAAATATGCTGCTCTTTAATCTTCTCCCTCTCCCTTCCACACTGTGGGGGGGATTTACTAAAATTGGAGAGTGCAAAATCTGGTGCAGCTCTGCATTGAAACCAAGCAGCTTCCAGGTTTTTGTTTTGTCTAAGCTTAATTGAACAAGCTGAAGTTAGAAGCTGATCGGCAACCATGCACAGCTGCACCAGATTTTGCACTCACCAATTTAAGAAAATCAACCCCAGTGTGTCTCTGAATTTTCATTGAAGGGCATTATGGGGCTGCATGGAACATCCGATCAGGTCTGTTTGAAAAACTGTCATGTGGATCGGGTAGGAAAGCCCGTGTGAAAGGGGCCTTAGGAGGGTACATTTATAAGAAATAGGGCAGATGTCAGCGCAGACATCTCCGCTGACACCCTCTGCTATCCGATTCCGATCCTGTCTGTGAAATCCGGACGTATAGAAACCCTATTTTCCATCCGTCTGGAGGATCAAATTGGATAGGATCGGATAAGAACAGACAAACGGTCAGTTGTCATCCGATCTCCCCATAGAGGAGAGCAGGGCTCTGACAGCTCCGTCTCTGCACACAGAACAGATACGGAGCTGTCATGCGCCTGCTCAGCGGGGATCGGCAGATCGATCCCCTGGTGAGCAGCACGGACTCCATTGGGCGCACCGCCCTTGTGAAAGGAGCATTACCCTCGCCCTGTGACTGGACAGTGAAAGAAGAAGTAGGACGCTGATGTGTTCATCTCTCTGTCACTCTGCTTTCTCTCGGTTTTAGCATGATCTTTGCACTTCAGTCTATAACAACCTGTAAGGGGCTCTCTGGTAAAGACTGGACTTACTTTGGCTTCCACTTCCTTAGATAGCCCAGTACCATCTGGGTGGGCGACACAAAGAGTCCACTTTCAAATCTGGTGGGTCACAATGTGAATATCTCTGCTGTTGGTTATAAAATGGTATACTACTCATTAAAACCTGTGGGTGGTGATGCATTAGCAGATTGTCACCATTACTGCTGCATTTATTAACCCATTGAAACTTCTCACTTGTACACACTGGCAGTGATCACTTTAATTTCTGTGATAGTTATGATATTTTTCCGTATGTTGGAGAGCCTTTTTAGATGATAGCATGCGCTTTTGACTGTCATGTATACTTATCATTACTTGCTTGTCAACCCCTATATGGCCCGATTCATACAAGTAATACTCAAGCTGATTTCATTGCTCACAAAAATTAGTTCATACATGCAATACTTTTGTATCTATATTTAAATACATATTTAAATTTGATTTTATCTTCAACCCCGCACTATGCAAACTAATACAATTAAGGAGAGCAATAACATATTCTACAGCTAATTAACACTGAAGTACCTTGGTAACACTTTTTTTGTTTTTCAGACTGCTATAGATTTGATTGATAGCAGGAATATGAGCTTAAAATCACTGATAATCTCTTACTTTATTATCATACTTTATTAACCTTTCTGATAACTTTGACTTTAATTTCACAGAGTTAAACCACTAAGTTTTTATTTCATTTATAAGCCTGTGCTAAAAAAGTATTAGCTCTATTGCTTTTTATAATTTGCTACTTCTTAGGAGAATAACCAAGAGAATTAAATGACAATAAAAAGCAATATTAATGACTTATTAGATATTATAGCAATCACAATGTTTCTCAAAGTCAAGAAATAAAAGTGAAAGTTTTATCAAAGTTAATAAAAATTTGAATCTTCAAAGATAAAGTGACTCCTGATTAACACTGGATAGGGAATAAACTGCTTTCAGACTTGTATGACCTTGTAAGAAAAATTATTTTTTTAATTTCAGTGAAAAAGCATTGTACTAATTTTATGACAGACAATAAAGTCACTAGTGTAGACCTCAAGGTACTACTAATAATAGGATATTGTTGTATGTATATACACATAGCTATTTTACAGTCCTTTAACCTGGTAACCAAACTTTATTTATGACAGCTGACTTTCTCATGATTTAATATACATAGGAATACTTTTAAATTTAAAATCCAGAAAAGCATTACCATTTTGCATTTAAATACCCCCAAGAAATATTGCCTCACTAAATGGCTCTGCTTTTCATCCTTCTATTTATCTATAGTAGTCAATTGTTCTGCCTACTAAATCACCATTGCTGCTAGTATCTGTTTATGTATGGAATATACAGGAATAAACAGGCCGCCTATTATATGATATATAGGTGAAGGGACATCTGTGTCCAGCATATTTGATACATTTTTGGGGGTCAAGATGCACCTCTATGAGTAAAAAGCATATGTACTTATACACTTACACTTTAAAATAAGATGAAATACACATACATTCTGAAAGGTGTGGACAGGCATAGCGGGACACATGTCAAATGTACAGTTTCATTTGATTCCAGCTTTAACATATATAAATGTGTGTCTCATTTATTTCAACTAGAATCCCAGCACCATTTTTTTATTTTTTTTTTGCATTTAACGCTGATTGCAGATTTACAATAAATTAAAGACAGATGCTGCAACTAAAACGCATCAAAGTTGTGGTGGAGACCCACTTGTCGGATTATTGGAGTAGTTAGCTTCCCATTGGAAATCAAATATGTGTGGTTATTTATGTGTTTGCAAAAATAAAGATTGATTACTACGTGATGGCTGTTCTATAAGCTAATAATTGGACTAGTCTGTAATGATGGAAACCTTTATTTTCTCCTTCTGATGGGAACTAGTGGCAACAGGTTCATGTAACTACAAGTTCCTTGTCCAGTAGGATGCATTGGACATTGTGCAGGATTAAATAGTTCCCAAGAGGGATCATGACTTTCTTCTCATAGCTGCATTAAATAAGTGCCCTAAAGTAGGTAATTTTAGCTCATGCAATGGGAGTTTCAGGGGACCTCTGTATGTGCTATAAATTACTTTGAATGTTATATTACGGGTGAAATAATGTAAATCCTTTTTGATTTCATATCTATATATAGTTAGAAATAAACAGAAAGTGAGACCAAGCAGTTATACCTGAATCTTATATTTTGACAACTTGTAGGAAGATAAATTGGTTACTATGAGTAAGTCCTCTCTAGTGACATTTGGACCAAAAACGGGTCTAGGTCACCCACCTTTTTGGTCTCTCCCATGAGTGCATTTCAATGCAATGGACAGCATACAACTAAAATATTGTACTTAAGCATATCTTATATATTTTGTTAAATGATTTGCATATAGAGGTGGTTTATTAGAGGTATAAGGATGTACCCTTGAGTCATAGCTTCACCCGAAATAAATTGTTTATGCACACATTGTATATTTTTTCAATTATAGGTATCAAATAAAAGTATATGTAAAAGTCTCAATTACACAATGAAAGGTCTGTGTTCCTGCTGCAGTGTTTAGCTGTATATGCATATGTTTTACAGTAATAAACTACGAGGGGACTTTAAGCATGTTTACTTCATCCAACTGACATCTACAGCTTGTATAGCAGCAATGTGCACAGCAAACTTTCACAAAGTTTTTTGCTAATTTTTTTGCAAGCTATTCAGCTCTAATTTGAGGAGATTAAACACAGATCCTAATGTGGATGCTGATTGTCACTTTAAACAAGCTGCTAGCAGGCTTCGGTAAGCTATATAAAGCTTGTTGAAAGCATGTTGAAGCCTGCTAACAGCTTCTTTAAATTCACAGTACTCCAGTTAGGATCTATGTTTAAAATTCCCACACTGGAACTAAAGTTTCCTTCAAAGGCTTTGACAAAGCAGCTTGTCAAGAGCTTTACAAAAGCTTTGCAACAGATTGCTGTACGCACTGCTCTTTTACAATCTAAAGCAAAACCCAGCCAAGCAACAAGCATTTTAAAGAGGGTAAGCAATGGCAGCTCCATACTTTTTTTATGACAGAGACGGTTTACGTTTGGGAAAATGCTTAATGAAGTATTTATCTGAAAACAAAAGCAAGCACACACTGCGGTTGATTTGCCAAAACTGTGAAAAATCTGGTGCAGCCTAAGCTGGATACACACTATAAAATGTATTTATATTTTTTTCCTTTAGATTTACCAAAACCATATAATACAAGGTCAAACCTAAAAATTTTCAATTTGTAAGCAGTAGGGCAGGCCCTTGCACCACATAGTTGAAGGAAAATCTAAAGGAAATCTAACAACAAAAGTTGTATAGTGTGTATCCAGCTTTAGTATGATAGGCAATCAGCTTCTAATTTCAGCTTGTTCAAATAAGCTTTTACAAAATCCCGGAAGCTGATTGGTTTCTATGCAGAGCTGCACCAGATTTTGCACTCTCCAGTCTTAGAAAATCAACCCCACCGACTCTGTCATATCTGGGCTGCTTTTGCAGCATTTACCTTAAGTACAGTATGACATAAAAAAAAACAAAAGGAAAGTGGGTAATTTTGATGTGCCCTTTCTTCACATTTTTCAGCTAGCCACTGGTAATAAATACTAACACAAGTGCTTACGACTATACTGAAAATAAAATTAGGAAAGAAATAGATACAGTAATAGCAAAGGAATCTGAGAAAACATACTGTATGTTGGGGGCGCATGCGTGACGCAAAGCTGGATGGAAGTCCGTAGTCGGAGCTCTGTGGGCAACGGCTTCTTTCATCAACTCCCCAGGGCAATACAGCCTTTGTTTATCTCCCTTTTCTTCACTCACCCTGGAGGAAAGTCTAGCACATGCTGACATCCAGGAGCCAGAGGAAAAAACCTGGTCCCTAACAAAATTTATTTTCAGGGTGCAGAAACAGACAAAAAATGCCTCAAGATGGTGCCCGGCCCGACCCTCCTCACACGAGTGCCCCAGCCTCTCCAGCACACTCAGCAGACAGCGGGTATGCAGTGTATCTAACCAGACTGGACCTTGACTTTAGTCTTACTGCAATCTATGAAAAGATGGCAAACAAGTTCCAGACAGAACTTGATAAATCCACCACGGTTCTCTCGCAAGAACTGGTGGCTCTGGGCAATCGCACAGACATGCTGGAATCTAAGCATGACGAACTGCATCTAGCATATTCTGACCACAGGAAAGACCACAAGTCTCTTTCAGAAATGGTAGGGCAGCTCCAGGCCCACCTAAAGGACCTGACAATAGGAACAGATGGAATATTCCCCACATCTGTGGGGTTCCAGAATCAGTTACAGATTTACTGGCAGCAGCCTAGAAGCTATTTCTATGATTTCTTCCTGAGATCCCATCTTCTGCTTTCACTTGTGACAGGATTCACAGAACTTTACGCCCGAAGTCCCCACCTGAAAAGCCACCCAGAGATATTGTGTTGTGCCTCAAGGACTTTCTCATAAAAGAAAGGATCCATCGGGCCTGCTGCACGAATCCCCACATTCAGGTGGATGGAACACCAGTTTAGCTGTACCCTGACATCCCACCAGCTACACTGGAAAAACATCGTAGGATAAAAAAGGTCACATTTTTCCTCCAGACAGCAAGGATTCAATACCGCTGGGGCTTTCCCTTCAAGATGCAGGTCCCTCATAATGGGACCACCCGCACTGTCTTTATTGTGATGGAAGGGAAAGAGCTATTAGTGAAACTGAGCCTCTTGGAACCAAAGGAAGTACCTAGGATGCCCTTGACTCCATGCCCTTCTGCAATCTGAGCCAACCCTTTACCAAGGAGAGACCGTCTTAGACAACGTCAAGATGCCAGAGGTCAGGTGGGCTTGGATCACATAGTTTCGTCTATCCTTGGGATTTCTTTTTCTTTCTTTTGTTTCTGCCTGTGGACCGATTGCAGGGCCATTTCATCAGTTTGGCATGCACATAAGTTTTGGGTATATTCCTGCGCTGATGGAAATCCAGTACCACCCGCTTGGATGTCCCCCTACTCTACATTTGATTTAATCCAGAGTTGGAGCTGACTTAAATTAGTGACTTGGATAGCATAGTCCCTGCGCGTGCTGCTTTCGGCTCACTATTTTTTGAACACTCTACTCAGATTCTTTAAACTGAGTAGACTACTTATGTATAGAACGTAGAGAGGCTTTGGCTTGCCCAGATACCTTGGCTCAGTTTCGAAAGCATATCAGTTGAGCCCTTTCACCTTCCCCAACTTCTGTGGTCTAGGCTGATTCATCTCAAAGACCTATCCCTACAGAATTTGGTGGTTAGTCAATCATACCATTTATGGTCCTTGTACAAGGATAAATTCAGCCTGAGTTCTACCCCCCCCCCCTCCTTTGGCTACCTATTTAGGGGACCCAATGTTTCCCTCAGCATTTAACTCGTCGAGTACCTTTTCCAGATGGATAAATCAGGGTGTGGTGAACCTGTAATCTTTCCTCCATAATGCCACTTTTATTTCATTTTCTAATCTCCAACAGCTCCACGACCTTCCTCATAAGGAATTTCCTAGGTATCTCCAACTTAGACACTTGTTTTCTGAGAACTATAAATTGGCCCATAGAAGGGTATTTGAGCAGAAGTGTAATGCTTTTTCCAGGAATCAGGGCACCATCTTCATGATATACAAACAGCTTAATGAACATGGTCTCCCAGACAATTCTAGCGCTATGTTACAGTGGGAGGCGGAGACAGGTCAGGACTTTCCAGCTGAGGACTGGCTAGACATGTTGTCCAAAAAGCATAGATGCATTAAATCAATTGCAATCAAAGAATCTGTGGTTAAATTGCACACCGGGTGGCATTATACTCCTGTTATGTTACATAGAATGTACCCACTTGAACCTGACACCTACTTCAGGGGCTGCCCTGAAAGGGGGACTCATTTTCACATTTTTTGGAGCTGCAAAGCTCTCAAACTCCTATGGCAACAAGCATCATCAAAATTGGCCCATATTACAGAATCCCTCATTACTCTTACATATACCATGTGTTTTTTTTTGTTTTTTTTTTTGTGGATATAACCAAGGTTTTGCCCCCTGTCAGAAACTAGCTCACACCTTGTTTAGCGCAATTCATTGGGCTATAGCCCTGAACTGGCATTCACCCTCAGTTCTCTGGTCACAGGTTATACATCAAATGGAAGCAATAAAACTTATGGAAAGAACACACCATACGGTTATGGACACCATGCATGTAATCCACACAGTGCTGGGACAAGGTCATCCAGTGCCCAGGGCGAACGTGCAAAACTGCGCCCCCCCCTGGGTTGTGCATGACCAATCATTTTACCCATGCCTGATAACCACACTTGATAATTACACCTATGTATAGAGTGCTAAGGTCAGGACTGAATAATTTACCCCTATGAGGCATTTCATATATGCATGAATACATACATGCAAACACTCAATATATACATTAAACCACCAACTAATATACCTGTCTAACCCAAATGTATTCCCTGAATTTTTTTCATAATAAACGTTTAAATCCCAACTTCAGGAAAAAAACAAAAAATCAACCCTTACAATGGGGCCTGAAAAGTCCCAGTATATTCCTAAGACTAGAATGTAAAAAAAAAAAATGGTTTAATATTCTCATTGTGTGTATGGGACTTTTTTATTCTAGGAGCAGAGGATTAGGGTAAAACCACTTAGTCCCGGTTCACACTGGTGTGATGCGGGAAACCCTGCTATTCAGTGCCGGTTCCCGCATTGTACCAGAATCGCACAGTGGTTTACACTGAGACCTGCAAATCTCTGGGGGGTGTCAATGTAAAGGTAATGATGACACTTTCAGATTGGTTCGCAGATCGCAGTTCAAACTGTGAAATGGTGCAGGAATTGGATCGCATAGGTGTGAACACCCATGCAATCCGATTCCAGTGCGAACCAAAAAAAGGGCCCTGCTCCATTCTTGTGCAAATAGGATGCGATTTCAGCCAAAAAGTTTGTATGGCTGAAATCACATTGCACAGACATCGCATGTGATCTGCACCACAATGTGGTGCAAATCACATGCGATGTCTGGCATTGCAATAGTGTGATTCGGCACTTAAACTGGCACACATGCATAGGTTTTTTTTTTTGGTTTAGCCAGTGGGCTGAATTGAAAAAAAACACTTACAGATTCATCCATCCACACAAGAGGTGGATGAAGAAATCCCCTCCACGAGACGTATTCTGATGCTGGGGACTCTTCTCTGTCAGAATACACTGATCAGCATTACAGCCGATTGGCTGCAATGCTGATCGAACAAGGTTTTCCAGCAGGCTCCCATTCTACAGAAGCTCCCATTCTGACAGGCGGCTTCTAACAGGCAAGGCCACATATAGATCAAAATTCAGCTGGTCCCTGCTGAACCGAACAAATTTTGTTTCATGTGTACCCAGCTTTACCTTACTCCTTGCTCCAGTAGGCTCTCTCCAGTGCTGTGACTGGTCCTCGGGAGCTCCTGGGTAAACACTATGACTGGCTGGGTCACACTCCAGCCTCATCATACCATACAGGGTTAATGTTCCTGTATGGTATGTGATGAGACTTTGGGTGGTAGAGGAGAGCACTGTAGCTGGCTGGAGAAAGTATACATGAGGCTATTTCCCCCAGCACTGCAAGGGTGGACTGTTTCACTTTGCTGGAGTTGGGCTGCAACACATCACTTGTTTATGGTCAATCTTTGAATAGGTTAGGAATATACTGGGACTTTTCAGGCTCTACATACTGTAGATGTATTCCACATACACACTTTATCTTATTAAAAGGCAGGATTTTCATTAAGATACAGTGTGTATGTGGAATACATTTACAGTATGTGGAGCCTGAAAAGTCCCAGTATATTCCTAACCTATTCAAAGCATTTTACTTTCTCTTTAGTAAACCTGCACTGCAAGGGTCAGTACAGGTTTACAGCATTGCACAGTGTAAAACAGGACAGGACAGATCGGGACTCACAGGAGGAGGAAATTCAGTCTGCTATCTGTCTCTTATCTTCAGTCTGCAGAGGAGGAGAGGAGAGGAGAGGAGAGGAGAGCTCCGATGTCTGCTGGGCAGAAAGCAGTGATCGAGGCTGCAGTGTAGTGTGCTCTGCTTGCTCCGCCCACCTGTACAGGAGCTCTCACGGTCCCGATCCAACCAGCCAGCCTGTACGAAACCTGTGCCCAGGAGAGTGTTCCTCTCCTTTCCAGCAAGGGGCGGGAAGCCTGCAGAAGATATGGGCGCATTGTTGGCTCTGATTTGGGACATGTTTTAGCAACACAGGAGCTTAGAATAAAGGTGATTCTTCAGTGTTTTGGCGCCCCCTCCCACACTCCTCCCATACTCCGCCCAGGGCAGCCCCCCCTCCCGCCCACCCCTTGTACCGGCCCTGAATCCACAGTATGTGGATGACCTGGTCTACCGATTGAGATTATTCTTTATTCTTGGGAATGTGCATGTTACTAGCGGTTATGTCTTATTTTCCTACATACCTCTATGATGTTGTAAACTGTTTTTTTTTTCAGGAGTATGAGATTTTTATACTGTTATACTGTGTATTTTCCCTTTCTAAACTTTGTTTCACTTATTTTTTATTTTTTTATGTATTTCTTTTGCCTTTCTTTATTTTGTTCCATTTCAAAATTGTATGAGGCTGTGTATACTGTATACTGATCTGGGATTATGGATGTTTAGTGTTCTAGTGCCTTTGTATTCTCAGCCTCACTTGCAAGTGGTTTTCTTTTTATAACTTGTAATTAAAAAAAAAAACATACGTATGCTTACAGAAATTTATTTTACTGTAGGTCTTTATTTCTGGGAGGGAGATGTATAGAAAAAATATATATATAAAAACATTTTGACCACATTGGAAAAATAATATAACAGTGAAAGGTGAAAATAGCTATGGACCTTAAAACAGATCTAATTCCTGAAAACAAGGGAACATTTGTTTTAAACCACCAACTATATTACACTTAACTTGCAAGTAGAGTGAGATTAAATGCCTAGCCATCACACATATGCTGTCATCGAAAGTCACTGTTTGTGATTGGGACTCAGTGGGATGGGCTCTTGATCATGTGACTGCTGTGAAAGCCAATCATATTGATCACATGATCGGGACACCACTTCCCACAATTCCTGATCACTTAACCACCTCAATACTGGGCACTTTCACCCCCTTCCTGCCCAGGCCAACTTTTAGCTTTCAGCGCCGTCACAGTTTGAAAGACAATTGTACAGTCATGCAACGCTGTACCCAAATTAATTTTTTTTATCATTTTCTTCTCACGAATACAGCTTTCTTTTGGTGGTATTTAATCACTGTTGGGTTTTTCATTGTTTGTCAAAAAAAATAAACTATAAAGACAAAAACATTTGAAAAACAACTTTTTCTTAGTTTCTGTTAGAAAATGTTGTAAATAAGTCATTTTTCTCTTTCACTGATATGCACTGATGGGGCTGCACTGATGGGCACTGATGAGGTGGCACTAATGGGGTGGCACTAATATACAGCACTGATGGGCACAGATAGGTGGCACTGATATGCATCACTGATGGGCAATGATAGGTGCCCCAGGGAGGCAGCACTAAAAGGCAGCACTGATTGGCATCACTGATGGGCATAGACTGGTGTCACTGATGGGCACAGAGTGGCATGACTGAAGGGCACTGTTGGAGCTGCACTGTAATCAAGGCACTGATCATCAATGCCCTGTTACCTATACAGGTCTCCCCTGTGAGAAGATGTCACTGATAGGCTCTCCTCTTCTCACACTCTGTCAGTGTGAAATGAGGAGAGCCGATAAATGGCATCTTCTTGTTTACATGTGATCAGCTGTGACTGGACACAGCTGATCACATAGGTAAAAAGCCACAGCCCTTTATCGGGATTGGGGTTGCGCGGTATCCCGGGGACACAGCACACACACTATTGCGGCGAGACTGGGCTATGTAATTTGACGTCGACCCAGAACAAGAGAGCATCCCGCCCACTATCATTTGTCTATACGCGGGGCAGGAGGTAGTTAAAGTGCTTCTGGGAGGTTGTTGGAAGGGGTTAAAGAGTTCTAAAACATAGGTAAGGACTACATATAAGCTTAAAACAATGTGTTAGCAAGACATTTAACCCATTTTGACTATTGTGTCAACTAGAATCAATGCACTAAAAAGAGGAAATTATCAACAAGAGGTTAAAAGTCACCACTATAGAAAAAATAAATAAAAGCAGATGTTTTTGAAGAAAAAAAATGTGTATGTATTAGTTTTTCCTGCAGAAGCCTGGAAAGCATTTCACCTGTGATCAGTAGATTATGGTTACAATGTGGGCTCCTGAAGACATGTCCTCTGTATTCAGCCCATACCTCTGTATGAGATTTCTGCTGTAAAGCTGGAGGACATGTCAGTGGACTACAGGAGTGCTCATCAGCGCTCCTACAGCCTATTAGAGCTACAAGTCCATCTGCCACTGTAGAAGACAGTACTTGTAGTTTATTCAGTCACAGGAATCTATGAATGAAGGACACAGCTGTGTGGGCTGAGCCCCACAAAGGCCCGCTGTACTTATCCACTTGCCGACCGCTCACTCGAGCTCTACTGCGGCAAAGTGGTTCGTTATCGTCCAGCGACGTAGTACTACGTCGCTGGACTCCTCCCTCTGCAGGCGGCGCTCGCGCACCCCCGGAGGGGCGCTCCCGCTGTATTCATTCACAGCGGGAGTCGGGCCAGGGGAGGAGCAGCGGCGATCGCCGCTGCTCTTCCCCGATCATCGGGGAATCTAGTTTGGAGATCCGCCCGCCTGTGTAAACAGAGCGGGCGGATCTCCTAAGTGACAGGGAGTGACAGATTGCAGTGTTCAGCATAGCTGAACAAGCGATCTGTCCCTGACTCACTCAGTCACCTCCCCCCACACACGTCAGTAAGCACCAGGCATACATTAATCCCTCCCTCTCCAATAAAATTAACCCCTTCCCTGCCAGTGTCATTTTTACAGTAACAGTGCATATATATAGCACTGCTTACTGCAGTAATGTCACTGGTAACCCCAAAAGTGTCAAAAATGTCAGACAAGGGTCAGATCTGTCCGCCGCAATGTCGCAGTCCCGCAAAAAAAATCGCAGATCGCTGCCATTACTCGTTAAAAAAAAAAACACCAAAAATGACAGAAATCTTTCCCTTAGTTTGTAAACACAATAACTTTTGCGCAAACCAATCAAAATACGCTTATTGTGATTTTTTTTACCAAACATAGGTAGCAGAAAACAAATTGGCCAAAAATTAAAAAAAATTTGATTTTTACATTTTTTTGGGGAGGAATTTCATATAAAAAAATGTTAAAAATATTGTTATTTTTTCAAAATAAACGCTCTTTTTTTGTTTATAGCGCAAAAAGTAAAAATCGCACAGGTGATCAAATACCACCAAAAGAAAGCTCTGTTTGTGGGAAAAAAGGACGTAAATTTTGTTTGGGTACAGCATCGCACGACCGCGCAATTGTCAGTTAAAGTCGCACAGCGCCGAATCGCAAAAAGTGGCCTGGACGTAAGACAGCAAAATCCTCCGGTGGTAAAGTGGTTAAAAAGTGACAGTGGGTGAAGGGAGAGGATCCCCCACCTTCTATTAAAGGAAGGGATCAGGGAAAGAGGGGGCAGGAGCTAGAACATATTACATGCTCCACCCTAAATACAGATGGAACATGTTTCAAAGGCAAACTTATCCTTTAAGCCCTTTTACAAGCAATTAAAATTTTGCATATAGCCATAGTCTTATTTCTAACCACACAAGTGCAGTGAACCTGTAAAAATAGGCTTAAATAAGTATGTGGGTGCTGCTCCTTATATGAATCTGTGACACCCAACACTCAGTATACAATAATAATGGTGGGGCAACCGACACGGCCTGGCTTTATTTTTATTTTTTTTTCTTGTCAGTAGAACTTTAATAAAGGTAATCATAAAGGCACAAATACAAGATAAAGTAGACAGCTATTGTATAGGTAGATATTCAAAGGAAGATCAGTAATGATGACTAGTAATCTAGTTAAATAGTAATACTGCTGATCAGTACTGGCAACATAAAAAGTAGTCCACAATGAGACTCCTATAACTCCCAGGTATGCACACCTAAGTCCCAACACTCAACCTACTGGGAATGTGCAAGTCCTGGCAGGTGCCCCCTTTCAATTTGGATACAAATGTAATACAGTGAAATGCTTGAAAGATGCAATGACAGGTTCTCTTTGATTGCTAGACTTTTTTTTTCTGCAAGTGAGAATGGAATCTTTTTGATCCTGACAAACAGACAAACAGCAGTATATTATTTCCTGATATCAGCTCAGCAACTGGTTGAACGATCTTGAGCAACACTTCTAGGTTAACAGGCCTGTTGTGACACAGTGAGACACAATCTGAGTGGTGTGGATCATCTAACATCTCGGCAATTCTCCAGTCCATAAAGGGTACGCAGCCCAACAGTTAAATATAGGAGCTGTCCACAGTGATGATGAAGGCTATTTTGGATTTTCAGATTTCAATCATGATATCTTAAGTTTACATTTATGTTTCTCTTCAATCAACAGGCAGCAAAATGGCTGGTATTTATAAACCTTCAGATCTCTTACTGAGTAGAGGTTCACAAATTACAGTTTGAGTGAAATGCTGCTTCTCTTCTCTCTGTAGAGTGCAATCTTATCTGACACAAATATGAGTCTCCTCCCTGGACACAAGAACAGGATACCACCTTATTCCTATCTGAGGCCCTTTTCACATGGACTTTCCGATCAGATCTGCCTGTCAGTTTTTCAGGCGGACCTGATCGGACACTCCATGTACCCCTATGGGGCAGCGGATGTCAGTGGTGACATGTCCGCTGACACCTGCTGCTATCTGATCTGATCCTGTCTCCATCCATTGGATCTTTCATCCAATCTCCCATAGAGGAGAGCGGGGCTCTGAGAGGTCCATCTCAGCACAGTGAGCAGAGACAGACCTGTCATCTGCCTTTTTAGCAGGGATCGGTGGATCGATCCCCTGCTGAGCAAAGCGGAGTCTGCCAGGTGGACAGCCCTCGTGAAAGGACCCTTAAATGTCTGCTCTTCCTCCTCATCCCAGACTCATCTGCAATATATTCCTCTCCCTGATGTCACATTCACACTCCACAATGGCACGTATGTCCCTCTTTTCTGTAGCTATCCCATAGAGATAAATTGTGGTGGCCATTTTGGGATGGTCTGAAGTCCATTGAGCTAGATTGCTGGCAAGCTGTGAGGAAGTGTCCTCTAGTGACAGGGAACAGTCTGTTCCAAAGAGGTAAACAACTGCTGCCACATAGCAGGTTAAGATGTCAGCTTTGCCAGTTTTTTAAATAGTGCTTTAATATAAGTACACAACAGGCTGAATAGCAATGTCTATAAGGTGACCTACACATGTATCAGTTGTGCATTGCCTTTTTGTTTTAAGCACTTCAGTACCACTTTATTGCCAGACCATTTTTCAATTTTCAGTGCTGTTTTGACTGACAATTCCTCTGTCATGCAACACTGTCCCAAATGAATTTTTGAGACATACAGAGCTTTCTTTTGGTGTTATTTATGGAAGAAATACTGCCAGAATTTTGAAACTCCCTGTTTTTATATTGGGTTTTTTATTTTCTACTTTAAAAAGTAAAAAAGAACAAAACTGAAAAAAAATCTTGTTTCTCTTACTTTCTCTTTAAATAAAAATACTAGGACATTATGCACACCCCAAAATAACCCCTTTTTGGAAAGTAGACACACTCACCTATTGACCCAATTTTTGGAAAAAAAGAAACATGCTGGTTTTGGGGAGGTTAAAACACGGAGCTTGGTAATGGTGTGCTAGATAAAGTGCATACCGGTCATACACAGATGGGGGAAGATGAAGGGGTTAATGTACAAGACACATACAGTAAGATTATAAAGGTAATGGTCAAAACTGAAATTTTGTATTTCTTTGGGGAATACAGCGCCAAACTCACTCCTCTACCTCCTTCTGCCCTATCCCTAATTTAACACATTTTTCAATCAGGATACTGATTTTCCGTGCTGCAGTGCAGATCATCATGGAAAATGCAATCTACATAAATTTTACTGTGCCTGCATGCATTTTGAGGTACATAGAAATAAATGCTAATGTAGTAAACAGTAGCATGCATTTAAATGTATTGAGGATGATTTACTAAAGGAGTTAAACATCCTCAAACAATAAATTGTGTAAATATACACTTTAACACCTTCCCATTCAATCTGCTACATGCCGGGCAGGCCTTTCGTCCTTCTGAGTGATCGTCATATGACATTGATACAGAATGCTTCCACGGGGCCACGCAGCGACGTAATCTGTCACTAGCTGTGTCCACTGGACACAGCCAATGACTGATGATTAAACTGGCACGCTGAAAGTACCATGTGATTGCTGTGACCAATCACAACAGATCACATGACAATTGTAAAGAATGAATGGCTTCCTTTCATGCCATCTTTTGTATACAATTGTGTTGCTAGCTGTGATTGGTGATACATTTTCTTCGAATCTACCAATTTTTTTGATTTGAAACGTTTGAATTGATAAATTTTGAATCGTCAAATCGAAAACTTTACATTTTTTTTTTTCGTTTCAAATGTGGCAGAGTGATCAAAGAAATGAAAAATCTTTATCAAATGATTACAATGACTCTTTAAATCATCTTTGGCTTAACAAAAACTGCATTATTTTGAAACGGTACTGTAATAACACACACGGTCTTTGAGTTCAGAAATATGTTTACAGTTCGAATTCGACTGGAATTTGATGCAAAAATCCAGTTTGAATTTTAGTTCGGACCTGAACGGTGAACCTTATTAAAGTCTATAGGACCTGAACTTGAAAAATCAAAAGTCCCCATTTTGAAGGCTTATATTCAGGTAATTGGCCATAAAAAGGGTATGGGGGTCTGGATACTTCCCCGGGGGACATGTATCAATGCAAACATTTTTTTTCAAAAGATCTTTTTTACAGGAGCAGTGATTTTATTGATTCATCATTTGTTAACCACATAACGACCGCCCACCACAGTTTTATGCAGCAGGCAGCCGCTCCTGGGCAAACCGACGTAATATAACGTCACTCACTCAGGAGACTCTAATAAATAATTCTATAAAGACTCTAAATAAATAAAAAACCCAGTGGTAATTAAATACCACCAAAATAAAGATCTATTTGTGTGAAAAATGTATAAAAAGTTCTGTAGCGCCCTCTAGTGTGTGCTACTAGAAGTGTAGTGTAGGTAAAAGCATTTCTTGGCTCAAGGATTAAAATTTGAGTCAAATACTTGGGTCAGAGTTATTAGAGGCCAGGGCTGGGTGACTTATCCTAGCAGCTCTCTGGAGCCTCCCTTATTTCTGGGATATAGGAGGATGTTCTAGAGCTAGTAGGCGGAGGAAAAGAGGGGCTGCTAGGAATATTTATGGGACCTCCAGGATCCCCAGGAGTGGGCTGGCAGAAGGCTAAGAGCATTCCCATAAATAGACATGGGCCAGGCCAGCAGGGGACTCAGGTGGAAGATGGAGATGGAATGCTGATGAGAGGCTGTCAGTGGGCCTTAAAGGAACCCCCTGCCAGGGCTGGAGCTTGGTGTAGCTGACCTGGAATGATCCCACCATAGGAGACAACTGGTGGGATTCATGCTGGAAAAGGCAGTGGGAAAGAGAAAGCAAGGACAGTGAGTATTATCAGCACAGTACAGGGACAACACAAGGGGAGAGATTGCCAGTTGTAGCAGTGCTCTCTGAAGACAGTGTTGTGCTCAAGTCTTCATCCTTGCCCTGGGGAATCTCCATGGAATTTTTCCAATCGAGGATGACTGGGAAAATGTGCAATTCAGGAAGGACTGGGGAAGCATGCCAGTCAGGAAGGACTGGGGAAGCAAGCAGCCAAGTGGGCAGTACAACTGGGCTTAGGGTCTCCAAGAAGGCAAAAGGATATGCTGTTCACTCCATATTGTGCTACTTTATCCACAAAGGGACAGGATGTTCCCAGCCTGTAATGGGCAGTTGCTGAATTAACACTAAAGATTGTTAATTTCCCTGGAGTGGTCAGCAGGAGCTGTACATGTGAACCATGTTTGTGCAGGAGGAAGGAAAATGTTTTTGTGTAAATAAGGAGGGAGTTGCCACCTTCTGTGTTGGAATGCATGAAGGAAATGCTGAGTGCCTGTAGCAGTGGGGAATCCTAACTCAGCAGCTCCTACATGGGATGTGCTACATTCCTTATGGTTATAGTGTTCTATGACCCCGCAATCGTCATTCAAAGAGTGACAGCACTGAAAGCTGAAAATTGTCCTTTACAGGAAGGGTGTAAAAATGTCCGGTATTGAAGTGGTAAATTATTTATGTGAAAAGCACATTTTTGTTTACATATATCATCTGCACATGATTGGATAAGTAAAATGGATATTAATGATTCACAAATCCTTTACTACTAAATCAATCAAAGCATATCATCTGGGAGAAGACGTTTATTTTTTTTGTATTTATTTTTCTTAGATAACAACATTCAGGGCCTATTAACAGGCAGTGCATGTACGTACATACTTTGTGTTAAGGCAGCCAATTCAAAGTAAATAGGCTGCTGATGCATCCTAACTTGCTTAATAAAGCACAATACCCTTTTTTCTAATGCAACACATTACTGCAATATGGCCATATTTGGTAACAGGGAACATGTCGACAGCAAAAGAGAGGAGAACGAGCTGGAAAAAACTGAGATACACTCACATTCTTGCAGAGTGGCAGCAGCATTTACAAATGATCATTCACCATGGACCGTGGATTGTTTCTAACCGGAAAGATGGCCGTCGTCTTCCTCCACTGCGCATGCGTCCGGCATCCACCAATGAGGTCCCAGTTTTTATAGCAATAAATAGCCTGGTTTTACTTACTACACTATGAGAGGCCTTTTTTTTTTCTTCCTGAGAATATTACTCACAGTGGTATAACAGCTTATGAAGGATGACTGACTGTGGAAACCTTTTTGGGTGATGATCTGTTCCCCATTGATTGGTATCATCTGCCATATACTGCCTATATGATCTTTTGATCTGGTAAGGGTATTTATAATACCTCTGTTGGTGGTGGTTCTGTCTCACCCTGTTCTTCCCAGGAGTGTTGGTCATCCTTGATTTCACGTGGAGATTGACCATTTTATCCGTGGATTCTATAAGGACATTTCTTATATCTACATTTATGTGGACTTTTATTCATGGTTAATATTAGCGCTACAAATTTCTCCTTTTATTGTCTAAGGGTTTGCTTACCTACAAATAAAAGAAATCAGATTTGTCTGACAACTTCTGTATTTCATGAATCCACTCTGTCTATTACTTAAAATATATTTTTCCAGCAAAAGCTCATCTATGCAGTCTTTTAATAAACTCTCTAGTATCTTCGCAACTATAGCAGTTAAACTAACAGGTCTATAGTTACATGGTAAAGACTATGACATTTTATTAAATATAGGCACCACATTGACCTTAAGCCAATCCAGTGGTTCTATTTCAGTCAATAAAGAGTCCCTAAAAATTTGAAACAATGGCTTTGAAATTACAGAGCTCAATTCTTTTAGGACATGGGGTTGTATACCATCTAGTCCAGGTGCTTTATTCACCTTTATTCTGTCAAAATATTTCTGGTCCATATACATTTTAAGCCATAGTGGTTCATTTGGGGCTATGATAATATCATCACCATTATGGACTTCAGCTCCCCATACTCATTTGTATACACAGAGTTGAAGATGGTTTTTAATAAATTTGCCTTTGTTCCCAGTCACCTACTTCAGATGATTTTGTAAAGGGCCTATCTGCTCAGACTTGACCTTTTAAATATTAATATATTTGATGAATTTGAAGAATTGGTTTGCAATCTGTTGTTCTTTTTGAATTTTACAACCTTGATTTCCTTTTTCCATATGGTACTACATTCTTTTTAACATTTAAATGAGGATACTGTTCCTTCATTTTTATATTTTTTAAAAGCTAACTTCTTATTATTTATAGATTTTTTACCTTTGGCTGTGAGCCAAATAGTTTTTATTTTTAGCCTTTTAAACTTTTTGCCCTTGGGAATATAGTTTGCAGTATGTTTGCATACAGTCGTTTTGAAGAATTCACATTTCTGTTCTGTGCTCATCAATGCCAATGTTCCCTCCCAGTCTAGGTCTTGGAAAGCACCCCTTATTATTGGAAAAATTTGCTGTCTTAAAGTTAGTTGTTTTTATCTTTTCGGTATGTGCTTGTTGTTTACAGCTAAGATTAAATGAAATCGTGTTATGGTCATTGCTACCTAGATGTTTAGCAACAAAAAGTGTATAAATCTCTCAGATGTTAGAAGATAAAATCATATATATTGTATATCCCTAGTCTAAGATGTACACTTAACACAATGCACAGTACAGAAGGGTTATAGCAGCAAACTCAAGTGCCTAAGACCCCACAGCATTTGCAAATATTACTACTTCAAGTGGTTCAATATTAATGATCACTACTTACTATAACGGAGGAGAATGACAGGTTAATGTGAAACTTTGATCAACTTCTATGATTGGTCACAACTAGGGATGAACCGAACGACCCCCTGTTCTGTTCGCACCAGAACTTTCGAACATCGCAAAAGTTCAGAAATGAATAACAAACCACATTGAGTCCATGGGATTCTAACTGTAAAAATCAAAAGTGCCCATTTTGAAGGCTTATATCCAAGAAATTGGGCATATAATTATGGGGGTCCGGGTACTGTCCTCGGTGACATGTATCAATGAAAAAATAGTTTGTAAAAAAACGTCATTTTTAAATGAGCAGTGATTTACTGATGCTTAAAGTGAAAGCATCATAATGAGAAATAAATATAAAAATGAAAAATTCCTTTCAATATAGTGCCTGGGGTGTCCCCTTAGTCTACCTGTAAAGTGGCACATCTGTAACGTGTATAGAAACTGCTGCAGATATAATAGCATTTATAAAGCCAAAAAATGACATTGCAAGCTTTTTTTTATTTTGTAAATAATGGCTTGGGGAGCCCGTCTATATGATGTAATGCACTTGGAACAAGATTAGAGATTTTTTGGATACATTTTGGTGTCTCTTCCGCAGACTTTAGATAAAAGTAACAGGTGCGGAAAAATTGGTCTTTGGGTATCGAAGGTGCATTCACACGGTAACTCTATAGAGGTACTCTTGATGAAAGCAAGAATTGCATTGCTGTCAAAAATTCAAATTATATGCACCTGTCAAACAGGTGTGGAAAATTGGTCTTTGGGTGTCTGTGGCACCTTCACACGGTAACCCTATAGAGGTACTCTTGATAAAAGTAAGAATTGGCCTTGCTGTCAAAAATTTAAATTATATGCACCTGTCAAACAGGTGTGGAAAATTGGTCTTTGGGTGTCTGTGGCATCTTCACACCGTAACCCTATAGAGGTACTCTTGATATAAGATAGAATTGGCCTTGCTGTCAAAAAGTGAAATGATATGCACCTCTCGAACAGGTGCGGAAAAATTGGCCTTTGGCTGTCTGTGGCACCTTCACACCATAATCCTGTAGAGGTACTCTTGATGAAAATAAGATTAGGCTCTGCTGTCAAAAATGTAAATGATATGCACCTGTCAAATAGGTTTGGAAAAATTGGTCTTTGGGTGTCAAAGGTGCCCTCACACTGTAACCCTATAGAGGAACTCTTGATAAAAGAAAGAATTGGCCTTGCTGTCAGAAATTGAAAGATATGCAGAATTGTCTTGCTGTCAAAAATTTAAATGATATGCACCTGTCAAGCAGGTGCAGAAACATTGGTCTTTGGGTGTCTGTGGTGCCTTCACGGTTCACGCCATAACCCTTTTGAGGTACTTTTGATGAAAGCAAGAATTAGCCTTGCTGTCAGAAATTGAAATGATATGCACCTGTCAAACAGATGCGGAAAAATTGGTCTTGGGGTTTTTTTTGCCCATGAAACCTACACCAAAAAAATTCTTCCAGATAAAATGAACACCCACAACACTAGGCAGCCTAGAAGTCTTGCAGAGATTCCACATCCCAAAAACACTTAATCAGTGACATTGGAATCAGGGACTTCACTGCTGCTGGTAATCCAGGACTGATTCATTTTGATAAATGTCAGAAGGTCCATGGAGTCTGTGGACAGATGCATTTCTGTCATCAGTAATAAAACATCCAGCACCATTGACTGCCATTCAGAAAGCACTCCAGATGCAGAGCAGCCCAGCAGCTCAATTGCATACTGGGCGAGTTCTGGCCAGTTGTATATTCTCATGATCCAGTAACCCAGTAGATCATCAACTGAAAAGTTCTTCATCTCTATTTTCTCCCTGAGATATTCGTCCTTCAAATAATGCAGGTGCTGCCGATGGGATGTGGAAACTAAGAGCACTGGGCGGGGAGGACTAAAAAAATTGTGAAATGCATCACTTAGGTGGCCCCCTTCTCCACCGCTCCTCTCTTGACAAACATAAGCCTCAAACTATGTTTTCCAGAGTCGGTAGGTTACAGAAGATAAACTCCTCTTTGAAGTGTCCTCAAGAGATTCCATTTTCTGCACCCTCTGTGGGGATGGGATGAATTCTGAGACTTTCCACCAGTAACAGTGGTCAAGGAGGGTTGCCAACCAATAGTGATCCTTCTCCTTGATGTCACATATTTTTGGGTCCTTTTTCAAGCTTTGAAGCATGAGGGTGCCCATGCACAGCAAGTTTACGGAGACATGAGAACCATAATCCTCGGGGTCACTGAGGATTACAGTATCTGGAACTGCCTCCTCCCAGCCACGTACTACTCCCAAGGGTTCTGGGGATAAAGAACCATGTTTTGAGGGTTGACGTATGTCTTCCTTTGCTTCAATGACTCCAAAACTCCCAGAATCCTCCTCCTCCCTCTCCTCCTAAGCATTCTGTAGTGTAGGAAGAATGGTGTCTGCATAAAGAGAGGAAAGGAAGTCCTCCTCTTCCTCCCGCTGCTCTGCCTTGAGTGCCCTGTCCATAATGCCATTCAGAGTCTGCTCCAGCAGGAACACAACAGGGATTGTGTCACTGATGTATGCATTGTCACGGCTCACCATCCTTGTGGCCTCCTCAAATGGTGACAGTACAGTGAATGCATCCTTTATCAGCAGCCATTGGTGTGAGGAAAAAAAGCTGAGCCTGCCTGAGGCTGTTGTTGTGCCATACTCACACAGGTACTCATTAATGGCTCTCTGCTGCATGTGCAGCTGCTTGCAGCATTGTCAAAGCCGAGTTCCATCTGGTGGGCATGTCAAAAATCAGGCATTTTATGGGCAGGTGGAATTCCTGCTGAACTTCATTCAACTGCGCAACGGCTTCGTATGACTGCCTGAAATGACTACAGACTCTTCTGGCCTGCTTTAGCCGATCTTCCAACCCTGGGTACCTATTTAGGAAATGTTGCACCATCAAATTTTCCTAGTCTAAGGATGGACAGGAGGTTTGTGCCATTATCGCACACCATCCTGGCTCCAGCTGGCATGGCTTGAACCATCTCTGGGGCTGCCCCTGCCGAGCTGCAAGAATCTTTGCTCTGGTGTTGTTCCTCTCCCCTAGACACACCAACTGAATCACTGCATGGCACCTTTTAGCCTGACACATTGAATAACCCCTTGAACGCTTAGGGGGTACTTATGGTTCATAGGACAATTCAGCAGAGGAGGGCATAGAGGAGGAGGGGGTAGAGCTAACAAATCTTGCATCATCACCACTAGCTGTATGGAGACGTGGCAGCACAACAGGCTGCAGCACTGAGCACTTTCCTGCATCCTTCCGAATTGCAAGCAGAGTAACCCAGTGTGCAGTAAACTAAATATAGTGTCCCTGACCATGCTTGCTAGACCGCTTGTCAGCAGTAATGTGAACTTTGTGTCTGACTGCTTTGCCCAACGATGCCACGACATTGCCTTCTCCCTGATGGTACAGAGCTGGAAGGGCTTACCTGAAAAGAAATAGCGACTGGGAACCTGCCATTGTGGTACAGCACATTGTGAAAATTCACCAGACGGAAAGGCAGAAGTTGTAAAGCCAGCAGCTGTAACAAGCTTGCATTTAGACGCTGGGCATGTGAGTGGTAGTGACTGTTTTTTTTTTTTTTTGCTGCAGCAGATGGGGCAGAGAAATTTGCTGGCTATAGTCTACAGCTGGTTGTGTGCTACTGGCAGATGTGCTTCAAGGACCAGGGACACCCTGCGCTATAACATCATCCCTGTCAGTGTAGACTGCTGAGAGGTTAGGAGGTATAGCGGGGTAGACTGTGGTGAGTAAGGAGAAGGAACAGAATTGTGTCCCTTTTGTGTGGCTTTCAGGTGCTATTGCCAACGGGGCTGAGTGGTGGGAGGTTAAATGCCTTGTCAAGCATTTGGTACCCAAATGACTGGCGTTTTTGCCATGCTTGATGTGCATATGACAAAGTGCTAAAAAACTGCCCAGGCAGCTTAGCTGTAGTAAGATGCCGGGAGATAACAGCTCTGCAATGTAATGGAATAGGGTGGCTGCTCTCTTCTCTTCCATGATGGCTGCCTCGTTGGGTTTGTGCCTCACCCTTACTTTCCTCCTCTGCTCTATCTGGCACACAAGTCACATCATCATATCCTATATCCTCATTACCACTGGAGACAACTTGGCAATACGCTGCGGCTAGGCGAACATGACTGCCAATTTGTGTACCAGTGTTCTCCCCTCTCTGTAGGCTCATGTTCCTACATTCCTCAAACTCAGAACCAAAAACCCTGGCTCAGGGACTACTGATGTTGTAACAGTGGCAGCGAGAACGTGGTGGGTGTGTCACCAGGGTAGACCAGAAGTTTAATCGGCAGGTATTGGCAGGCCAGCAGATTCCAGGCTGGTGGCAGCAGGCAGGTGCATGTGGAGCAGAAGAGAAACAGGATGTGTGGTCAGACGGGTTGGTAACAGACGATCAGATGCAGGCAAAGAATAGTCAGGGTACAGGCAGAGATTGGCAAGAAGAGTTCAGGCACATGAGCAAGAGACAAGAAGCAAAGTCCAGAAACAGGCCAAGTTAGTAGAGGTTCAACAGAGCCTGCTTTTTGTCCTACAATTTATGTGGTTAACAGGGCATTCAGCTTTGTTAGTTTCCTTTTTTATTTATTTTTTATTTATTTTCTTTGTCTGGGTATCTGAACTACTATATCTGTGTATTTGTGCAATTTTCTTTTCGTTTTGGATTGAGTCGGGATAGACTAGATAATCTAGGTTTTTAACGTTGTAATTCTTGTGATTCAGGAGAAAAAAGGAAACAGAGAATCTTATTGGTTACTATAAGATATTTTCCTTTTCATACTTCAGCCCCATGGTGGTACTACTAATGGAAAAATGTCTCATGCCATATGCTTTTTTAATCCAGACTGCATATTACTTTTTAGTGTAATATTGAAAAGCATTACAAGTTTAATCTTAACTTTTTCACTTTGATATAATTTAAGAACATTTGGTTTGCATAAGCAAAATAACGTTTTTAACACATAAATCCACTGTAGGCTTATGATCTAAGATGTGCTGTTCAAAGAGGGTCACTTTGTAAGACAAAGCAAAGCTGCCTTAAAAAAAAAGAGGCATTAAAAAAGAAATTAGCATTCACCCCCAAAGTAAATTTAATGTCACTCTGTTATTCTAATAGTGTAGATCCAATGTCAATCATGGGGAACCCTGACGAGCCACTTAACGTGAAGATCTGGATCATAACGAGTCTCTCTCATCCCTCTCCTATCTCAAAATGACAGCTTCTCAGCCAGCTACTGAATGTAAAAAAACAACAACTTGGTAATGCTAAAAAATTTAATTGACCAAATACAATGCTCAAAAAAATTAAGGTAACACTTTTTAATCAGAGTATAACATCAAGTCAATTAAACACCTGGGATATTAATCTGGTCAGTTAAGTAGCAGAGGGGTTTGTTAATCAGTTTCTGCTGCTTTGGTGTTAATGTAGTTAAGAACATGGGCACTAGATGGGCAACTATGAGAAAACCTCCAAAACAGAATGGTTTTACGGGTAAAATTGACTTCCCTACTCATTTATCTGACTGCTTTTCACTAGTTATGCATTTGGCTAAGGTCAGTGTCACTATTGGTGGCATGAGGCCATATCTGGACCCTATAGAGGTTGCACAGGCATTCCAACTCCTCCAGGATGGCACATCAATATGTGCCATTGCCAGAAGGTTTGCTGCGTCTCCCACAACAGTCTCAAGAGCATGGAGGAGATTCCAGGAGACATGCAGTTACTCTAGGAGATCTGGACAGAGCCAAAGAAGGTCCTTAACCCATCAGCAGGACCCATATCTGCTCCTTTGTGCAAGGAGGAACAGGATGAGCACTGCCAGAGCCCTACAAAATTACCTCCAGCAGGCCACTGGTGTAAATGTCTCTAACCAAACAATCAGTAACAGTCTTCATGAGGGTGGCCTGAGGGCCCAATATCCTCTAGTGTGCCCTGTGCTCACTGCACTGCACCATGGAGCTTGATTGGCATTTGCCATTGAGCACCAGAATTGGCAGGTCTGCCACTTGTGCCCTGTGCTTTTCAAAAATGAGAGCAGGTTCAACCTGAGCACATGTGGCAGACGTGAAAGGGTCTGGAGAAGCCGTGAAGAACATTATGCTACCTTCAGCATAACCAGTTTGGGGGTGGGTCAGTGATGATCTGGTGAGGCAAATCCAAGGAGGGATGCACAGACCTCTACAGGCTAGAAAATGGCACTCGGACTGCCATTAGGTATTTTGAAGAAATCTTTGGACCCATTGTCAGACCCTACACTGGTGCAGTGGGTCCTGGGTTCCTCCTGGTGCATGACAATTCCCAGCCTCATGTGGCGTGATTATGACACCAGTTCCTGAAGGATGAAGGAATTGATGCCATTGAAAGGCCCCCACGCTCGCCTGACCTAAATCCAATAGAACACATCTGGGACATTAAGTTTTGGTCCATCTGACGCTACCAGGTTGCACTTTAGTCTGTTCAGGAGCTCAGTGATGACCTGGTTCAGATATGGGTGGAAATAACCCAGTACACCATTTAATCGTCTCAGTAGGAGCATGCCCCGACATTGTCAGGCATGCATACAAGCACATGGGGGCCATACAAAAAAACATTCTGAGTTGCTGCAATTAAAGTTCAGCAAAATGGCGTAGCCTGCTGCATCATTTTTTCACTTTGATTTTCAGGATGATTTTGAATTCAGCCCTCTGTAGGTTGATAATTTTAATTTCCATCAAACAATGTGGCATCCTTTTGTTCCTAACACATTACCCAGTCCAAATCAGTATAGATATCCAGCATGATATGTTTCCCTATTGAGATCTGATATGTTTTTAAAATGCTCCTTGCGCAGTGTATAATCATAGCCATATTTGGTCAATGACCTCACCAAGGTTTCCAGCCAGCTCATTTACAATTTGAAACAAGATGTCAGGCAGCCAAAAGCTGTCATTCTGTGGTGGTAGTAAAACAGTCACTAAATGAATGACTTACAGCTCCAGTTTGGTCATTTAGTTTGTCTATTTGGTGAACTGTTAGCAGTTGGGGTTTGGGTTGAACTCACGTTTGACCCAAGCACAAAGCTCAAGGCTACACAGAATCACATGTGGGTGTTTCCTAAGGCAAGCTTCCTTGGAATGCCCTCTCCCCCAAACTGTCATCAAGTTATCAAGACATTTTGATATTTGTATAACTCCTCCCAAAAACCAGCTCACTTCTTGCCACAGGGCCCAGGGCCCTTGAGAAGATTACTAAGGCAGAAAGCTATGTACAGCAGTCTGCTGACCCCTGCCACCAACCATGATCTGCCTGCATTACATAGAGAAGCACAGTGATCCATTGATGATATCACTGGATCTAAAATAAGGTTTGAAATTAAAAGGAATTAATAAATTAATACATGGAAAGGTTTTAATATAAAATTACATTTGCATGGTAGAAAGGAGGAACCAGGGGAGGCATATAAAAATATATAAGCAGAATAAACTTCAGCTTTAATATGTAAAAAGAAGTAATATTTGAACACTGACAACCTTGGGGAGAAACAGAGGAGGGGAGAGGTTATAAAATCAACATTATTAAAGTCTTTTCAATCATTGGCTGCATTTTAGCTGGTCTCATAATATGGCACATTTTTTTCATATTATATCCCTATAAATGCATTTTTTTGAATCACACAGTTTAATCTATGAATCTCATTTGTATTTTTCTTCCAAGCCAGGCAATGTCTTTTAACTTGTTAAATAATAAGGCTTCCAGGAACTTTTCTTAAAATGTTTTTCATTCCCTTTTTTTCCCTCTCCACATCCAATGTACGTTCTGTGCTAATGATTTGACTTCAGGCTGAGTCAGACCATTAGTAACTCCACCATTTCCCAGAGCTCCCCCATAAGTCACCATGCACTGTGATCAAGCAAGAGCTTGCAGGATCACAGAACAGCTAATACAGACATTCATTCAGCTTCACATAGTGCACTTAATCTTCATTGCTTGAATCATTTTATCCTGATACTTGGATCATTGTTCTGTATGCTTTTGGCGTGGGACCTGCACGCTATCAACATAAAGACTCCAAGCAAAGGATGAAATATGAAGCTAGTTTATTTTAAAGCCTAAGTTTAAAAAAACAATCGGCACAAAGGACATTACTTAGAGTCAATCATATAAGTCTCTTTTGCTTTATTTTTCTGGTGAGGTGGAGGTTAGTAGGGCTGAAGAACCTGTGTTAGGCACTCATCAAGAGTGCCGACCATGCCTACGCTTTCTGCCCACTTATAGCCTTTATGAATGAAACACACTCTATAATTGGAGGACAAGAAGATGAATGAATAGGGATGGGCTTACGTTCGACTCGAACATCAACTGTTAGTGTGTTTGCTGAACACACAAACAAATGGGGTGCTTGGCGGGAAGTTCGCCTGCTGATTAGCACCCCATAATGCAGTGTGCTGTTGCAGTGCATTAATTGCTGATGATTGCCCAAAGCATGCACCTGACCTGTATGCTTTGGCCAATCTCAGCACAATGTACTGTGAGAGCCATGATTGGTCAAAGGTAAAGTACCTGTCACCAGCCCATCAGAGTACCCGAGTATCTGTCATCAGAGTACCCGAGTACCTGTCTCCAGCCATTCAGAGTACCTGAGTACCTATCTGCAGTCCTTTAGAGTACCTGAGTACCTGTCTCCAGCCTTTCAGGGTACCTGAGTACCTATCTGCAGCCCAATAGAGTACCCGAGTACCTGTCTCAAGCCCATCAAAGTACCGAGTACCTGTCTCCAGCCCATCATAGTACCCAAGTACCTTGCTGCAGCCCATCAGAGTACCCGAGTACCAGAGTACCTATCTGAAGACCATCAGGGTACCCGAGTACCTGTCTCCAGTCCAGAGTATCTGAGTACCTGTCTCCAGCCCAGAGTACCTGATTACCTATCTGCAGCCCATCAGATTACCCGAGTCCTTGTCTCTAGCCCATCAGAGTACCCAAGTACCTCTCTGCAACCCATCAGAGTACCTGAGCACCTCACAGATTATGTGTTGGTGTGTTTGCTTTCCAAGATGGGGTCATTTTGTGGTTGTTTCCATTGTCCTGGTGCTCCAGGGCCTTCAAAAGTGTGATAGGTTGTAATGAAATTAGATGTGTAATTTATGCTCCTAGAACGACTGAAGGTACTACTTGGATGTTGGGCCTCTGTATGTGGCCAGGCCATGCAAAAGTCTCACACATGTGGTATCGCCATAATCAGGACAATTAGTAGAATGTATTTTGGGGTGTAATTTTTGCTATGTACATGCTATGTGTTAGAAATATCTTATAAATTGACAACTTTGTCTAAAAAACAAATACGTTTTCTTTCCACATTTTCCAAAAACATGTGGAAAAAAATTACATATTCAAAAGACCCATTATGCCTCATAGAATATACATTGGGGTGTTTGCTTTCAAAAATGGGGTCATTTTGTGGGTAATATGATTGTCCTGGTGCTCCAGAGCCTTTAAAAGTGTGATAGGTCGTTAGGAAATTATATGTGTAATTTATGCTCCTAGAACAGCTGAAGGTGCTCCTTGCATGTTGGGCCTCTGTACGTGGCCAGGCCGTGTAAAACTCTCACACATGTGGTATCGCCATACTCAGGATGAGTAGCAGAATGTATTTTGGGGTGTCATTTTTGCTATGAACATGCTATGTGTTAGAAATATCCTTGGAAAAAAGAAATATCCTATAAATTAAAAACTTTGTGTAAAAAAAAAATACGTTTTCATTTTCTTTCCACATTTTCCAAAAACTTGTGGGAAAAAAATGACATGTTCAAAAGACTCATTATGCCAATATACTTTGGGGTGTTTGCTTTCCAAAATTGGGTCATTTTTTGGGTGATTCCATTGTCCTGGTGCTCCAGGGCCTTCAAAAGTTTGATAGGTTGTTAGGAAACTATATGTGTGTTTTATGCTCCTAGAACACCTGACGGTGCTCCTTGAAGGTTGGGCCTCTGTATGTGGCCAGGCTGTTTAAACGTTTCACACATGTGGTATTGCCATACTCAGGGGAAGTAGCAGAATGTATTTTGGGGTGTAATTGCAAGTATGCTTATGCTGTGTGTGAGAAACTTATTATGACAATTTTGTGTAAAAAAAAATGTATTTCTTTATTTTCCCAAAAATTGTGGGAAAAAATTACAACTTCAAAAAACTCACCATGCCTCTTACTAAATACTCTGGAATGGTTACATTCCAAACAGGAGTCATTTGAGGAGTATTTGTACTGTCCTGACATTTCAGAGCCTCAAGAAATGAGATAGGCCATCGGTACATCAGATGTGACTAGGTGTGATCAATTTTCAATGATTGGCACCATAGCTTGTAGACTCTAAAACTTTCGCACAGACTAAATAATATCCACTAATTTGGGTTATTTTTACCAAAGCTATGTAGCAGTATAAGTTTTGGCCCAAATGTATGAAAAAAAAAAGACTTATTTGCAAAATTTTATAATAGAGACTAAAACAAAATATTATTTTCTCAAAATTTTCACTCTTTTTCACTTGCCCCAAAGTACCTACCCTCCCATGTTGAGGGCATGTGGTATGGATCAGGAGGGGGGGGGCTGGCATGTCCCCCCCTCTTTCCTGACCTGCTAGGCTGCTAGATCAGATAAGGGTCTGGTCTTGATTTTGGGGGGTAGGACCCCGTGCCATTTTTTTTTCATTTTTCATTACTGCAGCAGGCTACATACATCGCACAAAGTGACTTTACAGTCACATTAGGGGACCCCCCCCCCCCCGAGGCATGATATTTAAAGGATTTTTTTCATTTTTATTGTTTCACTTCAAGCATAATTGGAATCACTGCTACTTTAAAAACTATCATTTAAAAAAAAAATGTCATGCATGTCCTCCAGTGCAGTACCCGGGTCCCCATACACTTTTTATGGCAATAACTTGCATATAAGCCTTTAAAATTAGGACTTTTAATTTTCATGTTCGTGTCCCATAGACTTTAAAGGAGTTTGCATGGTTTGCTAGAACTTTTTCCTTGTTCGAGATTTTCTGGTTTGAACTGAACAGGGGGGTGTTCGGCCCATCCCTAAGAATGAAAGGTCCGTCTCCTCCATTCCTTTTTTTCACACAACAACCTGTCTCTATCTATATGCACTGCAGTTATAGCTGCATTTGTTTTTTCACAGGGCATATTTCCTATGTTTTTGTTTTGGTTGCAATTAATTATTTTCACAGCCGATCCTTATGCAATTCACTAGTAACAGGTATGCATGTGTTTTTTCACAGGGCATATTTCCAAATTGTTGCTGCTGATTTTATTTAGAAAGTCTCTTCTTTTTTTTAAAAAAAAAGTGTAATACAGTACACCTTGGCAATGTGTATCAATACAGAAATTTAGTTTTTCTTTCGGGAAAGCATGTGACAGCATGATTTACAGGCAGGAGATTGTGAGTGATAGGGCACCCCATAACACAAAGATGGAAATTAAATAAAATTCAGGCATGTAGCAGTTAAGCCTAATATTTTAAATTAAAACAAACTTGCTGCTAATTTTACACTGCTGTTTTTTCTGGGGTATTGTCATTCAAAGTGAAGCCCTAGCCTGCTGCTGGCCAGTTTTACACTGCTGTGTCCTCTGTGGTGTCTTAATTCTTTTAGGGAAGCTCTACCTGGGCTTTGTGTCTGTAGTAAATCGTGGCCTAAAACTGCTATTTAAAGTTGTCCTGCTGCTGTTAAATTCACACCGATGTGCTATCTGTGGTCTCTTCATTACTTTAGTATAATTCCTGCTGTATTCTTTATCTCACTTCAGACATTTCTCCCTAATTGAAAATGTCCCGCTGCTGCAGGGTGTTTTGCGAAGCATATGCAGGGATCTGCTGTCCTCTGTTGTCTGAATTTGTAAATAGCTTTTGTTTGTTAACCCCTTGGAGCCGGCAGGTGTTGGCCCTTTAAGGGAGTTTACATGCCGGGAGGCGGTGCGGGCCACTGTACAATATTTATAAAAACAAAATACACTGCGTGTTATACCTGAAGGGTTTCACATGTACTGTTTCTTTAAGGCTGGCTCCACCCAGGAGTGATGACAAGGGTTAAGGGGCAGAGTGGCCATCTTAGAGACATGTAAGAGATGCATTGATATACAGAGCTGTCCTGTAATGCATGTTGTAGTGTACAGTGAGTCCTGAATAAACATCCGTTGTTCCAGACCAGAGTCCTGTGTCTCTCACAACACAGAGAATATAACACTGTCGACGAGGATGGGATTTACAAGGTTACTATCCGTGTGAGAAAAGAAAGAAAGAAAAAAAAAACCTCTGGATTGTCAGCTGGATACAAACACCCACAGAGCCCAGCAGGAAAATGTCATTGATCGGGACATTAAGTGAATTTGATGGAGAACAGACAACCTGGAGTTCCTGGATTGAGAGACTGGAACAGTATTTCTGTGCAAATGCCATCCCAGGCGACAGACAAGTAGCAGTATTTCTGACAGTGGTTGGTGCTAGGACATATGACACTCTAAAGGCCCGTACACACGTACCGATCGTCGGCATACAAACGTCGGTGGACGAAGGATCTGCCGATTGTACGCGTGTTAGTATGGTGCCTCCGACAGATGTCTGCGCACAATCCGCGGACAAAAGTCTTTCATGCAAACATGAAAATATTTGTATGCCGACACCAGAACGGACGATTGTTCGCCTGTCAGTACACAATTCGGCCGACAGACCGCAGATTTGCAAGACTGGGCATGCTCAGAAAATAGAAAACACAGGGAAAGTTAACCATTACATGACATCACTTCTGCAGTCGGCGGACAAAATTCTTGTGCTGTCCTTGTGCTGTCTTTGCACTTTTCAGCAGACACCGACATCCCGGGGAGAAAAGAGGAACATTTGTAAGCCGACCATCGGTACGTGTGTACGGGGCTTTAGGGATCTCCTTTTCCCTGAAAAACCAGCAACTAAGACTTTGGCAGAGCTCCTGACACTGTTAGGGAATCACTTCCAGCCTAAACCACTAGAGATTGCAGAAAGATTCCGGTTCTATCAGCGGCAGCAGCAGCCGGGTGAAGATATTAAGGCTTATGTGCTCGCCCTTCGCAAACTAGCCTCAACCTGTTCTTTTGGGGAGTACTTACCGACTGCACTGAGGGAAAGTTTGTCATGGGACTAAATAGTGAGTTTAGCCAAAAGAGACTGTTAACAGAGAAAGATCTTACCCTTACAAAGGCAATTGAGATAGCTTCAGTGATGGAAATGGCTGTGAAAGATACAGAGGCATTGAACTCCCAGAGCAGAAGGGAAGAGGTTAAAGAGGAAGTTTTCAGAACAGCATGTAAGCCAACTGAAGCTAACTGTAAATATAGACCCTCACCAAGCCGGGAATCAGCTTGCTACCGTTGTGGGAATACAGATCATGATCACAAAGTCTGCCGGTTTAAGGATCAGCTCTGTCATAATTGTGGTAAGGCAGGCCATCTGAAACGAGTCTGCCGTAGTAAGAAGGTGCGAAATAAACAACCTCTGAACACCAGGACAACGGCATATATGGTGGGAAGATATACATCGTCATCGGAATCTGAGGATGAGGAAGTGCTCCACAGATTAGACATACATCATATGCATTCAGCACCCTCAGCAATGACTGTAGAGGTAACCGTGGAAGGAAAGAAACTCAAGATGGATGTAGACACAGGAGCAGCAGTTTCAGTTATCACCCAGAAACAATGGAGAAAACTTCTGATCCGAACAACTGTCCGTCCAACACCAATCAAACTACAGACATACTCAAAGCAGATACTCCACCCACTGGGGTACGTGAAAGTACAGGTATCCTACAAGGGTCAGACGAAGAGAATGCCATTATATATCCTAGAAAATGGGGGACCCCCTCTCTTTGGGAGAGACTGGATTTCTCACTTTGGCATGCCAGACATCGCCATTAACTCCTGCAACACCGTGACCATCCCATCAGAGGATGAAGAGGGATGGGTGGAATCCCTGAAACAGCGATTCCCACAAGTCTTTGATAACCATTTGGGGAAAATAAAGCATGACTGTGTGAGACTCAGGCTGAAACCCAACGCCCAGCCTAGGTTCTTCAAAGCTCGGACGGTACCTTTTGCACTCCGAGCAGGTGTGGAAGCTGAACTAAGCCGGCTGGAGGAACAAGGTGTCATCTCAAAGGTAGAGCACAGCGAGTGGGCATCACCAGTTGTACCAGTAAAGAAAGTGAATGGGGACTTATGTATTTGTGGCGATTTCCGCATGGCACTAAATTCTCAACTGGAGATAGACCAGTATCCCCTACCCAGAGTAGATGACATTTTTGCTTCTCTTGCAGGAGGTCAAAAGTTCCCCAAGCTTCATCTCAGGCAAGCTTATTTACAGTTTGAGGTCCACCCTTCGCCACGCCCCCTGATTACGTCAACATCTGATGAAACCGGTAGGGGACAGGCAACGTCCGCAGTGTCTGTATCTCCCCAGCGTCTACCCGCTTCCAGATAGAAGCTAAACGGCTAAACGGCTGCAGCTACCACACCGTCTGCCTTACGACTTCTCCAAAGGAATGAATTTTGATACCTGATACTTATATGCCGAATGTGAGTGTGTTATTCACTTTTTACCTATTAAAATTTGTGGTTTAACATACTACACCATGAGGAATTTTCCTTCTTTATTCATATGATATCTGGGCTGATACCATTTCCTGCGAGGGGAAGTATATCTCAGCGTATTGAGGCTGTACCTTTAGGAGAAGACCTTTTCATCCGTCCATCCATCGGGGGTTATGAGAAGTTCCTGTAAGGCGCACTGAGATCCCTGTAATGGGGATCATATGACTCCAGTAAGAGGCCACACTTATTGGTGTCTGGTGGAGGCTTTATCTTTATATTCACCACCTGGTCTACGGGATTTCCTCTAGGACTCCTTTTCTCATGGACTTTTATTTATTGATTGATTTATTCAATTTTATATATTGTCCGTATGGGTTCACTTTTATCTTAAGCCTTTGCTGTGATTGAGATCATTGTGTCAAGCGCTATATACCTTGTTTTTACTGTACAATATTTGTTGTTATTCTCTTTGAAATAATACACCTTCCTAATTATTTCAAACCTGGCTCATCTTTTCCTCTTATATAGCTACCCAATCAAGCTGCTTACATACTGCCCAGCCACTGAACAATATTTCTAGCTATTGCTTTTCAAATAATACACTCACGTTTTCATTGCAAAATAAAACCCGCCTATTCTCTTTGTAGTTGATTGCTATTAAAACACTTACACACTGTTCTGATGCTAGCCATTTATTACCAAACACATAATTGTAGACTACATTCTGAATCCATGGGGGAAAAACACAAGAGAGGGGGAAGGAAGGGGGTTTGAGAAATGTGGAGCTGTGGTTTTAAAGTGTTTTTGTACACTCTTTTAATATTTTAATAAACTGTTTATATTTGTTGTGGTTGCTATCATACTTCCACTATTTATATCAAGTGAATACGAAATTTGGTTTTACGGCCAGAACTTACAATTTTTTTTTTTTTTAAAAAGCCTTTTTTCAAGTTGTAATGATTCAGATTGAGGGCTGCTGCTGTATTTAAGGCAAGCTAGAAGAAAATGTTCAAAAATCTAAAAAACATCCAAAATATATAATGCCAGAATAAAATGTTTCTCATGCTGTCCATTATTATTTTTATACCGTTTTGTAACACCACACACAGCTTAAAGACATCTCACAAGCATGTACAGTAATTGAAAGAATTTGTATTTTTCCCACATTCCCCTCAAAGTCACATTTAAAAGAGAATGCTCTTCCTGCTGAACGGAATTTCATGTTTCCATAGTTTGTGTATGTTAAGTACACAACAACTCTTATATGTCTATAAAGTACTACTAGTAAAGTAAACAAGAGTAAAATAAGAATAATAAAATGCTGAATAGTCTTTTTAAAATGATATTTTATATTGGCATATGTTCCATATGCCTTTTGCCCAGCTCCTCAATCCCCCTTCCAATTTACCTTGAAAATGACCAGACACATTTGCTCACATTTGCTCACCCTACATATTAGTCATTTGTCAGTGTGCATTGGAGTAGTTTGGGAGAATTAAAAGTTTGTAATAGGAGAGTTTGTTTCTTTATGATGTTATACTGTACTATATTGTGCTATTGTGGTTTGCAGTATGACAGGCGACATATCCTTGTGTTAGCAAGCTCCATTGTCAAAGAGGTCATTAGGCAGGGAGGTAGTGATGTTCCAGAAGTGGTAACTTAATTCAAAGTAGACTCCAGCAAAGAGGTGGGAGTGAATGATGAGGTGGCAGACTGTCCATGGGTGCCACCAATTAAAAAGAAGGAACATTCTGAGAGATGGGCAGAAAAGCAACAAGGGCGAATTTTGTTAGAGGCAAGGGCAGTTTGCATAGGACTGTAGGAAACATGATATTCCATCTGACCTACAGATGCAGATCGCTGCTATCCCCAGGATAGGTCCACAAAGACCTGCAATGTGAGCCCTTTTACAAGTATCTGCTGCCAACAGCTTAATTGTAGTCTGCAGCCTTTGTCTGTGGCGCATCAATCATGGTAAAAGTACCAGTCATTTGGGTACCACATGAATGAGGAATCACATGACTCTGCACCACATAGCTTCATGGGAGAAAAACTTCAGTGAGACAAGTCGACAGCAAAAGACCAACACTAATTACAGTACAGGTAAACTCACAAGGAGTTTCACATGTTTAGGATATGTCATGCCAAGTTAAGTTATGTATCCACACCGAGGTGGGTGAAGTAAAGGCTTCAATCTTGCAGAATTCTTCTACACCCACCCTGCCATCTCCAGCTGCTTTCTTCACAAAAATGTCTACTCTCCATCTGATGAAGCGGAAGCAAAAGTAAGTCCCCAAATCACCCCATCCTCAGTGTCTTTAGGTTAGCTTGGCAAAACTGCTATCTTTGAAGCTGTTCCCATTTAAATTAATGAAGTCAGCCCCCTTCAGTGAGTTTATGGCCTGTGCTACACCACAGTGGCAGGTGCCCAGCCACCAGCTTATCAAATTTTGGCTATGGCTGACTGCACACATATGCTTAAGAGCATGTACATGTTGGCATGTTTTTATGCATGTTTGTAATCTTTTCCCTTGGGGTGGCTAGTCCTGTGTTATCTTTCCAGGAACCTTGTGCGTTAGACTGCTGCTGTTCTTATTACCCATTTCTGCCTCGTAATACACATCGCATCTGGGTTTACTCACCAGAGAAGGCAGCAAATGGATATTCGCTGACCTCCTTCCATTCCACCCACTGATACCTGTCATGGTAATCCTTAGTCCACAGGAAGGACAGCAGAGCTCAGGATACAGGGCAGCGGTGGTCGAGAGGTGGATTGGTACCTTTGTGAGGGGTGTGGAATTAATCAGATGGCTTCCACCAGAATCACTTCCATAAGAAAGTCAACAGTATGTCTTGACAATAGTAAACACAGTGTGTTTAAAATCCCATTCTACCAGTCCTTGTTTAAAAACGGTGCTTGTATTATTATTGTTATTATTCAGTATTTGTAATGCGCCAACAGTTTATGCAGTGCTTTACAATATAAAAGGAAGACAATACAGTTACAATTCAATAAATGCAAGAGGATTAGGAAGGCCCTGCTCAGAGGAGCTTATAATCTAATAGGGTGGGGCAGGTGATACAAAAGGTTGTAACTGTGGGGAATGAGCTGATGGATGCTGTAAAAGATTAGTTGAAGGTGTCATAGACTTTCCTAAAGAGATGAGTTTTCAGGGATTGCCTAAAGGCAGTTACAGTAGGAGATAGCCAGACAGGCGTAGGAAGTCTTGGGAGGAGTGGAGGGGACAGTTTGGGTGACATTTGGAGACAAGATTGGTGATGTAGCCCGGGGCAGAGTTGTAAATGGCTTTGTATGTTGTAAGTATTTTGAATTTAATTTGCTTGGTGATCAGAAGCCAGTGTAGGGATTGGCAGAAAGGGGTGGCAGACACTGAGCAGTTGGTAAGGGGTATAAGTCTGGCAGCAGCATTCATTATAGACTGAAGAGGGAATAGCCTATAGAGAGGTAGGCCAAGGAGAAGGGAGTTGCAATAGTCAAGGTGAGAGATAACAAGGGAGTGAATGAGGAACTTGGTGGTTTCATTTGTTAAAAAGGGGCGTATTTTAGAGATGTTACAGAGGTGAAGTCTACAAGCTTTTTAAAATGATTTGATTTGGGGCTGAAAGAACAGGTCTAGGATTACACGTAGCACCCTGGCATGAGGCGAGGGACTGATGGTTGCATTATTGATTTTGATGGAAAAGTCATGGAGGGGGCATGGGCAGGGGGAATATTACCAACTTGGTTTTAGAGAGATTTAGTTTAGGGAAGTGGTGCAACATCCATGTTGATTTGTCAGTTAGTAAGTTAGTAATGCGAGAGGAGACTGAAGGAGTGAGGTGTAGACAGATAGATTTGGGTATCATCTGCATATAGATGGTATTTGAAGCTGTGGACCGTTATTAAGTGACTAAGGGAGGAGGTGTAGATAGAGAAGAGAAGGGATCTAAGAACAGAGCCTTGGGGGACCCCCCAGAAAGGGGCAATGTAGAGAGGAGGAGACAAAGTTGTAGGTAACACTGAAGGAGCGCTGTGATAGGTATGTGGAGAACAAGGATAGAGTGGAATCTTGCAGTCCAAGGGAACAGGATTTATTGAGAAGGAGCGGGTGGTCAACAGTATCAAAGGCCGCTGAGAGGTCAAGTAGTAGGAGTATGGAGAAGTGGCCATTTTAGCAGTTAGTAAATTGTTGCAGTCAAGCTCTTAATCTAAAACTGATATGAATCATTTTTTTTAAACAAAACTTTGCATCAGAAATTTAATACACAGCTAGGTAGGTGTTCAACTATTCTTATACAGTAAAACCTTGGATTGCGAGCATAATTAGTTCCGGAAACATGCTTGTAATCCAAAGCACTTGTATATTAAAGCAAATTTCCCTATAAGAAATGCCACATCCACATCCATTTATTCATAATTCATTCAGTTTATAGTCCAAATAAAAAGATTATATCAGTGTGATAGGTTGTGTAACCATAAAATGTCTATCCAAAATGGCAGCCTCCACAAGGTGATTAGAAGCAAATTCCAGCAGAAGCTACATAGTATAAAAGAGAAGAGAGACACCGATATGGTTACATTAAATGAAAGTACATTTAGCAACTTACATGGTTGATGATTAAAAGAGGCACCTCTAAGTATGCAGGCATCTGGGGTAAGGCTGTCCACATAGACCATCCTCTGCAGTGCCGGCTCTCACCAGTGTCAGTCTGCAATCGTGACCTGGAAGACTACCCTGCAGTAGACCGATCTAAAAGCAAGGCTTGAAGCGCTCGTGGAGCGCAGCATGGAAGGGATGACATTGATGGCGGTGTGGAGGATGGTCTATATGGACAGCTTTAGCCCAGATGCCTGCATACTTAGATGTACCTGTTTTAATCATCAACCACGTGAGTTGCTAAATGTTGTACCTTCATTTAATTTATTGCTACACTTGGAGGCTCCTCTCTTCTCTTTATACTCAGTTGTGATATGAGGCTACTTGTATATCAAGACATTGCTCATTTATCAAGTCAAAATGTTTAAAAAAAAAAATTTGCTTGTCTTGCAAAACACTCTCAGGCCAAGTTACTCTCAATCCAAGGTTTTACTGTAACTTGTTTGTTACTGAGTTTCATGTTTTGTCATTGGCATGCTTTAATACTTGCATTATATTAACTGAAACAATTTTGAAGGTGTTTTTATAATATATGATTCATCTGGCAGATTATATGGCAATAAATAAACAAAAGCACTACAAAACTACAGCACTAAAAAAGTGTATTGTATAGAGACGTGTTAAAATATGTATCCAAAATGTAAAAATATGCAACACTGTTTAATATTATGAATATTAATATTATGAATAAAGTAAAAAAAATTCCTTGAATGAATCATCCCTTAGTTGCATGACTCATTACATAAAAGGTATTTTATTAGATAATAAAAACAAATAAGAAATATAGTGCTCCATCTAGCAGACAGTTGTCACCCTATAACAGTAATTGCTTGAAGACATACAGTATCTTCATACCAATATCATTAGGTGTTCTTTAATGAAAGTTGCAGATTGAAAACAATCTCTGAAGTTGCATAAACAAGTTAAAGCGTTATGAGATTTTAGTGATAGTGTTTAGATCTACTTTGAGGGCTAGTTCACTCCAGACCATGGTGCAGAAAACCCACGCTCCGCATTCAGATCGCACTGCAGTTGCAATCTGCAGTAGGTGTTAATGTTAATTTAATGACACCCCAAATGCAGGTCCCAAATGCAGTAGTACCATGTGATCCAATTGTTGTGAGTTTGGTAAAGTAGTGTATACGCTACTTTTGGTGCAATCTGGTGCGATTTTAGCCTATTCAAACGAATGGGCTGAAATCACACTGCACCTGGATTGCAAGTGAATCGCATAGGAGCGCACATTGTATTCCTGTACAATTTGTGGTGTGAGCCAGCCCTAAGTGTTGGGAGGGGGTTGGGGAGGGGAGTTAAATTGTATGTAAACCTTAAAAATTGCTTTCTGATGAGGAATGAGAAGCTGCATAATATTACAAATTTGTTCTCGGGCTTAGGTAAATCTTCAGGCAGAATTCAGGGCTGCTCTATTCACACTCTTTATGAGCTTCAAGACAAAAAACTCCCAGGAACAAATGTTCTGTGCTTTGCTTAGGTGTTCTGCTTTGGAAATCATTATCCTATTAAAACATTATATGTGACTTAACACAAAACCACATTTTCTGCATACATTCATTTGCTGGCAAAGAAATAATCACCACTATTAGAAGGCTATACGGAAAATTAACCTCTTCGCTGACATAGCATTTACAAGTCCAATCAATAAAGTAATGACTGCAGAATGCAACTAAGCAAAATGAAATCAATGAGGAATATGATTATTTTAGCAAAGTAAGAAAGTGAGCATTGGTTAATGGATACATTGCCTGCATATTCTAATGTGAAGATACACTTTCAACAATTTTTAAGGCTATCAATTGCTATTCTGAGTTGTACAATTTGGCATATATCTAGATTATTTAAAAGTGTATTTTGTGCTCCAAACAACTGAACAAAAATGAAAAAAGGGAAAAAAACGAATTAAAAAATTAACTGAAAACCCGGCTGTATCTTTATTCTTTATATATAAAGAAATACATAAATGAAATGAAGCGCTAAAATAATGTATAAATAAATATATTAAATACATGTTAAAACGTGTATCCAAATAAATAAAAATTAGATGTCAATCATTAGTGTACCCAAGTACTACTCCTGAGGACATCTTAGGAATGAAGTGTGTCGGGCAAGGTAAATGATCTATGGTTAATCAGCTTTAGTGGTGTCTATAGGTGACATAAATTGGGGACTATCAGCGGGCTTTATGATCTGTGGTGAATGGCAGCGCTGGTCTCCAGAGCAGCTCCTTTTTCCAAACACCAATGATATCACTTACAAATCCCTCTCATTTCTAGCAGTGTGGTTAGACAGCGGAAGGTAAATTGTCTGACCACACTACGTTAGCAAGAGCAAATGCTAAATGCACTTGGTCTCCTGGGGGATAAAAAAACGTGGCAACATTTGGGGGAGACTTCTTATTTAATAACCTCATTTAGACAAAAATTTGTAACACTTTGTAAAACTCCAAACTTTGTGCATTATACTAACAAAAAATCTTCATCTTTAACTTTACAATTTTTGTCTTAGTTACATAGTGAGGTTGAAAATTTTTTTTACCACAGGTGGACTCCAGTCAAGTTGGAGAAACATCTCAAGGATGATCAGTTGGCTGATCATCCTTGAGATGTTTCTCCTACTTGACTGGAGTCCACCTGTGGTAAATTCAGTCGATTGGACATGATTTGGAAAGGCAAACACCTCTCTTGAGATCCTGTACCTGGTCTGAATGTCTATCCCGGTTGGTGAGGGAATTTGAAGCGGAGGATCGGTATAATAATTGGATCATTATGTCTATGTGACCCCCTATAATCAAGGGGTCATATACTTCTGGTGAGAAGTACCTTGTAAGAGCACTGGGTCGAAGTTTGGAGGTGGAGGCTTTGTAAGCACTCCTATCAAGCCTATGCTTTTATCAAAAAATTGTTGCTGCCAATCATTGAACTTTTTTATTGATATTGATATCGAGCACTTTAGAACTCCTATTTATTTGCACTAGCACTTTATTGATTAACACCTATGTGTTGAGCGCAATATATTCACCATTTATAATTGTCACAGCATTTCTTGCTTTTTGTTTGCAGCTCCCAGTGTGGACGCAATTCCAATTAATTCAATTCAATGTGTTTATTTATTTATGTTCACTAAAACTTATGTGGCGAATTAGCCTTACCACATAGTTAGTTTGATTATTCATTTGCGCAGTTTCTTTTGGACCACACCATTTTTTCTATACTGTGTAAAGTAAGCCACTTCAGTACAGGGTAGAGCCGGTACAACTGTGTAGAACTGAATGTAAGACTGGACTTTAGCTTTAACAATACAGTATATAATCACATGTACCATTGTGAAATGGAATGCTTTATATGGCAGGGTTGATTTTAGTCTAAAACTGGCCTTGAATACATTATTTTTCTGTTTATTTTCACCAATTTTACATCTAAATTTGACATTATAGCTTTTAAAGTCAGACAATTCCTTCTTTTTTACTCTTGTTCCAGTGGATGAGATATCTACTGATGTATCATTCTACGGTTATGTGTATGTAGAAATTAAATGACTGCATTATGCTTTCCAGAAAACAATGCTAAAATATTACTGCTGTGGGAATATGCAAGCATTAACCTAAATAGGAGCAGCTACCAATAGATTGTTCTGTCAATACATATAATGCATTGTAATTTTATATATGTATTAATTTATGATATTAAGCCCTGAAAACAATTTTTCTTCCACTTCTAATCTAAAATCAAATTGCATTCAGTTTTCTAAGGCAATACTATAAAGTCAATACAATATTGGTGGGGAAGAATCCCAATATTTAAAGGCTCCAGTGCTCTAGGGGTTTTCTGACCCTTTGTTTTGCACCCTGTAAGAAACACTTTACTTTATTTATTATCAAAGGTATTATTTACATATTGGTAGTGTAGGGGGTGGGCCACCAAACATGCTGGTAAGGATATAGGCCCGGATGCAATCCGTGAAAAAATGTAATGTAAAATATGATGCAGGTATCATGTGCACTCATTGGGACTTACAACAGGAGAAATTTTCCAATGTAGTTTAATAAATATCAACATTTTGGCGGGCACATTTCCAATTTGCATGTCAGGAGACTGTGACCGCCTCTCAATTGAGCTAGTTCACACGGCTCCGGGCGGCTGCGGAGCAGTTTTTAGAAGTGCGTCTTCTGGTCCATTTCAGGTCCAAATTCAGCCCTGAAAGGGTGAACAGGGATGCACCAGACCCAGTGCTGTGAGCCGCTCTGCACACAGTGTGAACCTAGCCTTACAGTTACATCTTTTCCTGCCCTCAAGGAGCTTACAACATAAGGTTCCTATCTCCCATGCAAACACCAACATACTGTACATACTAGGGCCAATTAAACTACTAATGTAAATCCATGCAAGCACAAGGAGAACATGCACATTTTATGCAGATAGGGTCCTGGCTGGGATTCAAACCAATGACTTTAATGCTGAAGGGTGGAAGTGCTACCCAGTAAGCCACTGTGCTGCCCAGCATGCAGCCACACACCTGGTCAGGGACTCCTTGTATGCTAAAGCATGCCTAAACAGCCTCTTCCCACAGTCAAAGAGTGCTAACCTGTTACATATCCAAACCTCCCCGTTTCGACTGAGCGATCCAAACACACCAACAACAGCCCCCCTTTTCAGCACATCTGGACACTCTCCATATTACCATTCAGGCATTCACCAACTTTCTGATATCTTTGTGAGTATTACTGGGACCCCTAGGCAGAGACATCACACTGCAAGCTCTTCTAACCCTACAGCCTTGGTGTGCCAAAGTAGCACAGTTCTGTGGGTGCTGTCCAAGCCCTGAGATTCAGGAACAAATAAACCTACAGGGACATCATAATACGGAATGCTTATTTTTCACCAACTCCTTTTTTACTTAGGAAAGAGGCACGCTCATTCCCACCCTTCTCTTCCTGGCCTACCAGGCTGCATGCTCAGATAAGAGTAGGTTGGTTTTTGGGGGGTGATTTTTTTTCTTTCTTGATACCTAAAGAGCCTGGTATAAATTAGGTAGAAAACCACACACCATTTTATAAAACTATCCCTGGCTCATTTCTTAGCGTCAAGACTGCACGTCTTGCATGTGTCAGGACTCGAAGATGTCAGATATAGCCGAGGAGATGTACAAGGTGCAAATTTAGGACTTAGCCTGGGTTCACACTAGTGCGTGCTAAACACTGCATGTGATTTGCCCAGGAATCATACTGCATTCCTGTACACATCATATGCGATGTCTGTGCGATGCGATTTGAGCTATACATTTTGCACCCCCTATTTTAAGGGCATGCGGCCTGGTATGGTTCAGGAGGGAGTGCTGAGCTGCATGCTCGGATAAGGGTCTGATATGGATTTGTGGGGGGGGGGGTTCATTTTGTCATGGGGTTCCCATCCAAACCTATACCAGACCCGAAGTGCCTGGCATGGATCTGGGGGGGGGGCAGCATCATTTTTTGTTGCCTGTAATTCTTTTTTTTTTTTTTTACATTCAGCTGTTAGTGGGGAATCCCTCTGACAGATGACTCATCAGCTGTTAATGATGCAGCGGCTGGCCTCCCGGCCTGCTCTTTAGCAGCCGGCTTTATACAGCGTTTTTAAATGGGTAAACACACAAAACTGATAAAAAAATGCATCAAAAACGCAACACTTGCATTTCTGGTACGACTCAATTGAAATTTACATGCAAAACTCAATCTGCTGCGAGGAAAAAAAGTCCTCAAGCCTTTCCAAAAATGCATCAGCTGAAAAACACATAGATGTGAACATGTACCATTAGAAACCTCCTTAAATGGACTGTAGTGCATTTCTGCAAAATGCAAAATGCACCAAAAAGCGCAAAGGTGTGAACATAGGGTAAGATTGTAAAAGAACTGGGAGAATTTTGGTTGTTGTTGGGTCAAATATATTCAATGCACAGAATGCAGAGGACAGGAATGCATAGTAGGAGGTGTGTAATGCATAGTAGGAGTTATAAATACAAAACAAAAAGAGTGCAGTCAACGGTGTGTAACGCACAGTGTAGGGGTAAGAAGAGTACAAAATTCCCCCAGCAAGCAGTATTCTCCCCAACTTTCCCCTTTCATCAAAAATCACCCCTCCCTCTCCTGCAAAAGAAAAAAAATCAGCACTAATCTTTATGTTCACCCTCCACCCCATCAGCAAAAATAATTTCTCCTCCTCCCAGAACACCCCTCCCCCCAACAAATCCTCTTCCCCTTCCTCAGCACAAGTCCTCCTCCAAAATCCCCAGTCCTAGCACAATCCCCCCTTCTTCCCCACCCCAGCACTTATCCCCACCCCTCTCAATCCTCCCTCCTAATACAAATCCTCTTCCCTAACTGGCACAAACCATCCTCACCCCCATTACCCCCCTCAAAAAAAATCCTCTTCCACCCACCAAATCCTTCCTCCCAGCACAGCCCCTCATTCCAGTACAGCCCCCCCCCCCCCTCAAAGAAAAAAAATTCTCTTGTAGTACAAATCTTTCTCCTCCTCTTATTCCCACCCCCCAAAGAAAATCTCATGTCTAGCACAAACCTTCTCCCTGAAAAATCCCCATTCCCAGCACAAATCTTCTTCCACCCCCCAATTTCCCCTCCCAGCACAACTCCTCATCCCAGCACAAATAACCCACCCCCACATCCCTACAAGTACAAGTACAAATCCTCTCCTCCAAATCCCCCCTTCCAGCACAACACAATCCTGGAACAATTCTGCTCCCCCTCGTCCTCTCCAGCACAAAAAGATATGTGCTAGGGGGTGCTTTGGAAAGAGCATGTTAGGAGGGGGAGCAGGTCTAGAGCATGTTACACAATAATTAGGGGGTAACATTTAACATGCTCCAGAAGGTGATTTTGTTTCCTATTAAATGTGTGTTATTCAAAGGAACAAGCTACCAGACCAAGTGAAGGACCATCTGCTGAGACATGGTCAACACCTGCTTGCTGCTTAGCTCTAGGATAAACCAGAGATGTCAATTTGACATCTGCACCATCAGATGCCTCCTCCCAGATAGTGCGTAGCATCTTCCCTTGTTCTTACAGACATCTGGGTGAAGTGGAACACGTATAGGTCTGTTATGTCTGGTAAAACACACGTACAACAATTACTGCAATTTGTGCTTTTATATATATGTTGTTGCATACTAATATGTCTTCTCTTCAATGTTGATAATGTTGCATGCACCTTTCATTTAAACTGTGTTAGGAATAACATATTTTACTGATACATTTTATGGGAAGGTATAGGTAAAATAATGTATCCCCTCACTGGATGTAATGTACGAGATAGGTTCTCAGATGCTACTTCCTTATAAAAAAAAAAGAAAGCCATTCTCAGTGGAGATACTATCATTTTTTGCAAAAAGCAAACATTTCATATTATTTTAGGGATGACCATCCCACATTATCCAACACCCATCAATCCCTCTCCACCGCCCCCCAAAAATGATGCAATATATCTGAAACTGGTTGGATTTTATGACTTTTCTGTTTGCTTTAAAGTTTATATCAAAGCAAAATAAAACAAAAGAACATTTGATACATCTCTGCAATACCTGCAATTTTCCCATGTTTTATGTATTTAAACATGTTGCAAGCACAGAAAAATAACTGTTGATGTGCCAGAATGAAATATGGTTTGTTCCTGCATTCCTCTTTGAAAAGACAATACAGACTGGTATTTGCAGCTCTGAATTCCAAAACCCGAGCTGCCATCCTGCCTTCTTTGTTTTTTGATGCACTACAAAGAACACAGACCCCTCTTCTCATCTCACTTCCCCATCTTCAACTCCGTAATAACTGGAAGTAGAAGTTTCATAGCTTAGTAAATCATTTCCATAAATCACTGGTTTATGATAGAAAAGAATATTTGTAGTCAGACACCTGATTTCAAGCCCTCTTTGGTGAGCCCTAAATTAAAGTTCTGACTCTGCCGAAACAGTTTTTAATGAATGCTAAATGATTTATGCTGTAAAGCATATCTAATCCCAAGAACAAGCATTTAATATATCGAAGCTTACCAGTTCTTAGATGTGGTGGCTGGATTAGTAAACCTTGCATTCGTTAACCTTTTACAGGATTTTTATTTTTTTATTTTCACATGGCGCCCCTGCCAGGAATCCAGTACTCTTTCCCATTTCTAGGGTGACAACGTTCTGTAGTTCATAAAGAAAACTCTAAACAATATTAGCTGGTAAGAATGGAGCACAGCTATTAGCTCAAAAGATTTCTGAAAAAATTGTTAGGTATTATTTGAACTCATCAAACAGAGATTTAAAAAAAAAAAACAACTTTCAATTTAGCAGATCAAAAGAGAGCAAGTAAAATAAGTTAATTGTCAAAGTTTACATACATTTTAACCACTGGTACAGGAATCCACAACCAGCATTCCTATTTAAAGGGATTGTAATGGCAGAAGGTATTTTTTTTATCTTAATGCATTTGCATTAAGATAAAAAAAAGCCTTCTGTGTGCAGCAGCCCCCCTCAGTCCCCCTAATACTTATCTAAGCCCATATTTATCCAGCAATGTTGCAGGAAGGTCTCAACTGCCTGGGACTCCCCTCCTTATTGGCTGAGACAGCAGCGCGGCACCATTGGCTCCCACTGCTGTCAATCAAAGTCAGTCAGCCAATCAAGAGAAATAGGGGGCGGGGCCGGGTCACAGCCCATGTCTGAATGGACACAAGGAGCTGTGACTCAGCTTGGGTGCCCCCATAGCAAACTGCTTGCTGTTGGGGTACTCAACAGGAGGGAGCGGTCAGGAGCACAGAAGAGGGACCCGAGAATAGGAGGATCTTGGCCACTCTGTGCAAAACTACTGCGCAGAGGAGGTAAGTATAACATTAAAAAAAAAAAAAAAAAACTTTACAATCACTTTAAAGGCATAGTTCACCTTTACCAAAAATACTACTTATGCAGCTAAGGGATGTCTGTAGATTAAGAAAAAAAACTGTGCAGCTTTGACCTAAGTTTAACAACGACAAAAAACACACAAGAGGGAGCAATTCCTTGTGCATTGCCACCATACAATCTATTAAATTCCAATAAGCAAATGGATACTCACAAACATAAAAGATCAATAGGCTAATAATTCATATGCTTCAGCCTTGGGCAGTATGGTCGGTGAGCTCTGAGGAAGGCAGCATGACCCCCAAAACCCATAAGCTCTTTCATCTGATGATTTTGTGATGAGGCCCACTGCCCAAGTCTAAAGCATATGAGTTATAAGCCTGTTGATAGTTTATGTTTGTTAGTATCCATTTGCTATTTGGAATTTAATAAATTGTATGGTGGTAATGCACAAGGAGTTACACCCTCTTGTGTGTTTTTTGTAGCTGATTGGAGATTTCCTGATCTGGGGAGGGCTGCACCTGAAGAAGCATTGTACATCTTATTACTGTCTCCTGGAGCACCGCAGATGAGTTCTGGAGTGTTTATTTTCTGGTCTAGGTGGAACAATGCCTTTGCTATAGGTGCAGGTCATTTATGTATCAACTAAAGCCTGTCTGAAAATCTTCCAGGAATAGCATCATCCCATCCTGCCTTGTTGCTAGAACATTGCTAAGAGACTCCCAGTGGTTACTGTTTACTTCTACTATTACAGGAGCAAGCTCTTTCTCTGATTCAAACCTCCTCACCTGTGCCTTCTCTCCCCTGCCGCAGTATTTGAGAATTTTCTTCTGTAATGGTGGGGGGGGGGGGGTGAACAGTAACAGTCGGGTGTCTCTCTGATTAAGGGGAGGGGAGAAACATGTCAGAGGAGGGTAGTCAGGAGGAGCTTAGGTTGAAGCCATATCTTAACCTTTCTGTAAAGTGCCTGTGTTCTGTTTTGCTGTGTTTCCACCTTCTGACTTCTTATTTTATTCGTGCTTTGAACTGCAGGGGGAAGCTTTGTAGTGCTTTGAGCAGTTCTTTGCATATGGGTAATAGCCTGGAGACTCTTATCAACATCCTAGCAACAAAGCAGGATGGGATGATGCTATCCCTGGGGGGGTTTCAGTCAGGCTAGGCTTGGGGAGGTACATACCTGTAAATGGCCTACACCAATAGCAAAGACAGAAATCAACTTTGATCAAAGCCGCACTGCTTGTTTTCATCTACAGACCCCCGCCCCCCCCCCATATTATCTGCAGAGGCACTTTTTGGTAAAGGTGAACTATGCCTTTTAACTTTTTTACTTATGTCTGTGAATTTGAACAGCCTGATGTAAATGAAAAAAAAAAAAATCCAAAATGAACAAATTTTCAACAGTGTATGTGTTTTTTGTTTTACATTCATTCCATTATCATATGTTAAATTGGCATCCTCTAATGTACTGATGGGATTTTGCATACAAACATTCATATGAAAATAAATAGCCAACACAAACTGTAAAATCAGATGCATGCAGCCATAGGTTCCAGCAGCAGGTTTTGTTAGGAATAGCTAGTAAAATTGGATTGAGACACATGCAAAGCTAATTGCATGTAAATTTTACAAAAGTAAAAATGTGAAATGACTGAAAACACATGATGGTTTCCCTTTAAAAGGGGAAGTACAAGGTGCAATAGTGGTGTGAAAAGTGGAGCTTGTAGAACCTAACACTGTGCCTGGTATAAAAGTCATGTTTTTAAAAGCAGAAATGTTGTGAGTAATTGTTGTCATCAGTAGACAGCTTGTCATCCCTGCCAGTATATTCCAGGTGCTATGTATCCTGCTATTTCCAGCAGCGGTTACAAAGTATAATTTCCTGTGGTCATCACCTCAGACAATGCCATTACAATAACTGACTAAAGTAATAAATTTCTTGGCAATCACTGAGATGTGCGTAATGCTTGCAGTGTCACTCACAAGGAAACCTATTGTGTTCCTTTTTTTTTATAACCAATACAAAAATATGTTCTAGACAGCCAAGCCTTTGTGTTTGTGATGGAATGCTGTTATTATTCCTAATGGTGGGCATTTTAATATTTCTTTATGAGTTGTTAATTTAAATTTTAAAAATAGAAGGCGCTTACTGTATCTTCTAATGGCTATCCATTCATTGTAAGATAAAGTAATTTGTTTCTTTAGCGTCCTAAATGATCGATTTACTGGAGAGAAATAGGCTACTGAGATGCACCATATATATCCTATGCTATATTTAAAGAGACCATGTGCCAAAAAGAATTAATTCATGAAAAAAAAGACTTCCTTGTGTAGCCATCCAAAAGCCTTAAAGTGGTCGTAAAGTCAGAAGGTTTTAAAAAACCTTCTGTGTGTAGCAGCCCCTCTTAGCCCACATAATATTTACCTGAGGTTCATTTAGATCCAGTGATGTTGCAGGAGTGTCTCGGCTGCCCCGGGACTCCCCTCCTCATTGGCTAAGACAGCAGTGTGGCATCATTGGCCCCCACTGCTGTCAATCAAAGTCAGTAAGCCAATGAGGAGAGAAATTGGGCAGGGAAGGGCCACAACTCCATGTCTGACTGGACACATGGAGCTGCGGCTCGGCTCAGGTGCCCCCATAGAAAGCTGCATGCTGTGGGGGCACTCAACAGAAGGGAGGGGCCAGGAGAGCCGAATAGGGACCTGAGAAGAGGAGGACTTGGGCAGCTTTGTGGAAAACCATTACACAGAACAGGTCAGTATAACATGTTTGTATTTTTAACTTAAAAAAACAAGACTTTAGTATTACTTTAAGACTGTTGCTGGGTGCCAATGTCAGTAGCCCCAGCAAGCTCAGAGCTGTCACTTCTTCCTCCCCCAATAGAAGGATGCAATAGAAGGATGCAGCCATGAGCTTGGTTCAGCTGTTAGGTAAAAGTCATCTGGTTGACTCTACAGACACCTGTTCAATTTTAACATAGTCAAAAGAGCCACTTCCCCCACCTCGCCAACCACCCTTGGTAAACTGTGAAAATGGCAAAAGCACCTTCATCGCCCACCATGCATATATGTAAATGTAAATGCTTGCATAGGGTCCACATGTGTATGTAAACTGTAAATGTGGAACACGTTAGGTATCACCATAAATGTAGGAGTGAAAGAAATTATTATAGGGCCATAACTCATGGTTAACTCTAAACACACCTATGAAAAATGTTTGGTACCATCGTTTTCAGCCTCAAGCCCACTTCAAAAGAATCATTGAGAGTCATTGGCTTTAATAACAAGGTACAACAAGAACCATACAGACATCTGCAGCATACTAAGCAAACATTGGCATATACTGCTGGCGGATCCATTATTAAAAAAGAACTTCCTTTAAGACCAAAGCTCACCTTCCGTAGAGCGAAGACCCTCAAGAACTTGATAGCCTCGAGTCGTGTTCAACAAAAGACCTCCCTGGTCACAATAACAAAAAGGACCAGGATGTTACAAATGCAACCATACTAAATGCCTCTGCTGCAAGACAATCTCAGACAAAGCCCACTCATTAACGTCCAATAGCAATGGAATGTCATTGCCCATCAAAGATCAAAGTCAAGGTGGACTGCTCCTCTGACTATGTCATCTATGTGATCACTTGCCCCTGTAAATTACAATATGTCGGTAGAACCATAAAAACTTTTAGGAACAGGCTCAACAAACACCGCCACAATATCAAAATTGGATTTAAAGACCAGTCTATCTGCAAATTTTGCAAGTATGCACAATAGAGACTTTTATCAATGTACAGCAAACATCATTGAGCAAGTACCTTCGTCCATTCAGTACAACAGACTCAAGAATGGGGATGATTGAAAGGTTCGGGTCGACCATCGGTTCGACCCGAACATTGACTGTTCGAAATTCGGCCGAATTCCGAACTTTTTGCGGAAAAAGTTCGGAATTCGGCAGCCAGAACCGACCAAAATGCAATGGGACAGGAACTGGGCAAATTATTGAAAAATTATTGAAAAAAAAAGAGATTTCTTTGGATTTAGTGTCTGGGCGGGGGGGGTCTAAACCGTGTACCTGTGAAGTTTCAGCTCTGTAGCATGTCCAGAACCATAAAAAAAAGATTGTTTGTCTTAGAATTGCAATAGAGCAGGGATGGGGCTCCGCTCCTTTCACACCTGGGCGTTTTTGTTTCAGGCTTTTTTTGGGCTTTTTTGTGGATATCAAAAACAACAATTTTTAAGAACTTTTTTGTGTGATTAATAGTCCCTGGGGCATGACCCAGAACTCTAGGCACTTTTTAGGGGCATTAATTGGGTTTTAGGGCTTCAAAATGGTGTTTTTTGATTACCGAATTTCGGGTCCCATTGATTTCAATGGGGTCCTGGAATCCAGACCCAAACTTTCGGGAAGTTCGGGTGTTCTGGTCGAACCAAACTTTTCAAAAGTTCGATCATCCCTACTCAAGAAACTATACCAAAGATAAACTTTTTGGATTTTCAAACTCAATACTCTTACACCTGATGATTTAAATGAAAGCACAGAAACTCTTTGCTGAACCAGTTCTACACATTTAAATGTTCAATTTATCAATGTATTCATGTACCCATTTTATTTATTTCTTTATTTTTTCTCCACCCCATATCCTGCAACTTATCTTAGCCCAGGTAGGGTCTTCCCCACACTATCATTTCCCTCCCCACAGTACTGCTGACACAGCATAATTTCTGCTCATATGTGTTTAATTAATTTAATTTCCTTTTTTTTTTGTTCCCCCCCCTTTGCTCCGTCCCCAACCCTCTAACTCTTTTAGTCCCAACAAGTTCTCCTTTACACCCCCCCCCTGGAGTGATGCTGGCATAGCATAGTTCTTACTCACATGCATCCATTTAAAACCCTCCTCCCCTTTTATTTTTTCTGCCTTTTTTGCCTCGCCTCCATCAGTCTGACTTTTCCAGCTCCAGTATGGTCTTCTTCTTACATACTACTTTCCTCCTTACAGTTTTACTGGCATAGCATGGTCTCCGTATATATATATATATATATATATATATATTTTTTTTTTTTTTTTCTTTGCCCCGCCCCCAACCCTCTGACTCTTTTACCCCATTAAGTTCTACCTTACACCCAACCCCCCCTCCCTGCAGTGATGCTGTGGCAGCTGGGGTAGGAAGTGGGATACCCACCATTTCCATCCCACAGTGTCACTGGCATAGCATGGTTCCTGCATCCGTCACATTTTATTCATCTATTATCTTTATCCATTTATCTTCTTTTTTATTATTTATTATTTTTTATTTCATTTTTCCTTTTCCTTGCTCCTCCCCCAACCTCCTGATCATTTCAGCCCCTTTATGATTTTTTCCATATTATCATTTCCCCTCCTATAATGATGCTAACATAGTCTTTGTTCACTTCCTTTGACTACCCTTACTCCGTCCCTATCCATCCCCTATCTGTACAATGGAGGATTTAAGCCTGACACACACACATGTCAGACGCCCTTCCAATCCAAGTGCCTGCATCATCCTGGTGAGTCAATTTTTTGTTTTCTTAACTGTTTCTCCTGGTTTAGTCCCACTAACCTCCCTCTTGCAGTTGGGATTCTAACAAACACTTTGTGTCTACTTTTACCAACTGTAGCTTCATTTAGCCTGTCTCTGCTTCCTTTTCCCCCTCCATTTTGTTTTTGCCATATAAACCTAGCTTTCATTACTCATTGTGGTTTTGTTTTTTCTTTAGTATTTTTTTTTGTGTGTTTTGTTTTGTTTTTTTTGTGTTTTTCTTTTGTTTGTTTTTTGGGTTTCTTTGCTCCCATGTTCCTTCATACAAGCTACAGCCCACTCATATGTTGGTTCCATACAGTTAGGAGTATACCCTACTTTGATAGAATGTCTGTTGTTAATGGATTGTTTTAATTGGTCTTTTACTACTCATTGGTGTCCACTTATCATTACTGATACTACCATCATTACCATTTTGATTACCATTATATTATTATCACTTATTTTGTTTATCCCTTTATTATTTTATTTATCTATTTTATATATCTAATGATCTATATATATATTTTTCTTTTTTAATTGTGTATGTGTGTATATATACAGTATTTCACAAAAGTGAGTATACCCCTCACATTTTTGTAAATATTTTATTATACCTTTTCATGTGACAACACTGAAGAAATTAATCTTTGGTACAATGAAAAGTAGTAAGTGTGCAGCTTGTATAACAGTGTACATTTTGGTGTTATCACTCTCACTCTCTCATACTGGTCACTGGAAGTTCAACATGGCCCCTCATGGCAAAGAACTCTCTGAGAATTTAAAAAAAGAATTGTTGCTCTACATAAAGATGGCCTTGGCTATATGAAGATTGCCAAGACCCTGAAACGGAGCTGCAGCACGGTGGCCAAGACCATATAGCGGTTTAGCAGAACAGGTTTTACTCATAACAGGCCTCACCATGGTCGACCAAACAAGTTAAGTGCACATGCTCTCCATCTTATCCACAGGTTGTCTTTGGGAAATCGACGTATGAGTGCTGCCAGCATTGCTGCAGAGGTTGAAGGGGTAGGGAGTCAGCCTGTCAGTGCTCAGACCAAATGCCACGTACTGCATCTAATTGGCCTGCATGGCTGTTGTCCTAGAAGGAAGCCTCTTCTAAAGATTATGCACAAGAAAGGCCGCAAACAGTTTGCTGAAGACAAGCAAACTAGGGACATGGATTACTGGAACCATGTCATGTGGTCTGGTGAGATAAACTTATTTGGTTTAGATGGTGTCAAGCGGGTGTGGTGGCAACCAGGTGAGTAGTACAAAGACAAGTGTGTCTTGCCTACAGTCAAGCATGGTGATGAGAGTGTCATGGTCTGGAGCTGCATGAGTGCTGCCAGCACTAGGGAGCTACAGTTCATTGAGGGAACCATGAATGCCAACATGTACTTTGACATACTGAAGTAGAGCATAATCCCCTCCCTTCAGAGGCTGGGCCGCAGGGCCATTTTCCAACATAACTACCCCAAACACCCCTCCAAGAGGACCACTGCCCTGCTAAAGAAGCTAAGGTTAAAGGTGATGGACTGGCCAAGCATGTCTCCAGTGCTAAACCCTATTGAGCATCCGTGGGGCATCCTCAAACAGAAGGTGGAGGAGCACAAGGTCTCTAACATCCACCAGCTCTGTGATGTCATCATGGAGGAGTGGAAGAGGACTCAAGTGGAAACCTGTGAAGCTCTGGTGAACTCCATGCTCAAGAGGGTTAAGGCAGTGCTGAACAATAATGGAGACCACACAAAATATTGACACTGGGGGCTTAATTTGGACATTTATCTTAGGCATGTATTCACTTTTATTGCCAGCAGTTTACACATTAATGGCTTGTGTTGATTTATTTTGAGGGGACAACACATTTACACTGTTATACAAGCTGTACACTCACTACTGTACATTGCAGCAAAGTGTCATTTCTTCAGTGTTGTCACATGAAAAGATGTAATAAAATATTTACAAAAATGTGAGGGGTGTACTCACTTTTGTAAGATACTGTGTGTATATGTATATATATATATATATATATATATATATATATATATCAAAAAATTGGAGATGCTAGCTCAATAATTGTAAGTTTCTTTCTTTCTTTACGTCATATCTTCATGCATTTACAAACAAGTGACTGCACAGTTTTGGACATGCATATGTCCTTCATCAAGCTGCATGTATAGCACTAATGTTTTAGGTTACCTTATATCTTCCCTCTCACAACAAGTGTAGACATAAACACAGGTGTATCCCGTCACCACTACTTCTGTGAATACCTGAATTAACCCATCCTTATCTAATCTGCTTCCACAAAGACACAGTATCTAGATATTTTTGTGTCCATATATGACTATCTCACTTCATCTCTTATTCTAATTAAATCAAAAGCATAATATTATTATTTATCATTTATTTCAGGTACTTATATAGCGCTGTCAGTTTACGCAGTGCTTTACATATGCATTGTACATTCACATCAGTCCCTGCCCTCAAGGAGCTTACAATCTAAGGTCCCTAACTCACATACATACACATAGTAGGGCCAATTTTTTTTATACAGGATCCAATTAACCTACCAGCATGTCTTTTGAGTGTGGGATAATATAACTACCTTCCATCCTATTATACACTAAATAGCAATTGTAATAAGGAACTCATAACAAATATAAACATACAAAAATACAAAGTATCACATAGATTTATATGGGTTTGCATAGCATTAACCCCTACTGCTCAGCATCAAAATACATATTGATTTGGAAAAGCATCAGGACAATGTTTCAGGCATTTCTTGATTCTTCCTTTTCTACAAAAAAATGACACATATGAAAGAGAAAAAAAAAAAACACTCATCCATTATTGTCACTATAACATTTTTTTAAGAATTTCTTTTTTCCACCATACTTCTTTCTGCCTAAGTTTAGGGATCCTATCTCCTCCCCTTTTGTCTTTCTTTATCTCTTCTAAGATCATACATTATAGATCTGTATCGTTATGGCCTTATTGCATGCAGTGTTTTGGAACTGGTAAACCTGGCTGATTTTTCCTAATTGATGACTGATGTTGTGACATATGGTCCTTCATTTTTTGGGTGGTCTCTCCGACATGAATCAATCCACATAGACAGATCAGTATGTAAATCACATACAATGTCTGGCATGTGTGGAAACCACAGATTCCATATTTCTTTCCACTACTGGGGTGTACAAAGCTATCACCTTTTCTCATTAATCCGCATTGCACACAGCTGAGCCACGGATACGATCAGTATCCCCTACTTCCTAGGAAAATCCTTTTATCTGTATTTCTTGTTATTTGGTGTTCAGAATGTATGAGCATATCTCCTATTGTTCTATTTCTTCTATATGCTTTTAATGGTATTTGTTGAAAGTAATCTATCTCAGGGTATGCACGTTGCAGGAGACCTCATTGTGTATTAATAATTTCAAATATTTTCTCACTATAGCTATGGTACTGCATGGAGAAAGGAAGACGTTTCATATTACATTATATATATATATATATATATATATATATATACATATACATGTACATACACATACACATACATACATACATACATACATACATACATACATACGGTACATACACACATATATATACATACACGCACACAGTATATATACTGTATATGTGTGCATTATTATATTTTTTTAATTCTTATTTTTTTTTTGCTGTTGCCCCAACAAGAATGAAAACACATCCTAAGGCCGCTTTCACACACGCTGTCCGTTTGTGTGTTTGTCCGTTTTTCATCCATCTGTTGACGGATGAAAAATTGATATCAATGCATCTCTATGAAAAAATAGATGTAAATGGATGCTCATCCATTTACATCAGTTTACATCAGCATCCGTCATTATGCGTTTTTTTTTAACTGATCAAAGCTTTATTTTTCCTTTGTTAAAAAAAATGGATTGGATGAAAAACAGATGTAAACTGACAAACGGTCAGATTTTCATCCATTTTTGCATTGGTAGTGGATTTTAAAAAACTGATGAAAAACTGATGAGTACTGATAAAAACTGATGAAAAAACGATGACTACTGATGAAAAACTGATGAATACTTCATCTATTTTGACATGAATGAACTGATGAAATGAACGATCTGCATGTGTGAAAGGGGCCTTACTTTGCTTTTCTTTTTGTGTTGCCCTGCAGCCCTAATAAGAACATGTTTTCCTTGTTTTTTGTTGGTTTTTATACTTCTCAGTCGAATAATGTATGTCCTTTTTGGCTATGATAATTACTGCATTAAGGCATTTATACTTTTATGCTTGTATATTTCCATAGCTTTTTACACATTTTAAGTACTCATTGTATATTTTTTATTGTTTCGTTTTTAGCCCTGATGATGGGGGAGTGCTGAGCCTCTGAAACATGTTGGCTGTTTCAAAAGAAAAATCTTTTAAACGTTTATACAAGCTGGTGTGGCGCTCCCATTGTTTCAAAGTTAAACACAATTTAAATTTTTCCCATATTGCCATCTATTTAAATTACACATTCCCATTTATATTTTACCAAAAAGGGGTTCCCACAGAGTTTAAATCACTGCTGTCTTGGTCCACTAGGCCTGATCGCCCACTCTCTCAAATATACCAAATATTGCAGCAGGAATCCAAACCAAATCCACCTCAATTTCTTTCCAAATGGGAACTTTAACATACTGGCGTATGAAATGGACTGGGACAAGGTGCTAGCATTGTTGTACAAATTGTCGGTCACCTCCTACACCAAAGAATGCAACTACCGGTTTCTCTCCCGCCAGGTATCTCCGCCCTACAACTCTTCCCAAAATTAATCTCTTCACTTCTGATATGTGCTGGTGGTGTTTGTGGCCTTTTGGCACATGCTTTATATGTGGGGTACCTGCCCATGTATTTTCGACTTCTTGGGACAAAATACTGCAATTATATGATACTCTGGTGGGGGACGCATACCCCAATTATCCACAAATTACCATACTTTCCATGTTGCCAGGCTCCTACAGACAAATCAAGGAATTTTTATTCAGACACGTTGTGATGGTGACTCATCAGTTATTACCAGAAGCTGGCGTCAGCCTGAACCTCCTTCACTTGCAGCCTGGGCCTGTGAACTGAACAATATTGAATATAAGGAAAGTATGCTACCTAATGAGCAAGATAAATCTGCAGCCTTACTTGGACAGTCTGGAATCACTTCCATTACTCCTTCAATTTTGCCCCCTTTATCTCCAATAAGGTTTAAGAGGGATAATACCTCTGGGATCTGGTCATGAAGGTTGGGGAGCCCCCCCTCCCCCCTTTTTTTTTCGGCTGTATTATTAAGAGCTACTGCATATAGTCCCAACCACCATTTTATCATGGGAGCAGTTGGCTTCTTATCAGATACAGTATATGTCACGTACCTGGTCAGTGAGCCTGACGTGTAGAGTAGAGCCTCTCGTACAGCACCGGCTCAGGGGTTACTGATATGGAGACAGCAGCCACAAGATCACAGAGATGTAGCAGCACCTGCAATCAGTCCAGTAATCCGCATGGCAGCAATCAGCAGGAGGATGTGCAGCAGACAAGTTAGTGGTAGGTATGCTGGCACAGAGCTTGGCAGACTGAAGAAGCAGCTGAAGCAGACTGGAAGTGCAGGTGCAGAGTAAGACAAGCCGGGTTGGTAACGTTCAGGTAGATCGAGCAGAAACAGCAGACAGAAGAAGAATCCAAAACAAGCCGAGGTCGGGGTATTAGGCAGACCAACGTAAGTCAGGAGTAAGCCGGATCATAAGCAGAGGTCAGCACAGGGAACAGGATTAACACAAGAAGCTGCAGACCAAAGAGCATGCACGTTCACCTTTGCACATTCCCTGGTTCACAACCATGTAATTTTGCCTGAGCAGTTGCTGGCTTGCTCATGTGCGTATATATATGGGCCGTGAGCCTCCACCTGTACGGGCATGTCTTCCCTGACAGTATATCTGAGAATTCTTTTAACACCCATCTGGTCTTTATGCATCTAATAATTATTATGACCCTACAAATACAATATATAATGGATTGTTGCTCCTACTCTCTTTACCATTTGCCATAACTATGATGTTATTAATATAATTTGCTTAGATAGGCATTATCTACATGGTTTGATATGTGAATGTTAACTTTATGTGGATCTACTCTACATATGGCTCTGTACATAGTTTAGATTTGGCCCTTTTTTTGCACTTTAATGTGTATAGATACATTATACATGGTTTTTTTTTTTGTACTTGAATGTGTTAAAAACCTAATAAAACTAGATTAAATATATTTTACGAAGGGGGGCGTGGTCGGAAGCGGACCGGGACGGACGTCTTGTGGAGAGGCTCCTTCTTTGCAGAACTAATCCGGCCTAATCCTCCTCTCTCATCACTCCGAGAGAGACATCAACTACATAATCCTCCACACAGGAGCCTAAGGAACACATCAGTAGGGCCATTTTGATTCCGGGAGTGACTTTTGGGGTTGCGGCCTAGTCGTGCTCTAAAGCCGCGGACTCGCCTAAAAGCGGCGCCCGCGGTCGCGATACGGGATCCGGGTAAGGCCGCATCTGAGGAGGGCTGCAAACGCCTCGGGGGGACCCATCGGCACTCCAGGTACTGATACCGGACATTTTTGTGAGGGGATACGCCGGATTGAAGGTCCGGTTTTTCGGCGGCCTAGTTGGGCTCCGGAGCCGCGGCCTTTCCTGGAGTAGGCCGCGACTTCCGGGTTTTGGTGGGGACGCAGTGTACAGAGGCCATCCTTCCTCCCTGAGGTGCCCCACTTGCCTACCCATCCCCACCAGCTTCTCACGGAAAGGCCTCAACAAAAACTGTAACCCCCACAGCATAGCAGTCCGCCATCTTGGCTGCAGAAGGGGACAGAGACACTCAGTAAGCAACACACCACTAAACAAATCCAGTACTTGCCCCTGAAGACTTACTGGTGTAGCTGGCTGTAAGTCCACACACCCACTACCCTCTCCCTGGAAACCCAAGAAACTTGGCATTATTTGCATGTAGCGGACATTGTGTAAAACCGGGGCTCACCTACCCGCCCACCTGACACAGTAGCACTCAAAGTAATTTAAAAAAAAAAAAAAAAGAGTCTGTGCGCAGCGGAGATGGCCGACTAAAAAGAAAGAGCCGGTCACAGGACAACCCCCCATCCTCCATGTAGCCACATTTCTAATGTAAAACAGCATACAATGGGCAGGATACTTAAGACAGGATCCCAGGGGAAAATACAACGCTCTGGAAAAGTTGTTAGCAGCAAGGGAATCGCCGATATTTTCAAAACCCAGGCTCCCGTGAGGAGAAACAAAGCAGGTTCCAACATGGCGAGACGACCAACACAGGAGGAAGAAGAAGAATATGATGCAGACTCAATCACCGCATCGGAGGATACGGTAGGAGATTATCCACATTCTGACAGACAACTCACATTTAAAGACATGACTGTGTTTGCCGCAGACATAACTGCAGACATAAAAAATTCATTTGCCGCAGCTATAACTGACCTGAAGGCAGACATACTGAGGATCACTGAACAAATTGCGGTGGGGGAGAGAGCAGGAAAAGGCAGGGATAAGGCTATTAAACGACTAGAGACTGTAGCCACCTCGCACTCTGAACATCTTATTGCCATGAATCGTCAACTAGAGGATTTGGACAATCGGGGACGACGTAATAACATCAGGATTAGGGGGATACCTGAAACGGTCAGTGGTGAAAATATCAGACCAGTGTTGACCTCCATTTTTAATAATCTTCTGGAGAGACCCCCAGAGTCCCCGATTGAGTTCGACAGAGCCCACCGTGCGCTCAGACCCAAAGCTCCAGATCCCAACCCTCCGAGAGACATTATATGCTGCCTCTCAAACCACCCGGTTAAAGAAGAAATCCTCTATAAGGCAAGGCAAAATGAACAGATCCTGTTCAATGAAACGCCTATTCAATTATACCAAGATCTCTCCCCCATCACACTGAAAAATAGGAGGGCTGTCAGACCTGTGTTGGAAGCATTAAAGGAGAGAAATATCACCTACAGGTGGAAATTCCCCTTTGCGGTCCAGGCATCATATCAAGGGAAACAATTTTTTCTTCGCACACCAGACGATCTCCCCACATTCTGCGCTAACCTAAATTTGGAGCCAATCTCATTGCCAGAATGGTATGCAGAATTCATGTTGCCTACATCCATGAGTGACACCCACGAAGCCTCATGTTCAACTTCAATGAGGTCACCTGCAACTAAAAATGGAGGAAAGAAATTTAAAGGCAGAGATCCTCACAACGTCTTCTCCTCACCTCCTAAAACCCCCAGATCCAAAGATCACACTTGATCCCGCTAACTCAAGTTGAAAAGGACTGCAAGTCTCTTCCCTTTTCTTTTTATTTGTTTTTTGGTTCTGCTCAATTGCTTTCAAGTTTTTTTTTTTTTTTTTTTTTTTGTTTTATAGGTTGATGTTTGAACATTTGTCCAGTAGATGGTGCTGGACCCACGGAGATAATGGGTAGATGTACTGTTCTCCTATGTCCACAGGGAGTTGTCAACATACAGGTTACCACTTCTTGTAGGTGGAAATAAACACAGAATCAAGAGTCTCACCGGCTCAATGATGCCTAGTTTCCACTTTATCTATGATTAATAGGAATACTCACATGCAAGCCCTGATTGACTGACTATTGTGGAAGGTTCCTACGCACAGGGTTTTGCCTTTATGAGGACTTTACTATAATATCTTACAAGATATCACCGCTTCTCATTAATGGAATTCTCTTCATTTTACGGCTTGCAATACTTTAGTTCACCACAAGATGCCAACATTGTGTAGTTGATTTCAATCTCAGGTGTCTCGGATATACTGAGTCTTTAGAATGACGTGCCTACCCATGTTCTTTCACAATGTCAGATCTCATGTTGTCGATACTTGATTTAATTAACCTCGCCCCATAACGGGTTTGTTTTCCCTTTCTTTTTTTACCTTTCTATCTCCCTACCTCCGAGATAGTTTGGGTCACAGCAAACAGAGACAACTACACTGGGACTTCCACTGGGGACCGTTATTGAAATACCTGCCGGGTTGTATCCCTGGGTCTACTCCAAGGTACTGTAACTAACTTCTTATAGCATCCACGCGGAACAATGGAGATCAAAAACTCTATCCGTCCTTTCTCCCTCTTTCTCAAGGCTGGAAAGGTCTGATTCATCCAATGTAGTGGTTTATGTGACTTAGTAGTTAATATTATCCTGCTCTTGGGGATGTGGAGGCGGGGGTCCCCTAATTTCCGGGGTGACGTTTGCCTCCACTTTCTCCAAAAATGTTGAAAAGTTCTTAGACCCATATCACAGCAATTGTTACGTGATAAACATGCCAACAGTTCAAGGAGTCATATTCTACTTGACAGTACCTTTTTAATTTTCTTCAACCTTTGAGGGAGAATTTTTTTTTTTTTTTTTGTGTGTCTCTGGGCGCTACTGCAGAACCCAGGGATACATTGGTTATTCACCAAATATATCATATCTTGCAGTCCTTTTATTCATTGCCTATTGTTATATATTGAATTTAGGCTTACGTTAAGTCTTTTCTTTTTTTTCTTGTTTGTTTAATAATGGACGGGGAGTTGTCCGGCTTCAGACCGGCGTGATGTTCGTAATTTGTTCAATTTTTACGGCTTCTCACCGGACAGACCGGACTGTACTCCTTCCACTCACCCCCCAGTAGGGAATATTGTTCATAATTCATTCAAAGTTAAATAATTCTTTGATTTGTACCTAATCCTGATTCTCACCTTCACGGTCTGTTGATCCTTGTGTCGGTGATACTACTTACTTGTCTATTCTTCCTTCCTCCTTCTCTTCTTTCTTCTCTCTGCCTTTTCTCTACCACCCTTTTCCCCCTCCCCTCATTGTCCGTGTCCAATACCACTTTGTGCCCTGACTAACCATGGCTTATTCACAGCTGGGAAAGAACCCCCTGATAATTTCCCATAATGTGAATGGCCTTAATATCCCAGAAAAGCGGAGGAAATTGCTATATGAAATACAAAAATCAAAAGCTCAAATTGTGTTTTTACAAGAGACACATTTCAAGGGACCCAAGATCCCTACCCTGACTGATAAAAACTACACTAAAATATATGAGGCTTCTAGTACCATCACTAAGACTAAAGGAGTCGCTATTTTATTACACAAATCTGCACCCTTTGTAGTTGAAAATCAACACTCAGACCCAGAAGGCAGGTTTCTGTTCCTCTCTGGTACATTATTCGGACGTCCAACCACGCTAGCAAATGTATATTTCCCAAATAAGGCACATGTGTCCTTTTGCTCAAGAATTATTGATGAATTAAAAAGTTTTGCCAGGGGATGTATTATTTTAGGGGGAGACTTCAATGTCCCCCTAAATCCCCTTCAGGACACATCTTCAGGTCATTCGTGTATTAAATACCAATCACTGAAAAAAATCAAACATGCACTAAGATCACTGAACCTGGTGGATACCTGGAGATCGTTACACCCGGTAGACAGGGATTTCACTTTTTACTCGGCACCGCACAATAGATACACGAGAATAGACCATCTGTTCATTACTCAGAGGGACCTTCCCAACCTTACGGACGCTAACATCGGGATCATCTCTTCATCTGACCACGCTCCGATATCACTCTCTCTCTCCTCAACCACGCATTGCAAACCAGTATTTAATTGGAGGCTAAACCCCTCTCTCTTAATAGACGCTAAAATACAAAGTGAAATTCAAACTACAATCACAAATTATTTCAATGAAAACAAATCCTCTGATATCTCCCCCATGACCCTGTGGGAGGCTCACAAATGTGTGGTGAGAGGTGAATTCATTAAATACGGGGCCAGGAGAAAGAGAGAGAAGGAGCAACAAGTCCAAGATTTGATCACAAAAATTTCGACTCTTGAGGCTCAACATAAAATGTCATTATCCAAAGATCACCACCAAGAACTATTATCTCTTAGGAAATCCTTGTCCGAAATCCTAAACAACAAAATAAAAAGATCACTTTTTTTAAAAAAGGCTATATACTACGAATTTGGGGATAAGGGAAGCAAGTACCTAGCAAGGGCGTTAAAGGACGCGCAAGCCTCTTCACACATTATGTCATTAAAAGACAAATCTAATAAACTAACACATGACCCGAGAAAGATAGCGGAATCCTTTCGATCTTTCTATGAGAAGCTTTACAACTTGCCCCCTCAGAATAGACCCAGAGACCTCATAGGCTCCAGACATTCAATTATGAAACAATACATCATTGATAGTGGCCTTCCTCAGATTTCAGATGGAGATGTGGAGGCATTAGAAAAGGAAATTTCCCCAGAAGAAACCAAATTGGCAATTCTAGATCTTAAAAATGGGAAGAGTCCTGGTCCAGATGGACTAACGTCCCAATATTACAAGATGTTTGAAACCTCTTTAACAGACCCCCTAACAAACGCACTAAACATACTAACCAAACAGCATAAACCATCTCAAGAGTTTCTCACTGCTCACATCACAGTGATTCCGAAAGCAGATAAAGATCCGACTACCTGCGCCAGCTATAGACCGATTTCCCTACTTAATCTAGATGTGAAGCTGTTAGCAAAAATCTTAGCAAATAGGTTAAGACCGCTATTGCAACAAGTTATAGGCCCTGAACAAGTAGGCTTCATGCCAGGCCGTGAGGCTAGGGATAATACTATCAGATCCCTGAACTTAATACACGGAGCCCACAAATTAGGGATTGAAGGTCTGTTAATCTCAACCGACGCCGAAAAGGCTTTCGATAGAGTGGCCTGGGACTACATGTTGATGATTTGTGAACATATAGGGCTGAAAAGTAGTATGATATCTTGGATAAGATCCCTCTACTCTAATCCCACAGCCAAAGTTAAGGTGAACAACATCCTTTCTGCCCCTATCCATCTAAAGAATGGAACTAGACAAGGCTGTCCTTTGTCACCCATCCTCTTTATATTGGCGTTGGAACCATTAATTAGACATATTAACAGGGACACAGATGTGCGTGGCTTCGGTATTAAAGAAAGAGAATTCAAAGTTTCTGCTTATGCGGACGATCTCCTCTTCTATATATCACAACCACATATCTCCATTCCAAAACTGAACTTACACTTCCGCACCTTCAGATACATATCAAACTTTAAAATCAACCATTCCAAATCGGAGGCCATGGACATCTCACTCCCCGATAAAGTAAAACAATTAACTAAATCTAATTGCCCCTACAAATGGGATTCAACCTCACTTAAATATTTAGGAATCAAACTTACCCCAACTCTAGATGCCCTCTATGAGGCCAATTTTATCCCAATCCTGAAAAACATCACTAATGACTTGAGTAAATGGGATGTTAAACATTTCTCGTGGTTCGGCAGAGCAGCCATCTTAAAGATGGTCATCTTACCTAGACTACTTTATTTATTTCACGCTTTACCCATCACAATACCTCCCTCCTTTTTCAGGAAATTAACGACTATTCAAAGGAAATTCATATGGGCTAACAAAAGACCCAGGATACAACTAAAATATATGCAATTGCCCAAGATCAATGGAGGCATAGGGGTCCCGGATTATTATAAATATTACCAAGCCACCCACCTCACCAGAGCGATCGACTGGCACTGCCATTCAACTCAAAAGGACTGGGTGGCCATGGAGAGGCACTGCTCCCGGTATCTGACCCAGTTCCTGCTTTGGACAGACCCTCACAACTTCCCTTCTGAAGTTAAACACCACCCCTTAATCAACACCACCCTTACCATCTATCACAAGCTAGCGAAATCATATAACTTATCCACCAACCCGAGCCCTCTGACTCCGGTTTCCCACAACCCAGACTTTGTTCCGGGTCTTAATATAAAGTGCTCAGCTGACCATCCTTTGCTCATTAAACATTGCATTCATGATCGAAAAATTCTATCTCTTCACGAACTAAACAACCTAAAACCCCAAAACATTTCATTGAACCGGTGGAATTATATCCAGCTGCACAGCTTTGTTCAAAATAACAAAAAGAAAACTTTGTGGGCTAGACAACTAACTGCTTTTGAGAGGATATGTGAGAGACAGTCCCCAATATCGAAAACGACATCGATGACCTATCAGTGGCTCATAGCCCCATCGCCAAATTTTGACGACAAATATAGGAAATTATGGGAACTTGAGTTATCACGCAAAATTTCTGAGAGGGAATGGGAGAAGGCCTGTGTATTTACTCACAAATGCTCCCTGAGCACAAAAACTCAAGAAACGTCATTTAAAATTCGCACGCAATGGTACATAACACCAGCGAAAATGAAGTCGTGGTCCCCACAGTACTCCGGAAGGTGTTGGAGATGTCTAGCTCACACAGGCACATTTCTACATATTTGGTGGAACTGTGACATGATCAAAACCTTTTGGAACAGAGTTGTGCTCCTGATCAAACATATCACCGGTTCTACCTTAGAATTTAATGCGGCAAGCTGTTTATTACACATCAATAAACTCTCATATAGGTCATATAAAAAGTCTCTAACGAGACATCTACTCAATGCGGCCAAATCTCTTATACCTTTACACTGGAATTCCAAATCCGTCCCCTCGACTAAGAATTGGGTAGACAAGGTTACTTCCACATATGAAATGGAGGAAACTCTAGCCATCAAAAAAGAAAATAGCGGACCCTTCCATGACATGTGGAGACCATGGTTGATATTTACTCTTTCTTCGGATTTTAAAAAAATGACTGAAGATTAGCAATCTCACAATCAACCCTCACATTCCACTTGGACCTTTAGTATACGCTTCTACAATGAGCTACTTGATCAAGTACCACTTATCAATAGTACTCCATTACCTCCCACTCCCTTCCCTTTTCTTTTCCTTCTCCTTCTCTTTCCTTTTACTCGTCTTCTTTAATTCCTATCTTCGCTTCCTTCCCCGCCCTCTAGTGGCCTTCTTTGAGACAGGCATATGTCTTTGGTCCTGTCTCATCTAAGAGAGGGTATCCAGTTTAGATACCCCCATTATACCTCAGGAGCTGACTTACATGTTTTATGTTGTTGCACTAACTTTTGATTCTACGTTACATGATGTTGTAACTTATGTACATGTTGTACGGTTATACCTATATGTCCTACTGCCATTGTTAATACTGTACATGTTTATTATTGCGATTCAATAAAGCTTTTATTGAGAAAAAAAAAAAAAAAAAAAATATTTTACGAAAAAGAGTGGCATTATATTGTGTTTCTGTGCACTAAGATTTATTTTAGTGTATTATTTCGCGTAAATATGCTTTGATAAACACCTGTGCTAATACCGTGCAACATAAAAAATTGCAACAGTTTCTATTTTATTCTTCAGGGCCTCTGCTTTATGCAAATATATAATTTGTGAGGGGGGTTCTAAGTATTTTTATGAACAGTGAGCTACTAATTATATCTGGGAAACCCTATGTGGAAGACAAAATTCACTTAAAGAATATTCAAAGAAAAGCTTTTATTGGGTGAGATGTGGGGACCTCTTTGTTGCTGTCTCTTTCCTGATTAGTAAGAGTTGCGTATTCTATTTGTCTTGGTGGTCCTTTTCCTCGGGACTGAAATCATAGCTCCAAATTGTCCCTTATTTGGAGGGACTGTTCTTCTATGTCCCTCTGTTCTGCTATCCACCTCAGTTGTCCATAATATACAGTATTCCTTTACCAGGTGCTCTGCCTCAAATCTCCACTGCCATGGTCATTACCTTAGGCTGTAGACCTCTTTGCAGGCAGGAGTTCCCTGCTGCTTCTTCTGATTTATATATAATTTATTTCAAAGAAAGGCATACATTTTAAAATGTTCTAACCATACAGTAGTAGTTGTTATTATCTGCTACTTGTTTATTAAAACAAATTCCTCTAGAACATAAACCATTCATTCTTCATCTGCTCTCTGTAAATCTTCTCTGTCACTTCAAATGAATGGCTCCAGACACAGGTAACCATGATAATTTACATCATATTTTAATGCATAAAAGTCATGTAGCTGGAAAATTGTGTTTTTGAAGTGTTATCTGCTAACATCGCTTGTGCCTAATAATTCATTGCAACCCAGAGTCACTTGCCTGGTCTACATGCTCTTCTGTATTGAAAGTCATTACCAATGAAAGCCTTCATTATGACTTAGATCCATTTATAGCACACATAAATAAAACCTGACAAATTTGTGAGTAAATCCTTTAGAGCTGGAAGCCAATAGAATAGGAAAAATTTAATTTTATGCATGAAAAATCTCATTAAGTAGCTCCATGGAAATGAAAGAAAGCTGGCATTAGACGAAGCAGCATGCTCTTTTCCCCACTCAGCACTCTCTGCTAATGTGGCTGCAGTGAGTCGCTTCTTCTTTCTGCTGAAGACATCTCAGTTGCAGTCAACAATAAGGTCAATGAGATCTGCAATTGAATGGCCTTGCTCATTGTGCTCAGAATACGAACTTGTCTCTTGTTGGGGAGTTTTGCCAGTGTGTCAAATCATTCCTCCAGAGAGTACAGACGTGAGGCAATTCAGACTTCCCCAGAGAAGCAATAAATAATTCATAAGTACTAGTACTCTTAAGCAAATGATGAACTGCATCTAACAGTCAGTAATGATATAACTTTAATACGCACTATTTTAGCAGTATAGCCAAAATTCTAAAATGTAAAAGCAACATAGGATTATATGAATGATACTTAAACCTGCAGTGGAGGGATAAATAGAAAGTGTAGGCAAATGCTGGGTTGTAGGGACCATAGGTTGTAAAAGTCTAACTTTGCTTAAATCTTTTTTTTTTTCTTGTTCAAACATTTTATTGAGGTTTACAAATGAGGTAAAACATCCAAAGGACAATGAACAGCAATGTAGAACTTGCAATGGGTGCAATAATATGGTGTTACATACAGTTACAGAAGCAAAATAAACAATGCAAGGGAATGGATTCAAAGGATAACCATGGTAGGTGATGATGAAGGGAGGTCAGGTGGACTGCAATAACCGCCCAGGCACCCCGTATAGGGAACATGCTGTGCCTGAGTGGGGTGGTGCAATCACTTGCCAACTATCCTTCAGAGAATAGTGTCTCTGAGCATCAACCAAGTATTACAAGAAAAAACAAAGTGATAATGGTGGAGATAAAAACCATGCTAGAGTTATCAGGGGGTTATGGTTGAAAAATTGGAGGGAGGGTCGTGGGGCATGGTAAGTTCAGAGCTATAACCTTTCCTGTATGGTCCATCATACTTGGGATGTGGTAGCGACAGTAGTATGGGTACATGTAGGGGGAGAAAAAAAAGTGAGAGAAAGAGAGCTCAAGAAGAAAGAGAGGAGGGGAGGAGAGGAGAGGGGAGGGAAATGGAGGGGGTGTCGCCAGGGGGGGACGAGCTGGCGCTGTAGAGTTAAACATAGTTAAGCACTAGGAGGCGCATGAGGGCAACAGAAGAGAAGTATCACAATTAGGTGGGAGGAAGTGGTCAACTAGCTTGAATCATTTTTTTTAACAGTGACACTGAAATCCCTATGAAATTTTCCAAGTTATGTAAAAAGAAAATGGGGAGAGTAGGCATGGCAACTGGAGCAAAACAGTGCCACACAGTGTAGTGTCAGAACTGTCAGGCAAAATGATCTCTGACCAACAGTGGAACTATATTCTTGGCCTGACTGTATGGGAGAGCTTGGCACTGGAGCATATGTTAAGGTAATTAAGCATTAAGCACAAATGCTAGGGGATACTATTATTGTTCCAGCTAGCCACTGATCTTCAATGCTGGGGGATAGTATTGTTACAGTCAGGCACTAAACACCAATGGTTGGTTGGGAGTTTATTGTTCCAGCCAGGCACTGACCACTAATGGCAGGGGAATATTTTTGCAACTAGCTACTGACCACCAATGCTGGAGTGATTATTTTTACATCTATCCACTGACCACCACTGCTGGGGGTGCGGGGGGGGGGGGTCACCAATTCTAGGGGCTTTTGTTACTACTTCATTCCAACAATGAAGGGGAGATTTTTGCGGCCAGGACTGGGGATTGTTATTGCTGCCAATTACACTGGTGCTTGAGGTTAATATTACTGTCAATGACAGCAATGTTGGGGCTACAAACCATGCACCATGAACTTGTACCCACCTTTCTACTATGCATGTAAGTGTTTTGCCATGGCCATGCCACATTTTTCTTCTTGATACCTTTATTGTGTCCCTTTAATCTATTTTCAAATGTTGGCATTTATACAGGAGATAGTGTCTCAGAATTCCTAAACTTTGGGTGGATTGCTATGCTAAGTTCAGTATCTCTGCATAAAATTGCAGCCATACTTGCAGCTGATGCTGGTCTCCCTCCACCAGCCAGTTTTGCTCTCACCCCTGGTATGTATAATGTTTAATCACATGTTTTATTGTTAAAAATAATTTTGATGTATTGGGGGTGTCAATAAAAATGATCTTATCTAGGTGCCAAATTTGATAGGTGCGCCACCATGTGGAAAGAGACCTGAAGGGTGTTTCTGAGCTGTAGAAGAGAAAATCAGGTCTCCTATCCTGCCCTGCAGAGCTGTGAAAACTTCAGAACTGGATGAACAGAAATACAAATCCTTAGGCAGGTAAAGCAGCTTCGTTATATGTAATATAATTTGCTTGTGTATTTTTCTGCTTTGCCAGAATCCAGTTTTAATGCTTTTCTTATATAAAGAGGACATGTATGAAGTATATAATGAAGGCAACAGCATTATAGTGTGGAGAATCTTCAGCATGTATAAGGCTGAATTTCTATACTCCATATCAGCCTGTGGTTTACACTGTACACTCTGCCCAAACAAAGACACATCTTCAGTTTAAGGCCCCTTTCACACATACGGTCCGTTTGTCCATTTTTCATCCATCCGCTGATGGATGAAAAACGGACATCAATGCATCTCTATGTAAAAACAGATGACAACGGATGATCATCCGTTAACATCCGTTTTCATCCGCTTCCATCAATGTCGGTTTTTTGGAATGGATGAATGCCCTATTTTTCATCTGTCAAAAAAACGGATCGAATGAAAAACGGATGTAAACGGTCAAACGGTCCGTTTTTCATCTGTTTTTGCATTGGTTGTGGATGTAAAAAAAACGGATGAAAACGGATGAAAAAAACAGATGAAACACGGATGAAAAACTGATACATTTTGACGTGACTGAACTGATGAACTGAACGGACCGTATGTGTGAAAGGGGCCTAAAGCATACAAATTGTCTCTATTCACATTTAAGAGCTCTTTCACACAGGCGGACCGTTCAGATCCCCCTGTCAGTTTTTTTAGCGGATCTGAACGGTCCCCCCATGCATCCCTATGGGGCATCGGATGTCAGCGGAGACATGTCTGCTGACATCCGATCCGATCCAATCCGTCAAATCTGGACAGATGGAAACCCTATTTTCCATCCGTCCAGCGGATCGGATAGGATGGGATCGGATGAGAATGGACCGACGGTCCGTTCCCATCCGATTTCCCCCATAGAGATGCATGGGGAACTGACAGCTGTGTATCTGCACACAGCGCGGAGACACAGCTGCCATCCTCCTGCTCAGCGGGGGATCGGGGGATCGGCGGATCGATCCCCCGCTGAGAAAAGCTTTAATAGCTCCACTGTTATATTCTCCGTGTTTTGAGAGACACAGGACTCTGGTCTGGAACAACGGATGTTTATTCAGGACTCACTGTACACTCCAACATGCTTTACAGGACAGCTCTGTATATCAATGCATCTCTTACATGTCTCTAAGATGGCCACTCTGTCCCTTGACCCTTGTCATCACTCCTGGGTGGAGCCAGCCTTAAAGTAACAGTACATGTGAAACCCTTCAGGTATAACACCTTCCATCCATCCCTAAAAAAAAGTGTGTGAAAGGGGCCTAAAGGTTACACATTTTGTATACAATGATCCCAAGCTGAAATCTGCTTGGTGTAGTGGGGTGTATTTGGTGAAGCAGCTAAGTATTAGGATTATAATAAACCTACACTACTTTTGTTTTACTTGTTTTGCAAAAGAAAGTAAATCTTTCTCCTTTTGTGTATGTGATATGATTGCAATGTAGTGGAACAATCAGCAGATTACATTAACAGGATCGCTTAGGTCATTCTTTATATTAAAAAAGAATAGCGCGCAAATGCAAAAGAAATTACTACCAAATCTGAAGAGAGTCCATAAATAAAAATGGGGGTTTGGTCCCACCATATGGCCATATCGTGCTCAAGCCCACTACTGCGTCAAAGTACCCCATTATCAGTGGGTCCTACACTATCCATGAAAAAGAGATGAATCCAGCCTTTCTAACCCTTGGAGATAATACTCCTTGCTGGGAAGGATGTGCAAATGCACTACAGGGGACTCCTCCTATATCCACTTGATGGTGGACACTGATTGAGTACAGGTGTGTGTGGGGGGTGGGGAGGGCTGCTCAACCTCGTTAGTCTGGTCAGACCGAATACATAATAAACAGGCAAAAAATTTGGGGGAGCATACCCATGTATTTCCAAAGCTGCTGCAGCTATGAACCAAAAGACATGTATATTAAAAAAGAATAGCGCGCAAATGCAAAAGAAATTACTACCAAATCTGAAGAGAGTCCATAAATAAAAATGGGGGTTTGGTCCCACCATATGGCCATATCGTGCTCAAGCCCACTACTGCGTCAAAGTACCCCATTATCAGTGGGTCCTACACTATCCATGAAAAAGATGTGTATTTGGTGAAGCAGCTAAGTATTAGGATTATAATAAACCTACACTACTTTTGTTTTACTTGTTTTGCAAAAGAAAGTAAATCTTTCTCCTTTTGTGTATGTGATATGATTGCAATGTAGTGGAACAATCAGCAGATTACATTAACAGGATCGCTTAGGTCATTCTTTATGCCTCAATTTCATAAACAATATGACAAAATAAAAAATATTTTTTGACAAAACAGCACAAAATGCTTTATAAATAGATTGAAGAAAGCTTCTGGAAAATATCCAATAAGCTTCCCTTCAAGGCAGAATTACAATCACAACAAAATTAAAAACTATTATAAATTCAATAAGAAGAATGATAATATGGACTTTGCATTTATTTTTAAGTGGGTGAAATGCTATTTTAATATGTCATTTCAAAGGGTAAACTGCAATATCTGCTTTGACCTTGAGGGCTTGCATAACTCATTATTATTCCTAAATTCACTTCAGTGGTTATTGCTGTATCTCAGAGAAATTGCGACATGGGCTGACTATTAAATATTGGGATATGCACTGAATTCAATAACCTTGTAAAGATACATCATTACCCAATGAAGTTTTAAATACAGTGCAGAGAGCCATGGCTGAATTCTCCTGTCCATACATAAAAAAAATAATCTTAGGCTGCTTGAACAGGGCACATATTACACTTTGTTTAAAGCTTTACTCTTTTAAAAAATTTAAAACACCGATTTCAAATGTCTGTAATGATGATGCTACTGACAACTATGTTTCTTTACATTGAATGGTACTGAAGGGCTAAAATACATTTGGTCCCTAGGGATAGATGAATAATAAAAAATAAATAAAACTCTGCAAATTCTGTTACCTGTTCATATATATATATATATATATATATATATTTTTTAATAGCTCCACCATGGCCCTGAGTGATTCGATTTTTCATTATGACTAAGGCCCCGTTCACACTGGGGCGATCCGACTTCCCGGGGCGACCTCACAGGTCGCGGCGCGTACCTCGCACCGCGACCTCAGAGCGGCCGGCACGGACTTCATAACATTGAAGTCAATGCAGGTTGCTCCAGGTCACCCCAAAGAAGCTCCGGACCCTTTTTCTAAGTCGGAGCGACTTGTGTCGCTCCTATTAGAACGGGTCCACAGCTTCTCTATGCCAGGCGACCTACGGCGACCTGTCAGGCGACCAGGTCGCCTGACAGGTCGCCCCAGTGTGAACGGGGTCTTAGTTACTTAAAAAAAAAAGAATTGAGAATTGGCTGTATGCCATCTCTTCTTATTGGTCACTTCCCAGTGGTAAAAAAAAAAAACCTTTCCTGCCTCCTTCTGCCTCACATACATGCTTATTGGACAATGAGGTAGCCCAACATAATGATGGATTCAATGATGGATTGATTGGAAGGGAGTTGACAAGCTTCAATGCTCCATGGAAGTGTCCGAGTTTTGTCCTTTAGGAATACCTGTAACTTTTCCATAGGAGAGGGAAATGAGAGCTCCTGCAAGTACAAACAAATCTACTTATATTAAATATAATAGAACACATTTGATATGATTACTGATTATATAACAATTATTATGATATTTTTAGGCTTTAAGTGAATTTTAACCACTTGCCGACAGCGCTATAGCTGAAATACGGTTTCAGGGCAGTCGTCCAGTTCTTGGAGGGCGTCCATAGATGTCCTCCCAGAACCACACCACCTGCGCACCTCCTGCGACAAGCATCGGACTGTGTTCTCGGACACAGCTGATCATAGATCAGGGTAAGAGGGCAATCACAGCGGCCCTTTACCATGTGATCAGCTGTGTCCAATCACAGCTGATCACATGTAAACAGACTTGTCAGTTATCGGCAGTCCTTTCCTGCCAAGCTGTATCTGTGGGAGGAGAGGAGAACCGTTTACTGGCAAGTCTGTTAGCACAACGTTTACACTGATAATCAGAGCACTGATCATCAGTGCCCTGATGATCAGTGCAGCTCCATCAGTTCCAATCAGTCCCCATCAATGCAGCCTATCAGTGCTGCCTATCAGTGCATCCACATCAAAGTCCATCAGTGTCACCTCTCAATGCCCATAAGTGCAGCCTCATCAGTGCCTCCTCATCAGTGTCCATCATGTGCCCATCAGTGAAGCCTCATCAGTGCCCATGAGTGCAGCCTATCAGTGCCCATCAGTACAGCCTCATCAGCGCACATCAGTGAAGAAGAAAAATTACTTAGTCCCAAATTTTATAACAGAAACTAAGAATTTTTTTTTTTTTCTCAAAATGTTCTGTCTTTTTCTATTTGTTTAGAAAAAATTAAAAAAAAAGAAAAATCCAGTGGTGATTAAATATCACCAAAAGAAACCTTTATTCAAAAAAATGATAAAAAAATGTATTTGGGTACTGTTTTCGATGACCAAGCAATTGTCATTTAAAATGCAACAACACAGCTAAAAATAGCTGAGGGTCCATTATTTCTGGTGAGTGGGGATACAGGAGGTGAGTGAGGCACCCTGCATCACGTGATCTGTCTTGAAGCACCTCAGCACTTTTTTTACTTGAAGCGCCTTAGCACATTTTTTGGATCCTTTGGGGCACTTTTAGCACTTTTTTTTGGAACACTTGTTCACTTTATTGATGTCAATGGATTTTTTTGACATGAACACTTATTTAATAATTTTTATATGATTGTTGCTGCTAGTATATTTTTATTTGACTGTGAGGGCAAGGGCTGTTATTATCACTTATATATATATTTTTTTTAGATTTTAACTTGGTGAACAGCAGCTGCTCATTTTTGTATTGTTGTTTATGCCTAGCACGGGTTAATACCTGAATATAAAGCTGAAAATTGGCCTGGACAGGAAGGGGGTGAAAGTGCCCAGTATTGAAGTGGTTAAACCTTGCCAAAATTGATTTGTATATGGTTTATATCGAAATATACTCTCTATTCAACCTATCATGTAAAACTTTATATTTACTATCAAAACATATTCAAACTGGTGACCTAACTTTCCTCTACTTAAAGGGTAACTGCACTTTCGTGGGGAAAAAATCAACAAATAAAGAAAAAACAATATAGCATATACAACTGCGACACAAATCATATTGTAATTGAATGGTATTAAAAATTACCTTTCCTTTTCAATCTGCAGCTGTTGTGATTTTCTGAAAATACAATGCAATATGGCTACCTGGAGCTGTTCTGTATACAGAATGTGTACTGACCACACCCCAGAAATATAATTTCCTGCTTGTGTGATTGGCTCACCTATTTTCCCAGAAGTCTGCCTAAGATACAAGTCAGATTTCTGGCACCCCCTGCAACAAAAATTTCATTTTTGGTGAGATACTCCCAATAGGAACACGTCTAAAGGGATGCAGGCCCAGAAGCGTTCCTCATTAGAGCCCTGCAGCTGCCACAGCTGATAGATAATTATGAAACCACTCCCATTTGACCCACTCAGCACAGAGGAACAAACAATGATTTCTTCAGAATAACAAAAGGTAGGAATCTGCAACAAAGTGGGTTTAAAACCCCTGCAATGTACAGAGATCACCCAGAGGGGAATTTTTTTTCTCAACAAAAGTGGAGTTACGCTTTAAGCAAAAATAGCCTGGTCAGCTCCCTGCACCCAGCCTTTGACTAGACAATGAAGGAACATCAACAGACTGATGAGGTCTTCTGTCTGCTTTTAATCTATCAGCATGTTCCTCATCAGTACAAGTGCACGCAAGACACCTGTTTGGCCCCTGCTGTAGAAATGTAAATAATGTATTTAAATTAGTTACGTATAATACCTTGAATGCTGTTTAATAAATACATCTATGTATTAGTTGTTTTTTTTCCTCCTTTCTGCCTGGAGTTCAGTTTTAATTGAGGTCAACCACTATCTTTTCAACTTCACGTTTTAAAAAAATATAATTTTTTGCTTTGCTATAGTAACTATGCAGTAACCTAGGATATCTTGGTTAATGTAGACCACACTGCCCATTTTATGCCCAAATCACACCCTATGGTGCAAGATTTTGTTAGACAGTAAAAACAATAGGCAATTGTCTTGTGACTGCTACATCAAAGAAATAAATGATACGTATACAGGCCGATAAAATTTCTCTTGTCTTCAAATCCGGACCTGCGAGCTATTGTACTGAATTGTGCTTAAGGCAGGGAGCCCTGCTGACTGATTCATCTAACTTATATACCCTTTATGTATGGAAAAATAAAACAGAATTGGAAGCAGATTGAAGAAGGAAAACAGTGTAGAATATGCAAACAGAATAATTGTTTTTTCAACAAAATAGACCTCCTGCCATTATTAGGTAAAAGTGTTAATGCAGAAGGGACCGGTTCTTTCAAGACCAATACAGCGCAGAGATCAAACATTCTTACAAGTAGACTTTTATCCACAGTAAGGGAAAACCAACATTGTAGAAAGAACTAATGTTCTTGCCAGATGCACAAAATTTCCATACAAGAGTGACACTGAGCAAGTTCCCACCTCCATCCAGAGCCACCTATTATATTATATTATAAAGTTTCCTTTGAGTGCATTTCCTATCCTTTTCCACAATCCTCAACTGAGTAATTTATTTGTGCTAGTTGTTTATCGAGTGATGCCATCCCTGCTGGGATCCTGTGCATTAATCTGGGTTGCGTAATTCATTTTAACTTTGTGCTGAATTGCAGCTTCAGGAACAAAGTATCTTGCTGTGCTGTCACTTCCCTCATAGTCAAGAATATCTTTGATTGCAAATTAGTAAAGCATCAGACTGTATCATATTTAATAATAATATTTCTATTAGTTCCATGAACTCGACAAGGAATCAATACACTCATTTTTATAAAGTCATAATTTATTAAATAGAAATCCTGACACAGCCCAACAGTCCAATACAATGTAACATCTTAAACAAATACTTTTAAATACCTGACTGGCTTTAAGTTCTGGTGGATAAAATGCCATGGTAGAACTGTTCCTGATTTAGTAATTTCACCCTTTCAAGACCAAGCCTATTTCTGACACTTGTTGTTTACAAGTTAACCACTTCTGGATGGGAAGGATTTGCCCCCCTAATGACCAGGCCATTTTTTGCGATTCGGCACTATTTTAATGGACAATTGCGCAGTCATGCAATGCTGTACCTAAATAAAATTGATGTCCTTTTTTTCCCACAAATAGAGCTTTCTTTTGGTGGTATTTGACCACCTGTGTAATTTTTATTTTTTGTGCTATAAACAAAAAAAGAGCGACAATTCTGAAAAAAAAAAAAAAATATATATATATATATATATATACAGTAAACACCCCTCCGGACCCAGCCGCGAAAAGTGAAAATCCGCGAAATAGAAAAACCCTGTTAAAATGCATTGTAGGCATGTTTTTTTTACTGTCACTGTACGTGTAAAAGCATTTTTAAGGTTTTTAAACACACTTTTAAAACAATAGAAACTCATTTAAACACATAAAAGATTCTGAGAGACATAGCAAGAGCTATGGAAAACACAAAAATATTTAATTTTTAATGATTTATATAGTAAAATAACATTACAAAAAAAAAACGCAATATACCGGGACCGCAAAAACTGAACCGTGATGGAGCGGGGGTTCACTGTATATATTTTTTTTCCCTTTCTGCTTTATTACATTCCCCCTCCAAAAAAAAAAAACTTAAAAATCAAACATTTTTTCCATTTTGGCCAATTTGTATTCTGCTACATATTTTTGGTAGGAAAAAAAAAATCGCAATAAGCATATTTTGATTGGTTTGTTTTGTTGATTGAAAAGTTATCAAGTCTTCAAACTAGGCGAAAGATTTATGTCATGTAATTTTTAAAAAAAAAAATAATTTTACTAGTAATGGCGGTGATCTGCAATTTTTAGCAGGACTGCGACATTGCGGCAGACAGATTAGAACCCTAACTGAAATTTTTTACACTTTTGGGGGTACCAGTGACATTACTACAGTAGTCAGTGCTAAAAATATGCACTGTTACTGTAATAATGACACTGGCAGGGAAGGGGTTAACCCAGTGGTGATCAAAGGGTTAAGTGTGAGCCTAGGGGAGTGTTTTTTAACTGTATGGGAGAGGGACTTGGGAAATAAACACAGAGACCTGTGATCCTATGTAGAAGGATCACAGGCGCTCTGTGATCATTTCATAGAGAACAACGGTCTGCTGTGTTTACAACAGCTGACTGTCATTCTCTCTCAGCGGGGAGCGATCGCAGGTGCCCGGCAGTCCCATGGATCAGCATCCCCACTGCCTAGTGGGGGCAGGCGCGCTCTCGCCCCAGGACCGCTCTCACTAACCAACATACCCATACGTCGATCCACGCAGCCGAGCCAGCCTGCTGCAGTAAATCAGTATATTTCCCTAAACACTATATATAATTTTTTAGCAAAGACTCTGGAGAATAAAATGTTGTTGCAATATTTTATGTCACACAGTACTTGCACAGTGGTCTTTCAAATGCAATTTTTTGGGAAAAAATATACTTCACTGAGTTTAAAAAAAAAAGTAAACAGTAAAGTTAGCTCAATCTTTTTGTATATTGTGAAAGATGATGTTACTCCAAGTAAATAGATACCTAACATTTTACGCTTTAAAATTGCATGCACTCGTAGAAACCCCTCCTCTGCACTTAAAAAGAAAAAGTATTTAAAATGTCAAAATCTGCATTTTTAAATTCCTTGTTTTTTTTTTTTTTTAAATTGGCTCGGTTGGCTGCCAAGTAAACCAGAAGTGACATAGTGATGTCACTTCTGGGTTACTACATTGGAGACCTGATTGAAACCAATTCCAGATTTGTTTAGGACTCCAACCAGCCGGCGAATGTGCCGGAGGTTGCTCAGTTCCAACGGAGACCCAGGCGGAGCGGCTGGAGGGGGGACGTCCCCTCCTGCTGCTTGTGATAATGGCCCAGTGGCTATTTAGCCGCATTGGTTGTTATTAAAAGAAAGCTGACTGCCGGCTCTAAAAAATGGCTCTGGGGAGATGCCTCTAGCTGCAGGCATCACCCCGGTATAACCACTTCAACAAAATGAAGTACAAGTATGTGATTTTGCGTGAAGGGGTTAAGATGGTTGTAAACCTATGTCACGAAATATGAACAAAGCATATCCTTCTATTGGTGACAGGGGAAGCTCCAGCACACAGCCTGTAAATGACAGCCCCAGCTTCGTTCCAGTGAGCTGCATTAAGGAGGTGTGCCCCTTCCCTCCAATCAGCTCTCAACTTTCCTCACTGAGCCCATGCAATGTGTAAATTCAGCTCCCAGTCCCCTGTACAACTTATGTAGGAGGATTTGTTTCATCTCTGTGTATCACTTGAATTTAGTCACTTCCCTGAGTATATGTTGAAAGTACTCTAACCCTTTCTCTAACCACTCCTGAACTAGCCTGTGCTAATACCCCCATCCTCCCTTCTTCTGAGACAGCCATGTACTAAGTTCTAAAGAATCCCAACACTACCACCATTGTAGTGCTTTGGGCTTAGATCCTTAATTTATTGATCAGATCTTGATAAGATCACCAATTATAGTTGTAATGTTTGGGGGTTATTCAGCTCAGTGGAGCTTACCAGTGAGTAGAGTTCATGCCAGTTATGTTGTTTAAGGGCTTGTTGGTCCACTTTTATTTATAAGAATGTCCAGTAAAGCAAACAGTTGCCCACGCAGAGGGTTCCACCATCAAATGCAAAACAAGGTAAGGCAGGTTCAGCCTCCTGGCTCTCTCTATCAGCACTGTCACTCAGGCTTTATGCCTCCTGACAATATAATAATGTCCCCGTTTTACATGTAAACGCTATACCTCAGACAGCTCTTTTCCTCAGCTTCCTGCTGCTCCGCTGAAACTATACAGTAAAGCAAAATGTATCCCTGGGAGTTTAAATGAGGTGAACACAGGTGGCAACTTGATATGGAGAAAATATATTTTATCCAAATTTATTTAAAGGTAAACAAGATAATCATCACACATAGAGTACATATAAAATATGCCAAACCAATAAATAGCAGATACATGATAATGTACATGCCTAAAAATTACAATTGTATTGATACATAGCGATTTTGAAGCATCTTAAAAACTCAATGCGTTTCGTGAGCTACCGCTCACTTCTTCAGGTGTAGATGCGCATAAAGCATGTCTAAAAAAATATAGAATGTCAATTTAAGGATATCCATTACAATGGCCAATGAGGTATTACAACTCATAGGGGACCCTGTTGGGGGGACCCATACTTACAAATTGGCTGAGCTGGGATGACAAAGCGACACTCCCATACGGTGGTGGTGAGGCACATCTAGCTTGGGAGCTGAAGGTGTGGGACCAGAAAAAACCCACTAGGGGATGGGTGGAGGGTGAATGTGACAATCTTTATTGAAATATGTCCCTTAATGTCAATAATAATAGGTTCTGGCTGTAACAAAAGTGTATATATGTCTAAATATTATATCAAAAAATACTGCATGACATAGTAATAAAAGCAGAAGTATACAGTAAATGTGTCTAAATAGTATAGGCAGGGTACAGCAAAGGCATGAGTATAGGGACCGAACAGGGATATTAAAAGGTGTAGCCAAAGGTTATGCAGGATATGTAGGAGAATGTGTAAAAACAGTGCATTGCAAGGAATAGTGGTAAAAATAGAAAGCTATGAAAAGCAGTGTCTAAAGTGTATGTGTGAACAGGAAAGAAAAAAATAGCCAAGGATCGTTAGTGAAATATATAGGGGTATTGTAAGGTTTATGTATACCCACCATAAGTGATGTGAAGGGGGAAATCAAAAGGAATGTCCGCCGTGTATGTGAAGAAATGTGAATTCCTGTCCACTGCCATTCCATTTATCCAGTGATTGGTCCCACGCCAAAAGGCCATGCACAGGTGGCTAGGGCGAGCATGTGAATGCCAGACCGGCATTTCCTGCCTCATGGGGGCAAACTTTTCATTCAGACATAACTGAAGGGCACTCCTTGTCTTTTCTCTTGCTTTTTCAGTAGACCCATGATCTGGGATCGCTTTTTGCTTATCTTTTTGTAATACAGGACAGATGTTCTCAAACACACCCACTGACCCACAAACCATAGAGTCAGTATGAAGTTTTTCACAGCCACCAATTATATTGAAACTTAATTAGAAAGCCTGTAATTGATTTCACCTGTTTTTCAAAAGTTGCTCTTTGAAATAAATGTGCAAATTAAATTAAATTAATAAAATAGTATTTGGAATACAATGTGTATGCATTACTATCCAAACAGGTTAGTTATAGCACCACAGGTTTATGCAGTAAGGCAATATAAAGAGTAGTTGAGATTTGCAAAGTACTGTAGATTTGGGATTGAACCCCTGTAGGCTCGGTTCACACCTATGCTGTTTCCTTTTGATAGTTTCTGCAGTCCCTTTTACTGTGCGTTTTTGCACATGCAATGTTACTGCGATTTGCGTTTTGCATTTTTTTTGTTTTTTTTTTCTTACCAATTTCTTTTTGGGCAGATTAAAAAATGCAAATTGTGTTAAAACCACAGCAAAATCATGGCAAATACGCACTACATGCTTTTCTGAAGCTTCTCCATTGAAGTCTATAAAACCAGGAAAGCAAAAAAAAAAAGCACCGCTTTGCATTTAAAAAAAGTTAAAAATTCCGTGGCTGGAAAAAGCACAGATGTGAATGTGTCCCATCCGAAACTATGGTAAATGAACTGTAGCACGCTTCTGCAAAAAGCAAAGAGCACCAAAATATGCATAGGTGTGAACCAGGCCGTAAGGCCCCTTTCACGTGGGCAGACAGAATTCAACTTTTAGCTGTGTAGATGAAGTTATCATCTGCAGCTAAACTCAGACAACACATTCCTATGGCCCATTCACACAGTGCGTTTAGCAACAATTTGGTTACATGCAGTTTTGTGTGGTTAGAAAAAATAAATTTGACTGCATCCAGGACTGATTTATCACAGCTATCAGTATATAATTGCTTGTAATCTTAGAGCACAATTTCATCTGCGGATAGCAGCAGCAAGAAATAAAAGAAAAACAACAGGAAGCACCTCAGAATCAGAAGGGATACCTGGGAATGACCCAGAAAGTTGCAGGAAGGTTACAAATAGAATGAGGAGCGAAGGCGAATCATGATATCTCTCATGAGGCCGTTAAAGCCTTGGTGCACGACCAACCTGAGATATGGGATTCTGAATGCCCAGGATACTGAGACAGAGTAATGAAGAGCCAAAAAAGGGAGGAAGTTTACTAATTTACGACTCCTAACTGGGAAGAAATGTTTGCAAGTGAACTGGAGAACCGAGGTGAGTGAATCGATTGATGTGTGGGATGCATGGGAGCAGTTGCCCATAGTAACCATATCTGAAAAATAGCAAATGCATTTTCCTAGGGTAATTGTTCTCTATGGTCAAATAATGCTCCATCCATCATGTTTGTCATATGTGCAATATTTACAAATTGAATATATTGCAGAAAAAGAGATTTCTACGAGATGGAGGTTCCTAGGTTACTACTAATACAAGAAGGTCTGCAGAAAGAAGTGGAGCACCTTCAACACACCGTAGACCTAACCTCCATTCAGAGGCCTTGTCATTTTTAAGGCACACCACAGGGATGCGACCAAAAGTTTATGTAATTTTGTTTGTATCCAAGAAGCTGAAGACATTGTCTAATTTTACCTTATTTGCCCTGTCTTCTGATAATATTGCCTGTTGCTTTAGTTTGCAACACTAACTAATCCAGCATAGTGCTCTTATGATCACTTTATATCCTGAAGGCATCTGACCAATTTTTTGAATGCTCCATCAGCAATTTTTTGAATATTGCATCAGCTCTTCCTAGAGGGCAATTCTGTAGTTTATGCTAGACAGGCTTCTAATAAATAAAAATGTGAAAACAATGAAGCAACTCTATGGTTTGTACAGAAATTATCCATCAATCCTGATCCTCAAGGTTATGCTTTTATCTTTACCTAGAATGGTCTCGAGCATTCCTGCATGAGCAAGGCGTGCAAGTGAGTCATCTGACAATGGAACTGAAGGCAAATGAAACCATAAAACAAATGCAGAGATACTTGCGCCTGATGAAAATGAAGCACCTACCCAAGCACCTGTGTATGTTTCTTTCAAAATGTCACAATTGTCATGCCACCTTCTGCATACCACTCTTTTGTTAATTCTGACATCCTCAGATAAGGCAGCTGGTGTGTTGGTGCAGTGACATATTTGTACAAAATGTAACAGGCAACTATGGATGAGAGAATCCATTCAAGCTTCACCACCCGTCATTAACAAGAGCCCCATTTTAAATAATATTTTGATTGCCTGTTAATGAATTGAAAAACCATTCGCAAAACTTCTGCCTCAAAAGTTGCCGATGAATTCTTCAATATCTCAGACTTTGATGTCAGAGACAGCAGAATGTTGTTGTCTGTAATCAGGGAGGTCACTCCTGAAAAGCGTACTGAAGTCAATGGTGATATATGCATATATTATTACATGGTTTCTGCTTGCAAGGAGCAACATCCATTTCCTAGATTTCAGCCCTAGGGATTGGGTTTTAATACACCTAGAACCCCTTTACTAAATAATTGTCTAGCCATCATTACCATGACACTACACCTGCCATGAGCCAGCCTTACTGAGGACCACACCGATGTACACACCTTTCCCATCTCATCAGGGTTTTCAAAGAATGCATGAGCAGCCAAAACCATGTTGTCCATCCTCATCTTTATCTTCCTAATCTGAATCACTTATGAATGTCAGCAGGGAACCAATCCATTCTTCAATATGGATGTTAACCTTACCCAGTATATGAAAATGTGTAGTTTTGTTTATTGCTCCTAAATTGTTAGTTATATGCCTGTTTTGTTTTCAATTTTATTATAGTATAGTATAATCTGACTAATAACTTTGCTGTAATCAGCTATAGCCAACTTCCGGCTGAATGTTCTTTATTATCTCCTCACTAAAGACAGGTATTCATCATGGCACAGGTTAGATGCTTCAATTTTACCATTTCAACCTCCTATTTGTGTCCTTTGCGCCAGTCACAAGCCATGTTGTCTGCACACAACCAGTAAAACATGAATGTGTCCAAGTAAGATGAATGACAGTATACATTCCACTATTTCCAAATCATATTAAATCTAGCCAAATCAATTCCTAAATTTTTGTAAATGGAGTAGTGTACAGGAAGAAGAGGTTACCGACCCAAAATCACCACAGGCAATTTAATGAAACACCTTCAGTGGAGGCATAATAGCAGGATGTTGGACACACTTTGAAGCATGATTGTAAATTTCAGAACCCAAAGTATTTAAAAATATTTTTTTTTCAAGCAATACATGTAGTCAAAGTAAGCACAGTTTCTAGCATACACTACACACAGTAGACACATCTGTGTTTCTTGGCACTTTCCGTCCACTACCTGCATAAAGTAAAGTTGTAAAGATCTCTGATAATTTTAGCAACAATTCCAAGGTGGGTGGCCGTTGGGATGTGATGATTGTTTTACAATTTTACAACAAGGGAAAACTCCCATGAAAAAAAATAGAAGATTAGATAACATTATTTTGCCAAAGAGGCTGTCCTTCATCAGTAAGCAAGTAAACCACAAAATGTTCACGTATTTGGAGGGCATGATTACTGGTACAATTGCCAGTCTGATGACCTTGGGGTTCATTTGAGATTGTTTCTGGAGACACATTCTCCTTAATCCTCAAAAAGTTGTGTAAAGCACAGCACGCTAAAACTACTGTACGTTGACTTCGTGCTCAACCTCCAGGGGCATTGATATTATTAAAACATGCCATTTTGATGTACAGTGTCCAAAAGCACACTCCCTAATTCAGCATGCTCTACTCAATAATTAAAAAAATGTTTCCTGGAATCTGAGTCATGACTCGCGTAGGGCCTAAGGAGGCAAATGCCTCGTCTGTCAGAATCCCTAGAGGTAGATCAGGCAAAGCAGTGCCAGGCGGAGGCCTTGATTGTGGCATGTCAAGTTCCCCATTATAGAATTGCCAACCCATCACAGATTGACAGAAAACTCTAGAATCTCTAGAACTTCCATAGCCTCCGACATCCACCGCTATAAATTTCATATCAAAGTCATTGAGTCCCAGCAAAACCTATAAGCAATATTTTTTGTAGTTAAAGAAACAGGAATCAGAATTAGATAGCTTGATGAGACGGAAATGTTTCCCATTTAATGTCCTAATGCAATTAGGGAAGTAAGTTTCATGAACAATTGTTAACACTGTTGAGATTTCCATTAAAAAATTATGGTGTAGGGAAGTGAAACTGGCACAAGTTGCAAGGTATCTGTAATACAAAACTAAAAACAAGTTATGAAAAAAACAAAACCAGAAGAAAAAAATGATGCATTAAAAAAGCATCTGTTCAACTTATATAAAAACCTACCTTAAAATAACTAACAGCCGTTCTTCCATGTCCCATGTTGGTATGCATTCAGTTCAGATCTCTTCTTACAAGGTCTAATAACTGATCAAAGGTTGCCACAGACAATTATAGAACTTTACCTAAACATGAGGGCAAAGTAGCCAATAGATGGATGCTGGAAGGTCAAGGGATGTATCCAGTAGAGCTGCTGTCTCCTCCGTTGAATCAGGACCATCTGTCTCCTTCTTTTCATTCTCATAAGCAGAAAAATGAGCATAGCAATCAGATTGCTTATGTAATCTATATTCAATGATCACACTTCAAGTAAGGTCGAAGTCCTCTCGCTGAACATAGAAACAGGTACTGAACTAAGATACAGGAAATGGGATGGCACAAATGCACTATGGGTAGTCAAGGAACCAAAAAAAACCCCCACAGTTGCTATATATAAAATGGCATGAATGTTCCACCACAGCTAAATGCAGCTGCAACGTAAGTAATCGCTTTTAATCACTTTGTAAAACCGCAAGTGATCTCTGTGTCTGGAGTCTTGGAATTTCCAAATAACAAAACACGTTTTTATCATTGGCAGAATAGCTGCCCATGTGAATGGGGCCTAAGGTTTTTACTGCAGTTTGTGATGTCATTGTCACGATGTCCCCTTACTTCCTGTCAGGACATCAGGTGGATTACTGTTTTATTTCCTGTCTCAGTGATAACTGCTGTCTCAATTGTTTGTTCTCCTGTCACAGGGACAGGAAGTAAAGTTAAATCTCCCCCAAAATGTATTAGACAGTAATACATACCTGACAAAATGAATTAACTCTTTCCAAGACTATCCAAAGTTAAAAAAAACTTGGGTCTGGAGTTGGACTTTAAAGTTATTACAAGGGATGATTTTAACCATTTCTTGCAAAAATCTGATATGCTGGAGACATTAATGATCACCTCTGACTGCTGAAGGCACTTTTTGGGATAGTATAAAAGCGTAGGGAGATTTATTTAAGTTTGTTGCAAGCAAGTCTACAATTAGTACTCACATTTATTCCACTGGTTGCAATGATATGGCTTCCTAACCTGCAGAGCAGAGCCTTTTGTCCTCATTTCCATGGTCACCTAGGTACTGCTGTCATCAGCTGAACAGATGTTTCTGCTTATTTCTCAGGTCAGAGACACACACCGCATTATTGCACTGACAGCAACACATCAAATACACTGATCATTAGACTCTCAGGAATTAAATGTTCAACTGCTATAGCAGAACTATCTACTGTGTGCCAATATCTTCATTTTTCCTTTCTTAATGCAATACATCTTTTCAAATTATTATTTTTTTTAAATTATTGTAATTATTTTGGCTTAAAATGTGAAATTCACCCCCCTTCATTTTGGTTAAAAAAAGAAGACAAGTAAAAGAGTAAATGGATAGACACCTATATATTACATTGAACTGTTAGAATACAATGCTCATTTGTATTTTATGCAATAACTGCATCAATATTACTATTTAGAAGATATATATTCTTCAACCAATAGATGGCAGTGTTTATAAGTTTGTAGCTGCATCTATGGTATGCTCTATTACTTTTTCTCTGATAATAAAGTTCCCGTTTCCTGTCTCCAGTTAAGCACTGTGGACTGTCTGTTCTGTAGGGCTATTCAGAATTTCTAACAGGTTATGGGCACAGGCAAAGCCCAGACACACACTCAGACACCCAGACAAAAGCTGGGAACCCATTTATAGCCCAGTCATAACCAGATACAGCAAAATAAGAGCAAGATACAGCAACAGAAAGAAGAATGCAAAACAATAAATTAAAATGGCCAGTAACACACCAGCAACCAAGCTTTCATTTGGAAATCTGACAAACCAGAATTAAGTCTTAAGAAATTTCAAGATGAAAATGCTGCTTATAAAAGAAGATATGTTGAAATGTATAAATTAAGTCAAGCCAGAACACCCCTCAGATAAGTGAACAGAGAAAGACCAAAAAGCTCAGAGCACAATCTATGTTAGCATAAAAGATAATCAAATAATACATTTATGTAGGTGTGAAAATGCTAAAGAAATGTGGGAAGGATTACAAAAGGTGCATGAAAGAGCTAATCTCAGCAATAAACTGTATTTGATCAGAAAGCTATAACAAATTAGGCTGATGAACAGCTGTAATATGGAGGATTACACAAGGAACACCTTGGAAATGGTTGAATGCCTGAGAGGTATAGGAGAAGAAATAAAAGATTTTCATATCCCAGCACTATTACTCAGTGGCTTACCAGAAAGCTATGAAATGCTCATCACAGCATTTGATTCATGTCCAGATGATGAACTGACATTAGAATATGATAGGGGCAAGCTTTTGGATGAATATAGGTATAAAACAAAAAGCAATGATAATGCTGCTGCCTCTGTCGCAGTCTACTTTAAAGATAAAAAATAGGAATAAAAACAGTAACATGCAATAAGAAAAACATGAATGTTTTGTGTGAAAGAAACAAGATAATTTAAAAGCAGATTGCAAACTTTGGAAAGCTAGAATGCAAAAACAAATAAAACTACAAAAGACCAAAATGTTTTAAAGAAGAAACTAAAAAATGTAGGTCACACTTGCGTTACAATTTAGGCTACATTAGCATCTGCGCATTCCTAAACACGCAGCAACCCACATTGAAAAGCCTGCGTTTTCTGTGTGTGTTGTTTTTTTGGAAATGCACAAATGCATATGCAAGCCAAATGGTAATGCAAACACAAAGTGCATTGCCGTGCATTTTAAAAATGTATGCATTCGCATCTGCTAATTTCTGAAATTGCAACTTGCACAGAAAATGTGTGCTTTGCTGAGCGTTTTGAAAACACACGGAAATGTGCACTGGCACGTGCTTTGCCATTTAGGCTGCGTTCACATCTGCGCATTTCCAAACTTGTGTTAACCTGCACAGATTTGCAGTGCACTTCAAAAACATGTTCTTTGCCATACATTTCAATAACACACGTCCCACTTGCATTACCATTTGTATGCATATGCGTTTTTCCAAACACATGGCAACCTGCAAAAAAAATGCCCGCTTTACTGTCCATTACAAAAATGAGCGGCAATGTGCATCACGCTTGCGTTACCATTTATGCTGGGTTCTCACCTGCGCATTTCCAAACACTCAGAAATGTGTAAGAAAATGCAAGCTTTGCCATGCATTTCGAAAATGCGCAGCAATGAACTTCACGCTTGCATTACCATTTAGGCTGCATTTGCATCAGCACGGTTCCAAATGTGTGGCAACCCATGCAAAAAACATTCACTCTTTGCACTTTTCGGAGCATTTTCTGTTGCATGCAGATGTACAGGTGGCCTAATTGTTAGTGACACCCCAATCATGGTTAGCAGACGTGTATTTTGCCGCATGACAAAATGCACTACAAACGTGCCAAAACGCACAGTGAAAAACATGGGACACTCCACAACTAAAAACGTTCTAGAGCTACTTTGGGGCATTATTCGTTCATAGGGCAGCATATTCAAGTGAAAAGGCTGCCCTATGTGTGATGCACATTTGTGCTTAAAAAAACATGCAAAAGAAGGCAAGCAGGAACACACATTTCTGCTACTCTCAGGTGTGAATAGAATGTGCTTGGTAGAAAGTTTTTAGGTAGCAAAGATGGCCAGGGAGGAGAGATGAGGGTTAAAAAAGAAAAACTCATCCATCAAATTCGCACAGGAATGCTTCTTACCAGTAAAATCGCATTGAAGTTTTATTTTGAGGTCGCAGGAAAGTGATACAGCAAAGTCATGCTGGATGTAGTGCTACTTTCATGTCACGCAAGGGTGAACCAGGGCTAAATTGATTTCTATGTTAAGCCCATGAGGATTCAAGATGTTTATTTCATAAATCCATCTTGTTTCAGTCTGAGATTTTTTTCCTCAGATCACTTCCCCTCCAATGCTTCTCCACCCTATCTATACTGTAAAAGTTCAACAGAAAAGGATCTTTATTGTGACATAATCGAAAATGATTAGAAAAACTGTTTCTTAAATCCTTTTCTAATATTATTATGTTCATTAATCCTAGTGGATAGTTTGCGTGTGGTTCTACCTACATATTGAATGCCACATAGACATTCTAAAACATAGGTAATCTCGTGTCACATGTAATACATTTTTCACTTTGTATCTTTTTCCAGTTCTTTTTTTTTTATCACAAAAAGGTGCTTTATTGAAAACAGAATTAAAACACGTCATATAAACAACAATATGTGGTCATACACGTTTAAAGTGCAATACAGAGTAAATTCAAGGAGTACAAAATACAAAGTACTGGAGGAGCCAGGGGTGTAATAAAACCAAAAGCAGGCAACCTTCAAAATAACATACTCTGGCATCCTACTAATTAAAGAGAGGATGCGTATTTGGTAATGCATCTAGATCAACGTTACGACAAGTGAACTTATCAAGTAACTATTGCAGAAACATCAAATGGTGTAGGATCGAAATTGGTGCAAGTAGTAATCATGTTATTACTACAAACCTTCACCCGCCTGACGGAGGAGAGATAGGAAGAAGTCCGCCAGGAAGGGGAGGAAGAGAAAGAAAAAAAAAAGGGGAAAAGGAGAAAGAAAAAAACACACAGAAAGAGAAGGGAAAGAGGGGGAGGATGGGAGAAGGATAGAGGTGGGGGGGGGGCTAGGGGGAGAGGGGTAGAGGTTCTGATTGCAGTCGCATCGGGCAGAGAGTCCAGAATTGGTGATAACCGTCTAGTTACCTGAGGAGCTTCAAGCAAAGTTTGTCTGGAGGAGAAATTAGGTTTAGCTATCGGATTTTAGAGCGATGTATTCTTGGGAAATTGTGAAGAGAGACCAGTTGGCCCACATTTTTTGGAAGGGTTCCTTTCTCTCAAATTTCATGGCCACTACTCTTACCATTTCAAACAGTTGATCCATTTTGATGATCCAATCTCTGATATTTGGAGGGATGGCCGAGTTCCACTGGAGTGGAATTAAGCTTTTGGCCGTGTTCAACATGTGTCTAACCAAGGAAGACTTATATTTCTGATAGGAAAATGCATTTATGTGAAGCAGGAAGGTAGGCGCATCATGGTCCAGGACGAGTCCTGTTATGTGTTTAATCCATTGTGATATGGAATTCCAGAAAGGCTTAATTTTAGGGCAGGTCCACCAGATATGTAAAAAACTACCTAGTTCGGAGCCACAGCGCCAGCATTTGTCTGAAGTAGTGGGGAACCATTTCTTGAGAATCAATGGTGTTCTGTACCATTGAGTTCTAACCTTAAACGCGTTCTCTTTTAGTTTGGTGCTAATCGAGCATTTGTACGAGAATATACATGACTTTCTCCATTGAGCATCCGTGATTTTTTTGCCAAGGTCATTTTCCCACCTACATTTGAAAGGGTCTAGTGAGCTCTTGTGAGGAGCAATAAGCCATTTATAGGCCATGGAGGTAACTTTCCTTAGAGGAATTTGGAGTGAGCAACACCTTTCAAATTCCGTGAGGTTCCTGAATAGGAGAGGCTTATTCTTGCTATTTTGGAGAAAATCATGCAATTGCACATAATTCCAATAGGACAACGGGTGCCCAGAGGAACATTTATTTCTAAGTGAATCAAAGCTTAAGATTTTACCGTTGTGAAAACAGTCAGCTGCGGTTAAGGGTGTAGGTTTCCCCCTAGATGTTCTGACAAATGTGTCATTTTGAAGCCCTGTAGGGAAGTCTGGGTTATTATGTATAGAGGTAAGTGGACCCGGACTAGATGACAGTCTGTTTTCTAGCATCCCTTTTCGGAATATGGTGAGAGTCGTGTTTATCAATGGGTGAGATTTAATTTCAGAAGGGTGAGACGAGTGATCAGACCAAAGAAGATGATGCGTGTGAAACTTGGTCCAGTGTTTTTCAATGTTGACCCAGTCTTTGGTCTTGTCATGGCAGTGCCAGTCAATGATTCTAGTAAGATACGTGGCCATATAATATTTATAGAAATTGGGGATTCCCATGCCCCCATCCTCTCTATTTCGCTGCAGATAACTAAATTTTATCCTAGGGTGCTTGTGGGCCCAGATGAATGTTCTTTGAATAATGGAGAGGCTCTTAAAGAAGGACTTAGTCAGGTGGATCGGGAGAGCATGAAAAAGATAAAGCAATCTGTGTAAGACCGCCATCTTAATTATTGCTGCTCTCCCGAACCATGAGAATCTCCCCTTGTCCCATCTCTTGAGGTCTTCTTTTAGGTTTTTCAGTAAAGGAGTGAAATTGGCTTCATATAGATTCAAAGGGTTTGGGGTAAGTTTAATCCCTAAATATTTCAAAAAGTGTTGTTCCCATTTATAGGGGCAGTTAGCTCTGGTGAGACTTATCATATGGGATGGAAGTGTTAGGTTCATAGCTTCTGATTTTGAGTTATTTACCTTGAAGTTAGATAGGTACCGGTATTGGTTAAATTGTAGGTTGAGATTGGGAATGGAAATATGTGGTTGTGCAATGAAGAAGAGTAGGTCGTCTGCATATGCAGCAACCTTATATTCCCTCTGTTGAACCTTGATGCCCTGAATAGAGTTATCTTGATTTATGGATCTAATGAGAGGTTCCAGGGAGAGAATAAAAAGAAGGGGTGATAGTGGGCATCCCTGTCTAGTGCCATTTCGTAAATCAAATGGATCCGAGAAAACTCCATTCACTTTTACCTTGGCCTTGGGGGAGGAGTATAGTGCCTGGATCCAAGACATTGCGTTAGGGCCAAAACCTATGTGCTCACAGGTTGCGAAAAAGAAATCCCACGCAACGCGATCGAAGGCCTTCTCCGCATCAGTAGACAGGAGAAGACCCTCGAAACCACTTCTGCGTGCCCCGTGAATCAAATTTATGGCTTTAATTACATTATCCCTGGCTTCTCTGCCAGGCATGAAGCCCACCTGGTCAGGACCAATGATTTTCTCAAGTAGAGGTCTAATTCTGTCTGCTAGTATTTTGGCCAGTAGTTTGAGGTCTGTATTAAGTAGCGAGATTGGTCTATAATTAGAACATAAGGAATTATCTTTATCTGGTTTGGGGATCACAGTTATATGGGCAAGCAGGAAGTCATGTGAAGGGGGATGTTTTTTCTTAATTGCATTAAGCGCTTTAGTAAGATAGGGAGCTAGGGTGTCAATATATGTCTTGTAGTATTGTAACGTGAAACCGTCTGGACCCGGACTCTTACCAGGTTTCAGCGATTTCACTGCCAGTCTCACTTTATCAACTGAGATCTCACTTTCAAGGACATCAAGGCTCTCTGATTCTAATGTTGGTAAGCCGCTTCTCGTCAGGTAGTCTTTTATAGCTTGTGATCTATGTGATGTTACATCTGCAGGTTTATTCTGGGTTGGGATGTTGTAGAGTTTGGTATAAAAGTCTCTAAAGACATTTGCAATTTCCCTAGAATCTTGTATCAGGTGTCCCTGCGGGTTTTTAATCCCGTAGATGTTATTTGCGTATTGTGTGTCTTTTAAAGCTTTGGCTAAAATTTTTCCGGATCTGTCTCCTTGCTCATAGTAAAGAGCTTTTTTGAAGAACAGAATACGTTTAGCATTGGTGTCTAAAAGATTGCGTAAATCTTTTCTCGATTGGAGTAGCGCTTCTTCAACTTGTTGAGCTTGGGATTGTTTATGTTTAGTCTCTAACTCTTTAATTTTGGCAATTAATTTGGTTCGCATCTCTTCTCTTTCTTTTTTCCTCATGGCACCTATACGTATCAGCTCTCCTCTGCTCACCGTCTTGTGGGCTTCCCACAATGTCATATCAGAAATTTCTTCTGATGAGTTCTCAGCAAAGTACTTTTTGAGTACTGTGCGTATATGATCTTGAGTGGGAATGTCCATTAATAGAGACGGATTCAAACGCCAGGAGCGATCATATTTCCGCACTGAGGAAAACTGCACGTGAAGAGAGATCGGGGCGTGATCTGCGATGGAAATCGACCCTATCTCTGATTTTACCGCGTCTGCCAGGTCTCTTTGGGTAATGAAGAAAGAATCTATCCTCGTATATCTCTTATGAGGGGCAGAATAATAAGTAAAGTCTTTAGTGGAGGGGTGTAGTGTTCTCCAGACATCTATCAGGGTGAGAGATTGTAGCATAAGTTTGATTTTTTTAAGGGCAGCATATGAAATGCTAGACTTGCCTGAAGAGGTGTCGCATAGGGGATTTAGGGGGACATTGAAATCACCTCCCAATATGATACAACCCCGTGCAAAACCTTTTAGGTCAGAGATCATTTGGGCACAGAATGTGAGATGGGCTTTATTGGGGAAATACACATTCGCCAGAGTGATCGGTTTGTCACCTAATTTTCCCGAAACAAATATGTATCTCCCTTTGGGGGTCCGCCAATTGTTTTTCAAAAACAAACGGAGTGTCCTTGTGAAATAATATCGCCACTCCCTTTGTCTTAGCTAGGTCATTCGAGGCGTAGTAGGCCGTCGGAAAATATCTGTTCGTAATCTGTGGGTGATTCGATTGTTTAAAATGGGTTTCCTGGAGAAACACTATCTGTGGTTTACATTTTTTAAGCTCATATAAGATTTTTCTTCTTTTCTCAGGTATGTTTAGACTATTAACATTGTGGGAAATCAAAAAAGGACTCTTACCCAGATGCGAGTACACCATGGTGGAAGATCAGAGGCTCCCCTGTTGCTTGGTCCGATGTTCAGGAAGACCTGTTGCAGAGAGGCTATATAAAAGCACAAAAAAGGTTCTGATTTAAAAGGTGTTAGAAAGGGGGAGGGTAGTGGAAAGGGGGAGGAAAACACACACCAGGGAAAAAGAGCAGAAAGAGAAAAAGGTGAAAGGGAGAAAGAAGATAAAGACTCAAGGTGGTGCGACGTCAGACGGATCCAAAAAAAAAAAGAAAAAAGGGGGGGGATCCAATCGATATCGCTCGGTCTAGGATATAATATAGTCAAATATTATAAGATAACTACCAAATATCCTGGTGGGGTCGTGAAAGGCGGGCCCGAAGGATAACTTGTAAACTGATAAACAAAGAATAAACTCAAATCACGAGCTATGGGAGACCCGCGTCTTCTGTTTAAATAGACAGAAAAGACAAAGGTGGTTGTCTGCATAATAGAATGTTATCAGCAAAAACAAGGTTCATATATCACGTATCTCCAAGGACTGAAATAGCAGTAACTCCAAGTCAACTTATGCCAACGGAGAGCTCCTGTGTCCTTTCCCTCCGCGCCCCTAAGTGGGAACAGCATAAAGGCACCGAGGGGAGGATCAAATCCCAAGAGACAACAAATCGTATATATATTAACTCTCCATTTCACAGTCTAAATGGGTAGCTGCAGGGTCCCAAAAGTGCCAGGAGTACGGGGTGAGAGAGGCGAACAGGTTCACAAGTTGCCAACATGTATATAAAAAAAAAAAAAAAAACTTGTAAATCACGTCGTGAGACTAATGTCATCTCACTTCTGACTCTTAAGGAGTAAAAGTTAACTCCAATAGCTACAAAGGCACTTTTAGGACAGGGGCTCAGTCATGTTTCCAGCAGGCAGTTCAAAATTCTGAAAAGATGATGAAACTTGAGCTGTGAGGTAGAGTAGGAAAAGTCACTACAGTCCAGTGTCAGGAGGCTAGGTGTGAGTATTAGCTGACAAATACTTGGCTGCCATCTAGCGGCCAAAAGTGGGATTTCACAACCACAAGTGTCCAAATAGTTCTCAGGCTTCAAAATAAATTTCCAACAAGTACAGGCATGGGCAACCTGCATTATGAATCAGCCAGTCAATCCGACGAACAGCAACATAACAGAGTCAGAGAGAACCTGGATCTTATTGAAACCGGTATTCGGAAAGGGGGATAATTTTTCACATACGGTCTCTGGATTTAGGGTTTTTCGGCGTCTTAGGTGATGCTCCAAAGAGAGAAAGCAGCTCTCGTTTTTTCTGGTGTTTTCCTCGTTTGTTGTGTGGAGAACGAGATGGTGAGGCATCGTTGTCCTCGCGAGGGGGACTTTGAGAATGCGACTGCAGGAACTCGGCGTACCAGTCAGGTACCTCCACCTCCCCTAATTTCAGGTTTGAGCAAAAGTCAGGAAGGTCAGCCGGGGTCCGGAGTATATGTTGTTTACCTCCATATGTAACCTGCAGTGCAAAGGGGAATTTCCAGCGGTACTGGAGGTCTTTTGCTCTGAGAGTTTCCAGTAGGGGCTTGAGAGCCCTTCTGTTCTTTAGCGTGATGGGGGACAAGTCCTGAAATAGCTGTATAATGCTTCCATTAAATAGAATGTGTTCATTCTGCCTCGCTTTCATTAGAATCTCCTCTTTCAGGGGGTGACTTGAGAGACAGCAGATAATATCTCTTGGGGGAGCATCATCTGGTGCTTTGGGGCGCAGGGCCCTATGTGCTCTCTCAAAATCTATCGGTGATTCCTCAGGGCGTTCCAACAAACTGTTGAAGATGGATCTCAGAGCTGGTTTGGTCTGGTCCCTGTCAACAGATTCGGGGACCCCTCTAATGCGGATGTTATTCCTACACCCTCGATTATCGAGGTCCTCAATCTGCCTGTTCATTGCTATGAGGTGCGAGGAATGGGATAAAGAGACATCCTCAAGCTTTTTGATGGCTCTGTCCCTGCTCCTTGCTGCCTTCTCCACTGCAGACATCTGGCCTGAAAGACCAGTTATGTCTGCTTTCAAATCAATTATTGCAGCTGCAAATGAGTTTTTTATATCTGCCGCTATGGCAGTCATGCCTTTGTATGTAACTGGTAGGTCTGTAACCTCCAGGTCTCCTACCGTGTCCTCTGTATCTGCAGCAGAGTCCGTCTCATACTCTCTCTCTTCATCTCGTGAGGCAGCCCGCGCCATCTTGGATCCCTGTGTGCTCGATCTGCTCGACCGCTGTGTGGAGAAGAAATCAGGGATGTTTTTGGCTAAGCTGCTGGATCCGGGTCTTGAGGACTTGCTGCTGTGTCTTGCCTTGCCGATTCTGCCCATAATCATGAAAAGCGAAGCCCGAGGGAGCTAAGAAGAGCGGGTCACACACGGAGCTCTTCGTTCAGGCGTCCATCTCCCGTGTGCGCCAAGCCACGCCCCCAATTTCCAGTTCTACTTGAACCAAACTCTTCCATTTTCCATTCCTTATTCTGTGTCTCGCTACATGGATGGCACCATTTACAACTATAAAACCCCACCCAGTCCAAAAAGATTTTTGGGGGGATTAAGAACATTAGGAGAAATTATAATCCATAAACTAGAGTTTTTTTTATATATATATATATATAAACTGAGGCTTCTTAGGCAAGATGTTTTTTGTTTATTATCTCTAAGTAATAAGAGCCGATATTTTCTAGTTACTATTTTTCCGCTTCCAGATATTGCCTATTATATCCTTGTATAATAGCTAGGTCAGCATTTTTGGGGTCTTTCTCTTTTTTATCATGTCAGGATTTCCTCTTCACTTTGAATACCTCCTCTCTTGTTTTTTGTAATTCTACCCCATCATAATAATTTTCCACAAATCTACACATTAGCATACTCGTTTGCATAAAAAAATTATCATCCCTGTCAGAATTGTCGCATGAATAGGCCTTTAAGGATGGATTTTATTCACCTAGGGTGGTGGCAACTACTAGTAGGTAATGAATCCATTTTGGTCCAAATCTTTGAAGTGTGTTTTCATGTTTAGCCCACACTGACTTTTGAAAATATCTAAATGAAAGAAATTCATCTTCTCAAGATAGCAGTTACCCATTAAAATGATGCCATATCTGTTTTGATTATTACTACACAAAAACTCTAAAAATTAAATAGGGCCCTCCCAAATCATTATAATATTGTCTATATATATCAACAGTATAATTTAAGGCATAGCCAATCTGATGAATAAATTGCCTCTTCTTCCCATTTGTTTAAATAGATTTTTGCTACACTGGTGGGCATATCTAGCTCCCATTTCAATGTCTTTATTTGATTATAAAACTTATGGTCATACCAGAAATAATTATTGGCCATAGCCATTTCCAGACCTTCCGAGATAAACTCGATTCGGGTACTTTTCAAGTCTGAATAATTTTCAAATGCCCACTTTGATGTATTTATAGCATCTTTTTTGTTTGATATTGGTGTTTAGTGATTCTACATCAATGGTAGCATGTAGTGTATGTTCTATCACTTGTACATCTTGCAATAAGTTTATTAGATCCCTTAGGAAATTATCTTCCACTACTGGGAACAGGTTGTTATTATAAATACCAGATACCTACCTAGCCGAGAGTGTAATGAGTCAATGGCATTTATCATAGGTCACCTAGGTAGTCATTCTCTGTTTTTGTGTATTTAAGGTGCGGGATAAATGGCTGGAATTTTTGGTGCTTGTGGCACTAAATATTTACCCTCTTTTTTATTGAGTGTTTTCTTCTCTAGACCTTTTATCCAAAGGAGTATGCTAATAGGTAGATTTGTGGAAAACGGGTATGATAAGAAAGAATTACAAAAAACAAGAGAGGAGGTATTCAAAATGGAGAGGAAATCCTTACTGAATAAAAAAGAAAAAGACTCCAAAAATGCTGACCTAGCTAATTATAACAGAACTGAATTTGAAAATACCAGGAAGTGGAAAATATAGAAAGAAAATATTGGCCCATATTACTCAGAGATAATATGTTGAAAAGCATCTTGCCTAAGATGCCTCAATTTATATATAAAAAAAGCGTATAATTGTTCCTAATGTTCTGAATCCCCTCCAAAAAACTGTCACCTTTTTGGACTGGGTGGGATTTTAGATGGATATGGTGCCAATCATGTAAGCTGACACAGAATAAAGAACAGAAAATAGAAATATGTTTTTCTAGTAGTACTGGAAAAATACATAACGTGAAAATGTTTATTACATGTGATATGAGATTTGTTACCTATGTTTCAGAATGTCCATGTGGCATTCAATACGTAGGTGTATGTGGCATTCAATACGTACACACACAAACTATCCCCTAGGATTAATGAACATTTTAAAAATATTAGAAATTGATTTAAGAAACATAGTGTTTCTAATAATTTTTTATTATATCACAACAAAGGTATAGATAGAGTTGAGAAGCATTGGAGGGGAAGTGATCTAAGGAAAACAATCTCACAGAATGAAACAGGATGGATTCAGGAATTTCAACACCTTGAATTCTCACTAATTAGTAATAAGCATATTTTGAGGCCACTAGATAGCTTCTATTTTAGATAAAAAAAATAGCACAAGTAGTTGTTTACATACACCTTTTTGCCCATCATTTTAAAATATCACCATGATAGGCATTTTCGTATTGTCCTAATTTTAGTATAATTTCATATTTTCTGTGATCATTTATTGGGTTTCAGGTCGATAAATAAATATATGGTATGTGTTGAAATGCAAAAGATTAACTTTGAATAGAATAACATAACTGGTATTTTACAATACTAATTTTAATATGATATGGTATTTTCTATTTTATTATTAACCACTTTACGTCTGCCTGCAGCAATATTACTGCGGCAGAGTGGCTCGTTATCGTCTGACGACGTAGTATTACATTGTCAGACACTCCCTTTTCTCGGCGGTGCGCGCGCACCGCCGGAGGCTCGCTCCCGCTGTATTCAGTCACAGCGAGAGTCGGGCCAGGGGAGGAGCAGCGGCGATCGCCGCCGCTCTTCCCCGATCGTCGGGGATCTAGTGTGGAGATCCGCCTGCTTGTGTAAACACAAGCGGGCGAATCTCCTAAGTGACAGGCAGGGTCAGATTGCAGGGTTCAGCATAGCTGAACCCTGGATCTGTCCTTGTGTCACTCAGTCACCTCCCCCCACACACGTCAGTAAGCACCAGGCATACATTAACCCCTCCCTCTCCAATAAAATTAACCCCTTCCCTGCCAGTGTCATTTTTACAGTAACAGTGCATATATATAGCACTGATTACTGCAGTAATGTCACTGGTACCCCCAAAAGTGTCAAAAATGTCAGTCAAGGGTCTGATCTGTCTGTCGCAGTCCCGCAAAAAAAATCGCAGATCGCTGCCATTACGCGTTAAAAAAAAACACCAACACCAAATGACAGAAATCTTTCCCTTTGTTAGTAAACGCAATAACTTTTGCGCAAACCTATCAAAATACGCTTATTGTGATTTTTTTTACCAAACATAGGTAACAGAAAACAAATTGGCCAAAAATTTAAAAAAATTTTGATTTTTACATTTTTTTGGGGGAATTTCATATAAAAAAATGTGAAAAATATTGTTGTTTTTTCAAAATTTACGCTCTTTTTTTGTTTATAGCGCATAAAGTAAAAATCGCACAGGTGATCAAATACCACCAAAAGAAAGCTCTGTTTGTGGGAAAAAAGGACATAAATTTCATTTGGGTATGGCATTGCACGACCGCGCAATTGTCACTTAAAGTCGCACAGCGCCGAATCGCAAAAAGTGGCCCAGACGTAAGACAGCAAAATCCTCTAGTGGTAAAGTGGTTAAACAAAATGATTCGCTCTTTACCCACACTGGCGGTCTGATTATGTCAGTATTTTTGAATGTCAAAGTGGTACATTGTTTTGCATGGAAATCTGTTGTTTTATATTGTAGGCCTGTAATTCTTAGGAAAAAAAGAGTAAAAGTGAAATTTTTTTTAATAAATTATTAATAAATTAATTATTAAATTAATACATTAAATTAATAAATCAATTAATACATTAAATTAATAAATCAATTAATAAATTATTAATAAAAAATTATTAATAAAAATAAAAGGAATAAAACAGTAAAAGTGCAGACAGGGCACTGGACAAAACACTAGGGACAAAACTGAGGTGAAATGGTTTGATACAGTAATGTAATCCTAACAGATTACAATGTATCATGTCATGTTTTGTATACTTTTTTTAAGTTTTCGGCCCAGTTCAACCCCCCTGCGTCGTGGCGCTCGCAGGGAAGAGAAACCGGAAGACAGATGCCGGCATCAGCCGGAGGACACAGCGGGAGGACATCAGGGGATTGTAGGGACAAGGTAAGTTTAACTACAGGGTAACTCCGCGTGTGGCTAGAGGTTACCGCTTTTGGTACTGAAAGTTAACACCGAGCCATACTCGGGATTACTGCCAGGAAAGTTAAGTAATGTGAACCGTATATGTTGATAAGTAGTATCACACTGTCAAACCAATATAGAAAGCATTAGAAAAATTGTGGTGGTGTGGGCCAATTAGCAGTTACCATTTGATATATAAGACTCAAAAATATGGCTACCGGCTAGCTCCTTGATGACGTCATTGTGAAGAAACGCATCAAGGTGGAACTGCTATTGCGTCACTTTCTGTTACGTGGTTTCCAGTCTTTGGAACACATACCGGCTCCGTGACTTAGCAGAGCAGCAATGCTTTTTATTTACATACTTCGGGCTGTATAAGTGCCAATTCAGCACCTTATAATGTAAGCGTACATCCACATCTTTGTTTTCAGCCATTATTTATAAAATAAATTGCTGCACTATGAGTATTTTTCCACTGGTTCATGCTTTGATGAGGATGTGGTGACAGTGAGGAGCATCCATCCTGGTTTAAAGCTACATAGAGCAGGGCTGATCCAGATTTTTCACACACTAGCACCAACTTTAGTTCACATCATGTATGTAAGATTTTTATTTATTTTTTTTTTTTCATTTTATAGGGTGCCAGTGGTCAGACCAAGCACATTAAATTGTTTTAATTTATTTAATAATTGAATTTTGGCTCACAGGCTCTTTTTTTTTAACCACTTAAGCCCAGGAAGATTTTACCCCCTTCCTGACCAGGGCCTATTTTGTGATTCGGCACTGTGTGACTTTAACGGACAATTGCGCGGTCGTGCGACACTGTACCTAAACGAATTTGCCATCCTTTTTTTCCCACAAACAGAGCTTTCTTTTGGTGGTATTTGATCACCTGTGTGATTTTTTGATTATGCGCTATAAACAAAAAAAGAGCGTCAATTTTGCAAAAATAACAATATTTTTCACATTTTTTTATATGAAATTCCCCCCAAAAAAATGTAAAAATCAAAATTTTTTAACATTTTAGGCCAAAATGTTTTTTTACCATATGTTTGGTAAAAAAAAATCGCAAAAAGCGTATTTTGATTGGTTTGCGCAAAAGTTATTGCGTTTACTAACAAAGGGAAAGATTTTTGTCATTTTTGTTGTTTTTTTTTAACGCGTAATGGCGGCAATCTGCGATTTTTTTTGCGGGACTGTGAAATTGGGGCGGACAGATCGGACCCTTGACTGACATTTTTGACACTTTTGGGGTTACCAGTGACATTACTACAGTAATCAGTGCTATACATATGCACTGTTACTGTAAAAATGACACTGGCAGTGTAGGAGTTAACTGTATTGGAGAGGGAGGGGTTAAGTGTGTCCTAGGGGCATGTCTCTAACTGTGATTGGCTGTGGCTTGATGTGTAAGAACAGTAATCAAAGGTCCTACATAGTAGAACCGTTTAATCACCATTCTTACACAGGGCGAACTGACAGGCGGCTTTGTTTACACTAGCCGCCTGCCTTTCTCCCGCTGTCACTGACGATCGCGAGTGCCCAGCGGACATCGGGTCCACCGGGCACACGCGCGGGGGGGTCCGTGTCCGAGCGGGAGCGCGCATCCGGCGGCGCGCGCTCGCTCCCAAAACCCTTACAGGCTAGCGACATAGCCCTACGTCACTCTGCCTGTGAGGGGCTGACTGCCGACGTAAATAGTCGTGCACCAGTCGGCAAGTGGTAATTAGGTGTCAGATAATACCATAGAGCAAAGCAAGGTCAGAGAGTGCATACAGAAAGCCAAACATAGTTCCAGTTTTACACTAAACTCTAAGTACATATTAGCAGAGCAGTGTTTAATCTATGTAAGTATTGGACAATTCTCTAGAGTATTGTTACAGCTGCTCTGAGGCACTATTTCTATCTTTATATTAACCATGATGTAAGCTCTTAAGTAGCAAGACTCAAATTGTGAGAGTGAAGGCAAATGAGTCAGTCTAACACAAGGAGCTTTCTGGCATAAATAGGCATAATTTAACTGAAGTGGAGAAAAGTAAAGCCACAGGCTGACCTAACTATGCTGACTGACAGGTATGTCTGAATCACAAGGCTAGCTAAACAGAATTACAAACCTATTGTACATATGTGTATATTTAGCTGTGTGACTGGAGTTCAGCTTTAACATACCTTGATATTGTAGTTGTTTCATTACCTCACTTCTTCCAACACTAAAAGAAGTGCTACCAAGGTCATATTATTCTGTAAAGAAAAAAATTCACAATCTTTTGATATTTTTCATAAAAGTTCTGCGGTATAGCTTTCATACTTGTTTTCATTGTGAAGTTGAAATGGAGTCTTTTCTGAGACTAAAACTTATAGCAACTCCAGTTATTTTCTTGACGTTTTCTCAGCAGGGTGCCAGGTTTTAGTTTGTACAATGATCTTGCCTGGCACCAAAGGATTCTCAGCTTTTTTATAGATCATATTGATACACTTTGTTATCAGGCAGAGAGAAGAGAAAGTTTGGGGAGAAAATTATTTGTGCAGTTGATAAAATGACGATGATTGCTCCATTTTATTGTAAGAGTTCAGAAGAGCACCATACTTTCTAAAGGGTATTCATAATGAAAATAACACCTAAGTAGTCTGACAATACAGCTTATTAAGGTATTCCTTATTTGTGATATTGTTATAGGTTTATTCCAACACAATATTTTGCTGGGTAGAGTATGGGGGTAATACACAGACTTAAGTTTAAAGTTAGCATTAATAGATGTTATACAGAGTATACAGAGTGGGAAAAGTCAGTTTGTACCAACCCCAAAGCATAATGTTTCCACCTCCGTGCTTGACTGTAGAGTTGGTGTTCTTAGAGTCATAGTCAGCATTTTTCTTCCTCCAAACACAGCGAGTCCCCCTCCTCAAAAAGGCACATGTACAGTCATGCCAAAGAACATCTAAATGATTCAGAGAAGGATTGGGAAAAAGTGCTGTGGTCAGATTAGACCAAAATTGAGCTCCTTGGCATTAACTTGACTCACTGTGCTTGGAGGAAGAAAAATGCTGACTATGACTCTAAGAGCATCATCCCTACCACCATCCCTACAGTCAAGCATGGAGGTGGAAACATGATGCTTTGGGGCTGTTTCTCTGCTAAAGGTACAGACAGACTTTGCTGCATTGAGGGGCCAATGGATAGGGCCATGTATTGTAAAATCTTGCATGAGAACCTTCTTCCCTCAGCCAGAACACTAACGATGGGTTGAGGATGTGTCTTCCAGCATGACAATGACCAAAAAATACCGCCAAGGCAACAAAGGAGTGGCTCAAGAAGAAGCAAATTAAGGTCATCAAGTGGACTAGTCAGTGTCCTGACCCTAATCCCATAGAGAATTTATGGAGGGAGCTGAAATTTCCATTGTCAAGAGACAGCCAAGAAACCTTAAGAAGATCTGTAAAGAAGAGTGGACCAAAATCCCTCTTAAGATGTGTGCCAACTACAAAAAACATCTTACCTCTGTGCTTGCCAAAAGGGTTTCTCCACCAAGTACTAAGTGTTTTGCTTGGGGATTAAATCCTTTTTTTACTCACTGATCTGAAAATCTTAATTTATAGCATTTTTTAAATGTGTTTTTTTTATGAAATGTTGTCATTTGTTATTCATCTATGATTGAAAATACACATATGATAAAATACACCTATGATAAAAATTATAGACCCTTCATTTCTTTGTAAATGGGAAAACTTACAAAATCTGCAGGGGATCAAATAATTATGTTCCCCACTGTATAGGGCATGTGCTCAAGGTCTCAACTCTCTTGGGGTACCATGCTGTCTCAAACCAAATATCTTAAACTTGAGAGAAAATTCCCAATATGCTAGACACCCTCTGTTTCCTATAGTTTTTATTTTATTTTTATTTTTTTTGCTTCCTTTCATTTCAGATTTGTGGAACAGCTCTTGCAAAGTTACAAGAATATTTCGGCAATACCCAGTACTGTTGACATTTTCTCTTGTCCCTTCCCCAGTGTGACAGTACTGTATTGTGGGAAGTCAAGTAGTGGGTCAAATGTTCCTCCATTCAAAAAAGTACTGGAGATTTTAGAGAGGCAGAAGGGACTGGTGTTGTGGGAAAGGACACCAAAGATAAGTATAGGCATTGGAAGTTGCATATTACAGAGGGTGGCAGTGGGTTAAAATGTCTCAATGAAGTTGTACACTGAAATATAACACCAATAGTTTCAAAGCACTAGAAATAAAGTAGCTCTACTATGAGAAAAAGCAGACCACTGGCAACGTCCCAGAGCAAAAAAGTCAACTATATGGCTAAATGAAATCCCTTGCCTAAGAGTTGTTAAATTATTATTCAGAAATATGGAAATTAACCCAGTAGTTTCCTTGGTAACATGGATAAGAGTGTTTGAGATCACCTCCTCTCAGGCTATAAAATAAAGGACCATTGGATGAGTATGGTACTGCAAGAGAGACCCAAAAGCAAACATTGGTTGTTACTCATTTCCAGTGTATTCCTTATTATTATTAACCAAGGAACAAGTCCCAGGTACAGTATATTGTATTAATTGTGTACCAAATATGCATGAGTCAATTATTTTTGGAGAAATTGATTTTGATGTAAAATTTTGTAGCAGCTGAAAATTTTCAAATGTTTTACTTTTGAAGGTATGTTTTTTTTGGAGGGGGTGCATTTTAATTTATTCAACCAACAATTATGTATTCTCACTTAAATATTTTACTATTTTTCAATGTCTTTTTCTTCCTATTTTTAGGAAAAGAACAGGTCAAGTTAATATGAACTTCAGCAACCCTAACGAGTCATGTAATGCCTATGACACCCTTAAAAAACACAAAAAAAATCTTTAAAGTGATTCGAAAGGTTGTAATTTAAAAACAAATGTGTTATACCTACGTTCTCTGTGCAATGGTTTTGCACAGAGCAGCCTCGATCCTCTTTTTATTTGGGTTCCCTGCCGGCAGTCCTGGTTGGTGCTGGGTGAGGAAACCCCTGTAGGGGTGCCTCCCTCTGGTGAGTGTGGGAATTATCGAGAGGGGAGCACTGGTTTCCTCACCCAGCACCCGCATCCTGGACCACCTCAGGGATTCACATGTTTTGCTTTCCTTAAAACCTCATCCACTTGCATTCCACTTATGAACTTTCACAATAATTCTCTATGATAAATGATCCGTTTCTATACATATTATTTGTATATGGACTTTTTTTACTGGATCTTTCACATCTAATTTATACATATAATTATACATGTATATACTATACCATTTTTTCTGATTTTTCACCTTTCCACCAATTCACTTGCTATATCTTTATTAGCATATCTGAGATCCCTTTTTTTCTCAGATCACTTTATATCATTAATTTATTTATACTTTCTCTGACAATTGACAAATTGGCTTCACCTAGCAATTAGCTAGTTTGCACACGTTGCTCTTAATATTAATTTATTTATCAATTGTTTCACTATATTTTATCACTGGATGCTCACCTAGTCTTTAAATTGAATAAATGTCACTGTATTTAAATATTTAGAATTTTTTTATATATATATATATATATATATATATATATATATATATATATATAATTTATATATATATTTATATGTTTAATATGGTCACTGTCACTTTATTGCACTTACTCACTATTATATATTAATGTGCATTTTTTACTATATTATTATCAACTGTTTTAGCTATTGGTTCATTGTACTTATTTATATTTATTTGACACTTTCAACGATATACCGTATCTGATTTACCATCAATACTGATTGAAACACTATATCTGGCAGCGCCATCCACCTCACCATCCATTATATATCTGAATATAGCTTTCACACTATATTTTGAGGTAGGCTGCAGCCATTTTCTTCTTTTATCCATTAGCACGGAATCCCCAATTTTTTAGTTTTCTTCTCATTGGCTCATTAGCTGTGATTTACAGCAGCAAGAGCCAAAGACTCAAACTGTTGTGTGAGCCAATAAGAAGAGAGAGAGGCTGCTACTCTTACGTACATCTCTGAATCGAGGTGGTGCTCAGGTAAGTGTAAGGCAGGGGGAGCTGCACCCAGAAGGTTTTTTACCTAGTGCACAGAATGCATTAAGGTAAAAAAAAAAAAAAAGCTTTCTGCCTTTATAAGCACTTTAATGCCATCCTTCCTATTGACACCAAAGCATGTCACTAAAATGAAAAAATAGTGAAGCAAAAACTCTCAGTTTCAATAATCTCCAGTGCTAATATACCAGGGGAAATACGTTTCCTGCAGTTAAGTTAGAAAGATTATGCAATGCACCTAAACTGATAGATGATCGAATTTAATAAAAATTGCAAACCAAAAACACCCCATTCAATCAATTTTGTGTGCCTTCCATCAATTTTGACTGTGTCAAGTTAAATTTTGTTGATTACTTCCCAAATATGCGTGTGTATTTTGCAAACCCAGTGGCAATTCAGATCAAATAAATGATTGTTTCATTACATTTATGTTACTCAATCATTAAATCCATGATGAATGACATGTTTGCAATCACTTGTACATAATTTGATCACAAATGGTTAAATGAATGGCTTGAATCATCCGTGGTGAAAGTCAGCTCCTGCAATGCTGCTGTTCAGCCTGGCTTTTGGTTGCATATTGAACAGACTTGTGGATGCCAGTAAGGCAGACAAGCAAACTGACATGAGATGAATAACACTGTAGGTGAGCTATGATCTTGTAGAAGGATAAAGTCTGTATGCATATAAGAAAGTTAGCTGTCTGCCACTATTACATACTTTCCTGTGTTTAAACTAATGTTACATACTGTATCTTAGTCTGAATTGTAAGAAGTTTTATGTGTTGATGAGCGGTTGATGAATGTTTTTGACTTAATAAGGTTCCTTAAAACTATTCAAAGTTTATAAGGGCTTTTATAATAGGATTATTGAGGGATTTTATAATTATGTAGGGATTATGAGGACTTTTAGAACTATTTAGGATTGGTGTAAGCTTTTAGAGCTATTTATGCTTATGTTTGTAACTGATTTGTGAAGAATTATGACAGGTTTAAAGAAAATATTAAATATAAAACTGTAATTTAAATTAATTTTAACTTAAATGTTCCCCATAATTATGACATTTTTTAATTATATTAAAGCTGAAGTTTTATATGCTTATATTTTGTCACACAGAGAGGAGGAAGCCTGCAAGGGCGTGGGATAAGGTAAATTAGAGTGCAATTAATAATATCCTAGACAAAAAAAACTGCCTTTAATCCTTTCAGTGCTGGGGTTGTAATCCTGCCGTAAGGGTAGTTTTGACATTTTCCCAGAGTTCAGTTTTGAAGATGTCATTATCAGGCCACCCAAAGCTAAACATTTTTGTGACAGATGCTGATGATCATTTATGAGCATTTATTTTGTCTCTCAGGCATTCCAGTAGACAGATCCCTGCAAATGAGTTCTGTATGTCTAACTGGGTAACTACTAGACGGGTTCTACTCGCCATGTTGGATTTGTTTATATTTAAATAATATAGAGGTAAGTACTACTGAAGGTACCAAAAGATAAAACACAGGCATGGTCAGAAAGTGCTGATTAAGGTTGTTGCTTTGTATAACTAAAGTCAGACATAAAACTATAACAAGGAGGAAACACAGAGTTAGGACACACAGCTGAAGTCAGGACAGGTGGAGCGCAGATGAGCTAAGGTCAAACCAACCAAAGTCAGCAACTGAAATGCAAAGAGGAGTTATATCAATTAGCTAAACAAAGTCTATGATGGGCAACGTATGAGTGATGATAATGCAGTCTACTGAACCCCAAACTAAGTGGGTTGAATGGACAAGTTGTACTAAACACAGCACCCTGCTAATTTCTCCAAAATTTGTAAGTCAGCGAGGAAAATGGTCAAATTTAAATCTCATGTCTGTGTTAGGCATTCATGGGAAATAATACATTTGACAAAAGAAACATTTCCAGTTAACTGCGCAATAAACAACCCCAAGTTAAATGGAAAGCAGTAGCTTAGAAGTTAGATGCCAAGCAGAGGGTTGTAAAATGTTTGTTGATAGAACCATAAACAGTACTTAACCTGCCAAGCTTCCTAATATAGGCATGTCATAAATGGATAAGGGTCTTTGGAATAAACAGCCCCAAGATATCCAGCCCACCCCCCCCCCCCCACGTGAGTGAGTATGGGGTACATAGTTCCCCTTTGTTAATCATTCACATTCAATGTTAAATAGTACATAAAAACACAGACCTTGTAGAAAAAGTCCTTCATTATAAAGAAAAATCACAATGTCCAGTAATTTAGATCCAGTGTCAGTTATGAAGAATACTGCCCAGATGACCTGCCGCCATGACCCACCATCATGACAATCTTCTCCCGTGGCTATTCCTGTGCAAATGAAAATCCCCAGGGATTCTGTGTGGCAACATTTGGTCAATGATGTACCTGGTATCCCAGCCATCTTAAATAGAATTTAAAAAAAAAGGAAGAGTATTACTCGGAGAGTGCATGAGAGGAATTCTGAGAAAATGGAGTGAAGAGTGACCATAGAAAAAGCCTGCATGCTGCACATGCAACCAGATACATGGCTGTATTAGAACTTGACAAATACACGACACTTATGGGGACACCCTTGTTTTACTGGACAACTAATGCCTGAACAACCTGCCGTCTACATTTAAAAAAACATTTAGAAATAGGAGCCAATAACCCATACACCTCCTATAACTACAATTCTTGCCTTTTTTAAATACACAGAATACCCAGGGAGGTGTCAGTAGAGATGATGATAATTTTGTGTATGAACTAGTATAAACTAGTAAATGATGTTCAAGCAAGAATTGGCCTTGATGTAAAATGATATGAACTGATATGTTCTGGTCAAACAGTTGCAGAAAAAATGGTCTGCAAAGCAAAATTTGGCCTTGCTGTAAAATATAAAAATGATATGCCACACTCAAACAGGTGCAGAAAAATTGGTCTTCAGGTGTTGGTGGTGCCTTCACTCCTTAACCCTAGAGAGGTACTCTTGATGAAAGCAAAGATTGGCCTTGCTGTAAAAATTAAAAATATATGCACATGCAGGTGTGGAAAAATTGGTCCTTGGGTATTTATTGTGTCCATGAAACCTATACCAAAAAATGTTTTCAAGAATAAATCAACACACACAAAGCTAGGCAGCCTATGCAGTCTTTTAGAGATTAGAGATTCCAAAAACACTTAATCAGCGACATCGGCATCAGGGGCTTGATAGCTGCTGCTAATCCAGGACTGATTCATTTTGACAAATGTCAGATGGTCAATGAAGTCTGTGACAGACATGCTCTTTTATCTGTCACAAAACCTCCAGCAGCACTGAATGCCCCTACGAAAAGCACACTGGATGCAGGGCAGCCCAACAGCTCAATTGCATACTGAGCAAGTTCTGGCCAGTGGTCTATTCTCATGACCCAGTAACCCACTGAATCATCTACTGAAAATCTCTCCATGTCTGGGCACCAAGGACTATAGAAATTTTGAAATGCATCACTTAGGTGGCCCCCTTCTCCACTGTTCCTCCTTTGACCAAAAGAAGCCTCAAAACTACCTTTTCCACAAGACTGTAATACCCGAAAAGGTGTTACATAAACTTCTCTTTAAGGTGTCCTCAAGGTATTTCATCCTTTGTTCCCTCTGCGAGGGCAGGTTGAGTTCCGAGATTTTCCCCTTGTAACAATGGTCAAGGAGGGTTGCCAACCAATATTGATCCTTCTCCTTGATGCCACAAATTTTTGAGTCCTTTCGCAGGCTTTTAAGAATAAAGGAGCCCACACCCTGCAAGTTTGCGGAAGCATGAGAAGCAGATCCCTGAGGGTCACTGAGGATTACAGTATCTGGAATTGCCTCCTCCAAGGACAATTCAGCAGAGGAGGATATGAAGGAGGAGGGGGTGGAGCTGACAGATCTCACATCATCACCACCAGCTGTATGGAGATGTGGCGACAAAACAAGCTCCAGCACTGAGCCCTATCCTGCATCCTTCCGACCTGCAAGCAAAGTTACCCTGTGTGCTGTGAACAAAATATATTGTCCCTGACAATGCTTGCTGGACTACGTGTCAGCAGTATTATGGACCTTCCTGCTGACTGCCTTTCTTAATGATGCCAAAACATTGCCTTCCATGAGCTGGCTGCCATCCTTGGGGAACACATGCCACTGCAGGCATCATCTGAGCCTCAATGCAACTATGATAGCCAATCACAGGTAAGTGGAGTGCGTGATATAGACACCCTTGAATATTTTTCAAGGATTACCTTGAAGTGTTCCTCCACCCTAATAGGGTACAGAGTGGCTGTGGTTAAATACCTCTTCCCCTAGGTTTATTCACATGACTATCCAGCTGTTATATAGATATGTGCTTGTGGTTGTTACCCCTGCCTGTCGTGGTGGAGTTCCTTTGGGTTACCTTCTGTTGCTGCTATATTTGGCTGCTGGTCCTCATTGGTTGGTAGTATTTCATTCTTCCTGAAGAAGAGGTTGTCACCACAAAGCATGTAGAGGATTTGCTGTACACCAAGAAGTAAATACATCCTGTGTTCATTAGGATTCACCTGAAGATACCTTATCACCAGCAATATCAACACAAAATGTTATTGCAAGCATTGTTTGTTATAAGGGTCTGGACATGTGACCTGCTATTGTGGTACAGCACATTCTGAAAATACATAGAAGGGGCAGAAATCACCAGACGGAAAGGCAGGAGTTGTAAGCCAGCAATATAGACCAGATGGGATTTAGATGTTGGGCATGTGGGTGGCAGAGAGTGTATTTTTTTTTTCGATGCAGCATCTGGGGCAGAGAAATTTGCCTACTATACTCTACAACTGGCGGTGTGCTGCTGGCAGATGTGTTGCGAAGACCTGTGACATCCTCTGGTATACCATTATCCCTGTCAGTGGAGGCTGCTGAGAGGTCATGAGGTATAGCAGGGGTAGACATGAAAGGTGAGGAGGAAAAGAATTGTGTCCTTTTATGTGCTTTTTCCAATGGGCTGAGTGGTGGGAGATTAAATGCCCTGTCAAGCATGTGGTACCAAAATTGCTGGTGTTTTTGCCACATTTTATCTGCTTGTGGCAGAGATTGCCGATTGCAATAGTGCAATAAGGCCCATTGTGGGAAGTGGGCTGAGCTGTGGGAAGTAGGCAGGGGGATAACAGCTCCACAGTCTGATGGAATAGGGTGGCTGTTCCCTACTCTTCTATGATGGCTGCCCCTGGAGGATATCCTGCCTTGTTGGGGTGGTTCCTTCCCCTCACTTTCCTCCTCAGCTCTTTCTGGCACCCAAGTCGCATCAGTGAACTCATCTTCATCATCCCCTCAATCCTCATCATTGGAGCCAACTTGGAAATACACTGCAGCTGGGGGAACATGTCTGAAAATGTGTTGTTTATCAGTGTTCTCCCCTCTCATGTTCCTCCCTTCCTTTACCTCAGAACCAAAATCAGAATTAAGTAATGTCTGTGAATCCTCAAGAAGCAGGTGGCTGACGCTGTGTTCAAATAATTCAGCTGACTACTCCATGCATGATGCTGGGACTATGGCAGTAGTAGCTGTGGACAAGGAGGCAGAATAAGTCACTCTGGCAGCTGCAGTGAACTGCTCGCTAGTGTCAGCTTGGGTCATAGACAATGAGGTGGATAATGATAGTTTGCTAAGCCAGTCCTCTGCATGCTGTGGCTAGATAGCACATGCAACATCACTAAAAAAAGACAAATGTGCCCTGCCTGAGGATGGACCAGGTCCACCTTTGCCTGTGGACGCACTTCTGGTCATCTCATAGTGCCATGGGAACATCTGCCTCTCCTTGTTGGCCTGTGATTGGATGCACTTCATTGAATGAAATTTGGAGTTTGGTGCTCTTTTAATTGAGGACTGCCACTGACAGAAATGTAAAAACTATAAAAAAGTAAAATAATGAAAAAGGGGGGAACATCAGCGTCACAGTCAGAAAGACTGCGGCTGACAATTAAAAAAAAAAGGGGGGCAGGCAGGGGACAAAAAAAGAAAAACAAGCAGCAAACAAAAATAAATAAATAATAAGGGTATACAGCACTAAATGTTATGCAATACTGTGTTAAACACTGCACTACCCTAACACACTACACTGACACTACACTATACTGACACACTATACTCACACAATACTGACACACTACACTATAATCACACTATACTGAAACACTATACTGACACTACACTATATTGATCAAAAGCCACTAGATTCAGATGTATATATGTACATAGAAGGAAAAAACAACTATACTAAACTATACTACACTATACTGACACACTATACTCACACTTACTGAAACACTATACCGACACTACACTATACCATATACTTACACTATACTGAAACACTGTACTGACATTGTCCTCTACTGACACACTATACTCACACCATACTCACATTACACTAACACTCTAGACTCTGAGTCACAATAACACACTAACTTGCTAGTAGCAAACTGAGCCCTGCTCTGTCTATCTCCAACAACACACTGCAAAAGGTTCTGGTGGAAAGGATAGTGTGAAGTGGGACTATGAGCACTGAGCCATGATTGAAAGAAGTCATCGTGACTTTGTCCAATTATGGCTCCAACAGTGCCCTGTGCCCTGATTGGGCAAAGCCCTGCACCTAATCAGCAGTCAGGTGCATTGTTTCAGCCAATCAGGGCCCCAGAAAGCACTGTGTGGTGTGCAGTGCAATGTGGGGCTCTCGGTGGGCAAACATCCTGCCCCACAAATTTGGGTGTTCACTGAACGGGTGAACAGCCATATGAGGGCCAAACTTTTTCCTCGTCTCGAACTGTTCGCCCCAACTCTAGTTTCTACAAGCAATCATTTGCTGCTTGGAGGGATAGGTGGTTGGAGACAAGGATATTGTGAAACTGGTGAGGTTGTGAGCAGAAAGAGGAAAGGGGGTGTTGGCAAGGTTGCCAGGAATGCAGAGATGGGAGAATACAAGGTTGAGGGTATTACCATCAGAGTAAGTGGAAGTGTGTGTTCATTGTGTTAGGTTTAAAAGATGAAGTTAGGTTGAGAAGTTGAGCTGTAGTCGGGCTGTTAACATTAACAGGGATGCTAAAGTCACCAAGAATGATAGTGGATATTTCAGAGGAGAGAAAGTAGGGTAGCCAGGCAGTGAAGTAGTCAAAAAAGTGCGATACTGATCAAAGATTGCTGCAATCTTTAGAGATTTTGGGAGAAAACAGTTGAGTACAATGCATCTCAAAAGAAGAGAGTGTTAGAGAGGGAGGGGTAGGAAGGATTTGAAAGGTGATCTGAGGGGATAAAAGGAACCCAACTCCACAGTGAGTGAGTTCAGTGAACGCCACCATGGGAGAGGGCAGCAGGAGAAGCTGAATCAAAATCTTAAAGCTAGGTTTCAGTTATTGCAAGTATGTTAAAGCAATGGGAGATAAAATGGTCATGCACTGAAGTGAGTTTGTTACAGACAGATCACACGTTCCAGAGGGTGCATGAGATTTGGTTTTGAAAGTAAGGGAATAGGAATTAAACTAAATAGATTGCGGTGTTGGCAGAGGTGGAGGGGTGCCAGATATGGGGTTTGCAGTTAGAAAATAGAGGGCCAGGATTGGGAGAAATGCCCGCAGAGATTAGGAGAAGAAGAAAGGTGAGGAAAGTAAGGTGGGAGCGGGATGTGTATGAGCGCACATATCTCACTGCCCTGGTGTTTAGGTCAGTGGGTTCAGTATTTGCAGGTGGTGATGGGTACAATATTAGGGAGAGAGTAGGAGTGGGGGTGATAGGTGTAGACTGTGGGGTAGAGAGGAGGGGTAGAATAAGGGCAATTTAAGCACAGAGAGCACCAATGCAAGAAGGAAGAGTAGAGGGAGCATGTTAGTGGAAAGAGAGTGAAAATCGGGCTTCAAAGAAATTAAATAGCAAATGTTGGTTTGCTTGCTGTTTTTCCAGAGTGGAGAAGGTTTATTGTTATATCTTTCAATATCTTTAGTTATCTTGCTTTTGTTAAACTGCCTTGTTGAAAATGCGACAACACTCATAAAAGAGATAACTAGACCCCCCAAAAAAACGTGCTAAATTAAATCTTAAAACCAAATCACCATTGCTGCTGTTCAAAAAATAATACATAAATCCCACAGCAAAACAGTGCAAATAAATTAAAAATAACAAATGTGACAGGTGAAATTTCAATACAAATGATTTCTACATGCAAGTGCTCAGTGAAAGTCCAAGAAAAAAGTTCAAATGTTGATCCAGATAAAGTGCTGAAGTGCCTCACAACTTCAAACTCATGCAATGAACTGCACGTAAAGCATAAAATACGTAGATTGCGGTTCCTCAACTACGTCCCTTCTGGCTAAGCGGTGGAATGCACGTAGAGGTTTGCGTTCCATGCCCGCCTCGCGGTAAGGACTCGGACTGAGTGATTGACTGCCCTGCTATATTATGCAGTTCAGTTTTGGGCACCAGTTCTTAGGGGGGATATCGGGGAGCTGAAGAGGGTGCAGAGAGGGGCAACCAAACTGGTGGGAGGCGTGGAGGACCTCAGCTATGAGAAAAGATTAGAGGAACCAAATTTATTCTCTCTTGAGAAGAGGAGATTAAGAGGGGATATGATCAACATGTATAAATACATAAGGGGTCCATATAGTGAACTTGGTGTTGAGTTGTTCACTTTAAGGTCAACACAGAGGACAAGGGGGCACTCTTTACGTCTAGAGGAAAACAGATTTCATCTCCAAATACAGAAAGGTTTCTTCACCGTAAGAGCTGTGAAAATGTGGAATAGACTCCCTCCAGAGGTGATTCTGGCTAGCTCACTATATTGCTTTAAAAAAGGCCTGGATTCTTTCCTAGGTGTACATAATATAAATGGGTACTAAAATTTTTTTTAGGTAAAGTTGATCCAGGGAATATCCGATTGCCTCTCGGGGGACCAGGAAGGAATTATTTTTTCCCTGCTGTAGCAAATTGGATCATGCTTGCTGGGGTTTTTTCGCCTTCCTCTGGATCAACTGCAGGTATAGGTTTGTGTATATGGGATTGTATGGTTGGGTTTTCAATACTGTTTTTTTTTTTGGACTTGTGTCTTTTTTCAACCTGTCAGAATTAATAATAAATTAATAATATCTCGCTGGGCCGCCTCCATTATGTCAGAAATTAATAATATTTCGCAGGGCCGCCTCCATTATGTCAGAATGTTTATACTGCTCTGAATATAACAGTGTCTACTTTTTCTCCAGGTATAGTATAAACCATAAATGAATGTTCTATATAATCAGACCACAATTGTCTGCGCAATGCACAGCCTGAGAGTCACTCCACTGCAGATGAAGCGAGAATAGGCTATGCAAAACGTGAGACTAATACGCCAATATGCGTTAAATCTGATATTAATAAAAATGTTATAAAAACAAAAATCATCTCTTTAGAGAAAAATCTACATATGGTTTATACGGCTGGGATTGTACTCTCGTTACCCTTTAAATATGCAATGTAAAACATTTAAGGAAGTACATAAACAATATTGAATAATAATCAAATAATTAGCAAGGCATATTTACCATATTTAAAATGGCCGCTAGTTTAGAATGGTCGTTACCAGAGTCCTTAAGATGGCCGCCTTCCCAAGATGGTGGCCAGGTAGGGAGGAGTTTTGTTTGGCGTCCATCAAAGTTTCAGATACATGATGGAGCAAAATGGAGTCTGTATAGATGAGTCTATGCATAGCTGTAGTAGCGTGTATGTTGTATGTGTGATGTATATTGGGCAAAATGTCATGTGTTCCTCTCTCATCTGGGCTTGCCTTTTTATATGGTTTAGAACAAAGGACTATTAAAAATAACAAAAGTTAAGCCCAGAGGGAGTAACATGATCCCCATTGGTTGGAACATCTTATTCATTAACTGGTGATGTCAGAGGGTGACACCTCTTGGTTGACCAGTATATTAAAATTAAATCTATAGGATTTCTCCATTTAAGAATATTATAAAACAACATAAAATGTAACCATGCTCTCATCTATTACATGTCCATTTAATAACTCCATATGTATCTAAATAAGGAATGAATCTTGGTAACACCATAATAATATTTAATATATCTTATTTAATATATATTGGATTTTACTTTTTAGACTTCAATTACGTAGTAGCATTCAGTCACCAGTGATGGCAGTATTGCATTGCTCTTAGGTTCGGTATATAGCAATATAGCAGCATTATTTATCTTCAAATAAACTTTGCACCTTATATTGACAAAGAGCTTACAATCACAGACCTTCTAGAGCCTAGCAAGGTTACAAATGTTTATGATGCTTTCTACAACTTACAATTTACAAATGTTTACTGAAGCCTCTCTTGACATACAGATAAGATACCTTGGTATAGCGTCTTAGACTTATATCTAAGGAAAGTCAACAGACTATTTATTTATTACCTTAGGTCAACACAGCATGTCTGGGGTAAACCTGTTTAAGAATTTCCTGAACAGGCACTTTTTGTTAAAAGGAGGTTTGAACTTTTAACAACCTTTAACAAAATGGACGCCACTGCTCAACATTTCTATGTAAAATAGAATATCTATATATGACTATGCCAAAATTCAATTTTTCTTTTTTTTTTATCTACCCAATAACCCTGACAAACTGACTAACTATGTAACCCAATGCGATACTTTGTCTGCAACACTGTAAGTTGAATTGTAATGATTTCTACTAATAAACAAGGCTATATTACACTATTTGGATTCTCTCTTCTCCATTTATGAGTGCCAAGCCACAAGATACATGAGATGTGACATCCTCCCCCTTACCATATACAGCCAATAGACCCACATGCAATATTGCTAAGGGTCCACATCTTTTGGTAAGTGCAAGCACAAGAGGGCGATAAGCACAGTTCACTGCATGAGTTTTAAGTTGTGAGGCACTTCAGCACTTTATCTGCATCAAAATTTGAACTTTTTTCTTGAACTTTCACTGAGCACTTGCTTGTAGCATTTATTTGTATTGCAATTTTACCTGTCACATTTGTTATTTTTAGTTTATTTGCACTGTTTTGCACTGTGATTTATGATGGATTATGTACTCATAAAAGAAACACTCAGGAAACAGACATGCTGCCTGCAACTGGCCCCTGTCTGCGACATCCTCATAAGCCATTCTAAATTTAAAGGGATATTGAGCAGACAAGCTTTTGTAAATCAAACTAGAATCTGATTAACCGATTGCCGACTGCGCCCCGCGGATTTACTGCAGCATGCTGGCCCGGCTGCGCAAACCAACAAAGGGGTACATTGACTCATGGGAGTGGTCCTGGCACTAGGCAGCGGGGATCCTGAGGCACCCATGATTGCTCCCTGCTGAGAGAGAACACCGGTCAGCTGTTGTAAACACAGCCGATCGTTGTTCTCTCTGAAATGATCACAGAGCGCCTATGATCCTCCTATATAGGAACACATATCTCTGAAATCATTTCACAAGTCCATCCCCCATACAGTTAGAAAACACTCCCCTAGGCTCACACTTAACCCTTTGATCACCCCTAGGTTAACCCCTTCCCTGCCAGTGTCATTATTACAGTAACAGTGCATATATTTAGCACTGATTACTGTAGTAATGTCACTGGTCCCTCCAAAAGTGTCAAAAATGTTAGTTAGGGGTCTGATCTGTCCACCGCAATGTCGCAGTCCTGCTGAAAATCCCAGATGTGGTGGGTAGGAAAGTGCGCTGATTCAATATAGGGTGTGCTGCTACCTTAGAGTGTATGTTGTAGAATAGGTAAAGAAATCAGGTGCGCTGCCCTAGTGCATATGTGCAACATACAAAATGATGTAAACAAATAAACCAAAAATGCAATAATAATGCAAAAAAATGAAAACGTATGCAAATCGTGTAAAACAAAAAATGTCCAGAAGGTGACTAGTGATACACCAATGTGCAATAAACGTCCATATTATAAGTCCATAAATAAAGTGCAAAAAATGGTGACAAAAACTTCCAGCTTGGGGAAAGGTGAACTGTGATTGGAAGGTGCAAAGTCCCACCACCAGCTTGGCCTCTTACCAGAAGTTAAACGTTAAGGGCATATATGAATATGACCGCTCCAAAGGTCATGCAGCCAGGTAGAAAAGTTCCCAGAAATACAGAAGGCACTCTGACACACTCGTGCTCCCTAGACTCTTACCGGACAAAAGCCAAACAAGAAGCCTGGTTCTATGGTGATGAGTGGTCCTGCCGGGGGTTACTGGACTCTAGGATGGCTGATGTAGTTGCTTGTGTCCAAGAGGAACAGACCCAGTCAGAAAGCCTGACGAAAGAAGATCCTGCCAAAGGTGACAATAATATCCTATCTAAGTGGATGCCCTATCGGGAGAAACGCGTCAGAGAGGAGGCGCCGCGTCATCACATCTAGACCAGGCAGCGGTCCGCACTGCAGGCGGACCCCGCCATACAGCTCCTCCGTGAGGGAACTCGCTATTATTGTCTTCACAACTGTAAGTGCAACCATTTGTTTTAATAAAAATCTACTGTTGGTAATGCACCATTGCGGTCCCCTCTGTTGTGTCCCCTATTATTGAGGTCGACCAGACTAAGGAGTTACAGCAGCCAATCAGAGTCTAGCCACCTTTGGCAGGATCTTCTTTCGTCAGGCTTTCTGACTGGGTCTGTTCCTCTTGGACACAAGCAACTACATCAGCCATCCTAGAGTCCAGTAACCCCCGGCAGGACCACTCATCACCATAGAACCAGGCTTCTTGTTTGGCTTTTGTCCGGTAAGAGTCTAGGGAGCACGAGTGTGTCAGAGTGCCTTCTGTATTTCTGGGAACTTTTCTACCTGGCTGCATGACCTTTGGAGCGGTCATATTCATATATGCCCTTAACGTTTAACTTCTGGTAAGAGGCCAAGCTGGTGGTGGGACTTTGCACCTTCCAATCACAGTTCACCTTTCCCCAAGCTGGAAGTTTTTGTCACCATTTTTTGCACTTTATTTATGGACTTATAATATGGACGTTTATTGCACATTGGTGTATCACTAGTCACCTTCTGGACATTTTTTGTTTTACACGATTTGCATACGTTTTCATTTTTTTGCATTATTATTGCATTTTTGGTTTATTTGTTTACATCATTTTGTATGTTGCACATATGCACTAGGGCAGCGCACCTGAAAATCCCAGATGGCCGCCATAACTAGTAAAAAAATAAATAAAAATGACATAAATCTTTCCTGTAGTTTGTAGACACGATGACTTTTGCACAAACCAATCAAAATACGCTTATTGTAGCAGAATATAAATTGGCCTAAAAGGATTCTTGGGAATTTTATATAGCAAAATGTGAAAAATATTGTTTTTTTTTTTTTTTTTTTCTTTTCAGAATTGTCACTCTTTTTTTGTTTATAGCACAGAAAATAAAATTTGCACAGGTGATCAAATACCACCAAAAGAAAGCTATATTTGTGGGAAAAAAGGAAATCAATTTTATTTGGGTACAGCATCTCACGACCGCGCAATTGTCCGTTAAAGTAACGCAGTGCTGAATTGCAAAAAATGGCCTGGTCATTAAAGGGGCAAATCCTTCTGGTCCAGAAGTGGTTAAAGACACTTGAATATGGGAGGGGAGATAGTCAGTAAACCAGACTAGCTACAGACACAGGCCACAGTCATAAAATGTAATTGAATCTTTGGATCACTAAAGCCAAATGGAGTTAAGAATCAAGCATCAATTATATAGACAATTTTAAAAATGATATGGCAGTAGAGGATATTTAACAAAAATATAGCAGTTACAATAATCAGTCATATATAGCAGGGTGTTCATGTGGATATGGCAGAAGAGGACATTTACCAAACATATAGCAGTCTCAATAGCCAGTCATATATAGCAGGGTAACTGTACTGTCTCCCTTTTATATTGTAAAGGGTTGCCTAACCTGTTGACGCTATATAAATCCTGTATAATAATAATATTAGCCACAGTCTTGGAGGTAAGTTCTGTGTAACAATAATAATAATTGATTAAATCATCATATTAAATCATGATCAGATGTACGTTCAGATTTGTTACTTAGCTTTCAGGATGTGTCCAGAGCAAACAAAAGGCACAGCCCTTAAATGTCATTGCTTTGCTATTCTTTGTTTTTTTTTGGCTATTTAAGTACATCTGCATTTCATTATCAGAGTGTTGATACTATTTTTCTTCCGATGAGCATTATTTTTGCATTACTTACCTTCCATTATCCATCAATCCTTACGTGAAGGAGTTCCTATTTACATCTGAAAATCTGTGTAGAATGGGCTCATTGCAGAATCTAGAGTATGGTAAAGCTGTAATAAGTCTGAAACCAAGTAATAAAACCACAAACATAAAAATACAAAGGAAGAATCAATAAATCCTCATGCTCTCATTCTGCCCAAGACCCAGGAAAAGGAAGTAAAATTCAGAATGTAAGAAGAACATTCTAAGACTGCCAAGAGAATGCATTCATTCTTCTGAAAATGTGCAAAGAAGCAGATCATTAATCTTTGATGAATGTCAGGTTTCATTCTACAAGTGGCAGACTCCTTCCTGTTATTGACAGGAAAAATCTGCAGAGTAATATCCTAGGCCACAATTCATACACTTACTAGACATCCTCATGTATAGCACTTCAGACTGTGGATTTACGCACAATACTTGCAGAGCTTTGTATATACCCTGGTTCACATAATTATCCAAATTCAAAACACAATACATTTATATAATTATTACGCAGTGTAATAAAGTGTATTCTTATTAAAATGTATTTACACAATGCTATGAAGAAGCTCATCATTTTCTGCTTTGTTCTGCTAGTCTAAGCATAATTTACCTTAGCTTATTCTGCATTTTGGCAACATTTCCCTGTGTTTTGTCTCCTAAAGTGGAGCTCCACCCTTGTTTGCACCTTCCCCCCTCCACTGCCACGTTTGCCACTTTTTCTTTTTTTTTGGGGGGGGGGGGGTGGAGGGGGAGTGCATACCTTGTTTTGACAGGTACCCGCTCCCACTTCTGGGTCAGCTCACGGTAGCAGCAAACAGTTTTGGGAAACCAAAAATGGACACCAGACTTAGCAAAACAAATCTTTTTATTCGCTTGCAAAGAAGACTTAGCAAGACTTAAGTGTCAATTGCCAAGTGCCCAAATAGGTGTGTACATCAAATATATTCAAATATATTCACAGTTGTGTCACAAATACATATTTTCCCTGGCATAATATACTTTTTTCTTATATAACTCTAAGCTAGTCTAGCAAGCAGAATATATTTTTCTCTATACAGTTGTTTTCTGTAACATATTGCTTCTCCTGCTTCCCTTTCCCATGGTGGCCTTCTGTGGACTCAAATTTGTAATTGGACAGTGTCACCACAAGATGGCCTTATGGACACTACTGTATAACCATGCCACGTCCTACTGTATAGAAAACCAGAAAAATTGCTATTGCATTGAAAATGGACTTTCCTGGCACAACACCATGACAATAAGTTGTAAAAAATATAATTTTATTTTAGGGATAATTAAAATAAACTTTTTTTGTTCATGACATACATATATACATATACATATACAGGGCTCAAAATTTCAAGTCCTGAGCTACTAGCCAGGCCTTAAGGGTTACTCGCCACCAGTTGCCCCACCTAACCCCTACCCTGCCCCACCCCTAAATGAGCCCTCAAAAAATGATTTTATAAAATGACACTGTTAAATGTTTTTGCATGAATGCAGAAGTTGCACAAATAAATATTAATAACAACAGTGTGATTGTATGTGCGTTTACCTGGATTTTAGGTGCACTTCTATTGAATTCTATTACACAGTGCGTTTTCTGAAGCCGCATCAAAGATGCAGCATGCAGGACTTTAAAGCGCTTTCATGAAAACGCACTTTGTAATAGAAATTCAATAGAAATGCACGTAAAATCCAGGTAAACACACATACAATCAGACTGGCCAAACCACAGTTCACCAGTTATTAGGGATAAGAGAGTGAATAGGGGGGGGGGGGTCTGGGTTGTAATAATATATGTTAATGAAGAGCAGAGTGAAGGACTGTAGAGAAAGTGCTAAGGCTGCATTTTGGGACAGGACAGGGTCAGCTAAATGGCTGCTTGGAATGCTCAGAGCTGGGACCAGAGGCTGCAGGACATACAGTACAGATTTATGGAGGGGACAGCTGAAAGATAGATGTAGATGAAGGGATAATGTGAACAGGAGAGAGGAGTACAAGGATCGCTGCTGACTTATGATTGTGCAGGGAAGATTAAGACACATGCGAGGAGACGGATAAAGTGAAAATTACCAACTCAAGTGACCTGGCCTGGAAGGAGAACAAACCAACAGGGGGAGGGGAGCTTGGAAGGAGAGAAGTGATTAACGGCTGCAGGAGAGATAAGTGGCTGGAACGGAGGAGTCCAGAAATCATGCATTGTGCAATAACAGGAGGGAGAATGACATTCACTCCAGTCAGGCAGGTGAAGGCAGAAGCTCCTAGTGCACCCCCCCTCTTCACAGATATGGACACTGCCCACCCCTGCACGTACTGACAGTGTTCTTTCTCTTCCTCTCCTCTCTCGCCTTCAATCATTTTCCACTCGCAAAATGCGAGCAGCGAGTGGAAAATTTGAGGGCTGTACATACAGTATATATACATACTTCTGTGGACTCACTCTCCTCGACCTAATAGACACAAGGACATTGGAGTGGGAATCCTATCCCCACACAGCACCCTCCAGGTTCTTCACTCTTCTCTCCCTCTGGCCCTCTTATCAGTATGTGTATACTGTTTTGTTCAGGGAGAAAACTTTAGCCATCTATTAGTAAAAGCAGAACATATTACACATTGTTAGGTACACAGTTAACCATTTTATTGCCCCTAGATGTTAAACCCTTCCCAACCAGTGTCATTAGTATGGTGACAGTTATAGTATAACTACTAAACAAATTGCCTACTATAATGTATAATCTCTCTAAAACTGGCAAGTAATTGTACTAAAAGAACTAAAAACGGGGGTGTGCATGCCCACGCACCAATGGCCAATAAGAGAGACAAAAAATTAATCTTTGTTGATTGAAAAGTATAACAAAAGCGAAAGAAAAAGCAGTGTATGTGTATACTTGTAGAATGGAAAGCATATAAATTCTGTAGGAGAGCAGAAGATAGAAAGATGTGCCAGTAGTGCAAATCTGCTAATCTTGTTTAGCCTGTCCCTATAAATATAGGAGTATCAGATAGATGATCACTATCTCCTAGGAAGCCTCCCTCTAACAATCAATTTGACTGGCCAATTACCATGATATGGTGTCATAAATCCAAGCCACTCGTCGATCTCAGTCAAAAAAGGGGTAATTTCCATATCCCCATTATGACCTGCTAGGCAATTTGGCTAGTCATTTACCATGGGATGGTGTCTAGCATCAAAAAAAGCTCTCTGAACTACATAGAAAACTGCTTAAAACAGAAAAAGCAAAAAGGTGTGTGTGTATATACTGTATATATATATAGATATACTTTAAAGATGGAAAGCATATAAATACTGTAGGAGAGCAGAAGGTAGAAAGTGCCAATAGTACTAATCTGCTAATCTTTTTTTAGCCAGTCCCTATAATATAGGGGTATTAGATAAATGGTCACTACCTATAAAAAGACCTTCCTCTCTTGAACAATTTGACTGACCAATTAATGTGGGATGGTGTCTAGAATCCAGGCCACTCGTTGATCTCAGTCAAAAAGAGCTCTCTGAACTACATAAAAAAAACTGCTTATAGAGGAAACAGCAAATAAGTGTATATGTGTACTTGAAGATGGAAAGCATGACAGTATGAGTCCCGTAGGAGAACAGAATGTAAAAAGTTGTACCAATAGTACTCATCTGCTAATCTTTTTTAGCCAGTCCTCATAATATAGGGGTATAAGATAGATGGTCCCTATCTATAAAAAGACCTCCCTCTCTCAAGTAATTTGACTGGCCAATTACCATGGTATGGTGTCATGCATCCAAGCCTCTCCTTGGTCTCAGTCAAAAGAAGCTCTCATAAATACATAGAAATGCTGATTAACCATCCTAGTAAGCCATGTGCCCCATGTGACACCCCAAAATAAAGTGCAAAAAGGTGCAAAAATAACCGAGCTTCGTCAGGCGTACAAATAGTGCATTAAATCAAAATAATGGGACAAAAAAACATATAAGGTCCATGGTGGTGAAAGGTAAATGACATCCAATTGTTTGGTCATCCTGTATTTATAACATCATAGCTAAAATGGCCACCTTGCGTCCACGTGCAGTGATGTTACGACGTACGTGACGTCATTGCGCAACTGTGTCATAACACAATTGCCCATTGGCATTTGCATATTAGCGTTCACGCATGCGCAAATAAAAATTCACTATTTTTATAATTTAGCCACAGCGCCATCTGTCAGGTTATCTAGACAGTATTAGACAATATTCTCCTACATATAAAGTGGAGATAAATCACTCCTCACTCCGTCATGTGGATAAAGGATAAAATAACACTCATCATGGGGAAAAGGGACCAAACACCCCTAACACCCTGCTATTCTCCAGGCCTGGGGATATTAGTGTGTTTAACACCCATGTACACTTTAATCAAATATACATTTTACAGTTCTGTGGCCAGTTGAAGTAATATACACTGCTCAAAAAATTTAAAGGAACCATTTTTAATCAGAGTATAGCATCAAGTCAATTAAACTTCTTGTTACTACTATTGATCCGGTCAGTTAAGTAGTAGAGGGGGTATTACAGGCTTCTTTTGTGGAGCAATTCCTACAAGCTACAAGCTACCACATATTCCTACAAGCTACCACAAATTCCTACAAGCTACCACAAATTCCTACAAGCTATCAAATATCATGGGTAGTTGGACATTCTTGGACATCTGGTTTGGAAAAAAATAAACCGACACCTATATTGGTGTAATATCAACTTAAAAAAGACAATATGTGAAACAAATCACTTGTTTGTTGAAAATATCTATATAGTAGGGTTTGAAAGTAAGAACAGTGAATAAGCCTATGGAAAACATTTATCACACAAATAACACAAAGAAACTCGCTGATCTTAAGGCCTCATGTACACTGGACATTTTTACAGCGGCTGTTTTTGGCGTCGGACATTTTTTTCTACAGCCAATAAATGCCCAGCATGTTATCCTATGTGTCCATGCACACATAGGCTGTTATCAGCAGTTTTTGGCAGGGGCAGTTTCTGGCTGTAAAAAACAACTAAAACTAGTGGGTTTTAAGTGGGGTTTTTCAGCTGTAAAAAGTCAATAAACGCAGATAAACGCCAAAAAACGCCAACCGGCGTTTTTTGACGTTTTTTATTCCATTGCTTTTTTTAAACCTGGGTTCTGGTTTGAGGTGTCATTCATGGAACATAACCTGGGTTCACACTTGTGCATGCTGAACACCACATGTGATTTGCACCAATAACACAATGCATTCCTGTGCATATCACATATGATGTCTGTGCGATGCAGTTTGACCCATATATTTTGTATTAGAGTATAGATAAAATCAGCGCTAACCAAAAATAGAATGAAAAAAATCCCAATGGCCACTTACATTTAGTGCTTCCGCATAACACCAATGAACATACAAAGTAAAAATAATGCAGCGCTAGAGGAAATGATATATCAATATATTTTGTATGGTTCAAATTGCATCACATTTGCACCAAAATGTTGTAGGACCCTTTTTTTCTCCACGCCTAACCGCATTGCATGGGTGTGAACAACCATGCGATGCAATTCTGGCAAGCGCACTGCATTTTCCAATTGAGTTTCGGGGTATCCTTCATGGAACATGAAGCCCTGTTGACATTGTGCCGATTTGGCATGCGATTTTTCATGTCGAATCGCATGTCAAATCCAGAGCCTATTGCCGGCAACGGCAACGGCACCGGCTCACACTGAGGGCGGGGTTTGAAATCGTTCAGCTGAACCCGCACAATTTCAAACTCGCATGTCAGTGCGACTTCAGGGGAGATTTGACAGACATCTGTATGGGTTCATGCACATATGTCTATTGAAATCACCCTAAAGTCACCAAAAGTAGTGCAGAAACGACTTTTGGGAATCGGTGCAGCGCCGCAAAGTCAGGGTTGCACCAATTCAGACAGTGAAGTTGCTGGCAATAGGCTCTGATTTGGCATGCGATTTGACATGTCAAATCGCATGTCAAATCTGCCCGATGTGAACGGGGGATTAATGTTCCATGAATGACAGCCCGAAACAGATTGCAAAATGCAGTGAGCTTGGCAGAATTTCATCGCAACCCATGCAATGTGATTTTGATACGGGAAAAAAAGGTCCACATTTGCACCAAAATGTTTTAGGACCCCCCGCACCTTAATCTTATCGCATGGGTGTGAGTACCCATGAGATGCAATTCTGGCAAGCATTGCATTGTGGGAAAGGCAGAATGCCAAAAAACGCTGAAAAATGCTGAAGAACGCCAATGCAAAAAAAGCTGAAAAACTCACTACAAAGCTACTGGCGTTTCTATAACGTCCAGTGTGGATGAGGCCAAAATGGGAACCATGGTTTACAAAAATACACCAAATGCATAGATTACATGCTTATACTAAAATACATAGTACCCTAGTTTTGTTCCCTTATCTCATAAATTATTTTAGCATATTTCTTTCTCTTTTTTGTTTCTCCTTTTTATGTTATTACTATTTAATGATTAAAATACATGATAAAGATCATTCGACATGGATGTTTATCAACAAATAATATAACACGCATGATGACGCTAAAAAATTGTTTATTCACTGTCATGTAATGTAAACCTTTAGGCCCCTTTCACACTTGGAGCCTGTCGGCGTACTCCGTTTTTCTCAGCGGGGGATCGATCCACCGATCCCCCACTGAGCAGGCGGATGGCAGCTCTGTCTCCACGCTGTGTGCGGAGATACAGCTGTCAGGTCCCGCTTTTCTCTATGGGGGAATCGGATGAGAACAGACCGCCTGCTCGTTCACATCCGATCCCATCCGATCTGCCAGACGGATGAAAAATAGGGTTTCCAGCCATCTGGATTTGACGGAAAGGATCAGATCGGATGTCGGTGGACATGTCTCCGCTGACATCCGATGCCCCATAGAGATGCATGGGGCTGACCGTTCAGATCCGCCTGAAAAACTGACAGGCGGATCTGAACTGTCCGCATGTGTGAAAGGGGCCTTATCCTCCTTAAAGTCATGCCTATATGTGACTACCATGATATAACATTTCATATGATTCATGTAAAATATTAATTCTTTTTCAATAAAAGTTTGTAAACAAAGAAAGTAGGAACTGCAATAATTTACAAACAAAAATAAGCAATGTAAACACTTTTTGCACTTCAGTCAACAATTTGTTTTAGATAAATTGGACAAGAAAGAAAAATTTTGCAGGGTTGGGTTTCCAATTACACACTTTTACGGTAGGAGAACCCAATGAACAGCTTTTATTTCGACAGCTCATTTTTGAAGCTTGTAAAAACAAAACAGGGCCAATTGTTAGATTATGTTTTTCAGCACAGTGTAGGGGTTCAATAAGAAAAAAAAATGTGTTATGCAGTTTTGTGGTATGACCTGTCAATGGGTGATGCATAAGGAGCTAGATTTTTTGTGCCTGTAGGTTCCCAAGGTTTAAATCTGGCACTGAACTTCTGTCAGGTTTTATTACAGTCTGCTACTGAATCTTTTCAGTGTGTTAAAGTGTATAGCATTTAGGTGTGTGTATTTAGAGTATTTTTGTAGTGTCACTGTACATTTTATTTTTCTTTTTGCTGTTTGTTTCTTAAAAAGAAATGTAAAAATGTACTATAATGAGGCTGATGAGGAGTATTTTTGGCACAATAAGAGGTCTGGGATTTTTGCAAAGGAGCTTATCCAAACCTAAGGCTCCATTCACATCTAGGCGTTTTGGGGAGTTTTTGGGGAGTTTTTCTGCTCTAGGATCAGCTCTCAAAACGCCCAACAAGACAAATCCTATTCATTTCAATGGCCCCTGTTCACATCTGAGCGTTTTGATGCTGTAAGCAAAACGCCCAATGCTCAAAAAAGTACATGAGCTTCTTTTTGGGCAGATAACAGGCGTTTTCCATTGGTTTCTATTCAATCTAAAAACGCCTGCACAAAAAACGCCTGTAAAAACGCCTGTAAATCGTGGTAAAAATTGCGGTAAAATCGCGGTAAAAAACGCGCGAAAACGCTACGCTCAGGTGTGAATGTAGCCTAAGGCTCCGTTCACATCTAGGCATTTTGGGGCGTTTTTGGGGAGTTTTTCTGCTCTAGGATCAGCTCTCAAAAGGCCCAACAAGACAAATCCTATTCATTTCAATGGCCCCTGTTCACATCTGAGCGTTTTGACGCTGTATACAAAACGCCCAACGCTCAAAAAAGTACATGAGCTTCTTTTTGGGCAGATTACAGGCGTTTTCCATTGGTATCTATTCAATCAAAAAACGCCTACACAAAAAACGCCTGTAAATCGCGGTAAAAATCGCGGTAAAATCGCTGTAAAAATCGCGGTAAAAATCGCAGTAAAATCGCGGTAAAAACGCACGAAAACGCTACGCTCAGGTGTGAATGTAGCCTAAAACTTTTTTTTAAAGTTCTTTGCACCCTTAAAAACAACCATAAACCACATTATTTTCATCTTTCCTTTTAAATCCAAGCATTTTGCAAAAATGTTAATATTTTGCAGAAAATTCACTTTTTACATTTTGTTCATTCTTAAAAAGGTTGGTGCTGCTTCGAATGCCAAAAGTTGAAGGCCTGGCTCTAAAATTTCCCATCACCTCTTCTGAAATACAGTAAAACATTGATAAACGTTTTGAAGCTTCCTCCTCCCTTCAATACAGTAATCAATGTCACTGGACTTTCATTACAAATTATCCTTAACCCTTTGCTCACCCCTAGGTACAACAAACCTTCCCTGCCATTGTCATTATTACAGTAACAGTTCATATTTTTAGCACTGATTACTGTAGTAATGTCACTGGTACCCCCAAAAGTGTCAAAAATGTCAGCTAGGGGTCTGATCTGTCATTCCCCCCCCCCCCCCCCGCAATGTCACAGTCCTGCTAAAAATGGCAGATCGCCGCCATTACTAGTAAAATAAAAAAAATTATAAAAATGACATAAATCTTTTCCCTAATTTGTAGATATATAATAACTTTTGCGCAAGCCAAAATAAGCTTATTGCGATTTTTTTTTTTTACCAAAAATATGTAGCAGAATACAAATTGTCCTTAAAGGATGAAAATTTTTGATTTTAACATTTCTTTTTTTTGGGCGATGTTATATAGCAGATTGTGAAGAATATTGTTTTTATTTTTCAGAATTGTCGCTCTTTTTTTGTTTATAGCGCAAAAAATAAAAATTACACAGGTGATCAAATACCACCCAAAGAAAGCTCTATTTGTGGGAAAAAAAAAGAACATTAATTTATTTTGGTACAGTGTCACACAGCTGTGCAATTTTCTGTTAAAATAACGCAGTGCCGAATCGCAAAAAATGGCCTGGTCATTAAGGGGACAAATCCTTCCGGTCCAGAACTGGTTAAGGCCTCATGCACACTGGACATTTTTACAGCTGCTGTTTTTGGTTTCAGACGTTTTTTTCTACAGCCAGTAAACTCCCCAGCATGTTATCCTATGTGTCCATGCACGCATAAGCTGTTATCAGCTGTTTTTGGCAGGGGCATTTTCTGGCTGGAAAAAAAACCCAGAACTAGTGGGCTTTAACCACTTAAGCCCCGGAAGATTTTACCCCCTTCCTGACCAGGGGGTATTTTGCGATTCGGCACTTCGTGATTTTAACGGACAATTGCGCGGTCGTGCGACGCTGTACCTAAACGAATTTGACGTCCTTTTTTTCCCAGAAACAGAGCTTTCTTTTGGTGGTATTTGATCACCTGTGCGATTTTTTGATCATGCGCTATAAACAAAAAAATAGCGTAAATTTTGCAAAAATAACAATATTTTTCACATTTTTAATATGAAATTCCCCCCCCCCCCCAAAAAATGTAAAAATCAAAATTTTTTAACATTTTAGGTCAATTTGTTTTATGCTACATATGTTTGGTAAAAAAATCGCAAAAAGCATATTTTGATTGGTTTGCGCAAAAGTTATCGCGTTTACTAACAAAGGGAAAGATTTTTGTCATTTTTTTTAATGCGTAATGGCGGCGATCTGCGATTTTTTTTGCGGTACTGCGACATTGCGGCAGACAGATCGGACCCTTGACTGACATTTTTGACACTTTTGGGGTTACCAGTGACATTACTGCAGTAATCAGTGCTATACATATGCACTGTTACTGCAAAATGACACTGGTAGTGAAGGGGTTAACTTTATTTGAGAGGGAGGGGCTGTGTGTGTCCCTAGGGGCGTGATTCTAACTGTGATTGGCGGTGGCTTGAGCTGTAGAAACAGTGATCAACGGACCTACATAGTAGAACCGTGTGATCACTGTTTCTACACAGGGGAGAATGACAGGCGGCTTGTTTACACTAGCCGCCTGACTTTCTCCCTCTGCAGCGACGATCGCAGAGTGACCGACGGACATCGGGTCCGCCGGTCACACGCGCGGGGGGTCAGTGACCATGCGGGAGCGCACCTCCGGGGGCGTGCGCTCGCTCCCTAGACCCTCACAGGCTAGCGACGTAGATCTACGTCACTCTGCCTGTGAGGGGCTGACTGCCGCAGTAAATATACTGTGCGCAGTCGGCAAGTGGTTAAGAAGAGTTTTTCAGCTGTAAAAACGCTCTAACTCTGATAAAAGCTTAAAAATGCTGAAAAACGCCAAAAAACGCTGAAAAACTTGGTTATTCTGTGTTTATCAAAGTTTTTTGAGCCATAAGCTTTTGTTGGAATATAGTTTTTCTAAAAAAAAAAAAGCTAAACAGCGCTGCAGTTGAAAAAAAGCTAAAAAAACGCTGTAAAAACGCTACTGCAAAACAAGTTGAAAAACGCCTTCTACAGCTACAGCTTTCTACTGACATTTTGATAACGTTCGGTGCGCATGAGGCCTAAACCTTATTTCAATGTAGTTGCCCACTTCATTATTTTATTCAGGTATTTCTGTAAAATTTCTATATCCTGATGTAAAGTTATTGCCCTGTTTATTTTTGTGTCATCCGCAAAAACTGAGATTGAGCTATTTATACCAACCTCTGTATGATTTATGAATTAATATGAAACTAAACAGAACTGGTCCCAAGACAGAGCCTTGGGGTACCCCACTAACCACTCCAGACAAGTCTGAGTACACGTTATTTATCACCACCCTTTTTATCACACACCCTTGTAACCAGTTTTCTATCCAAGAACTAACCCTATGGTCCATGCCTACAGATCTAAGTACTTGATGAGACAGGTAGGGCAATAAACATCAAATGTCTGTAGGTACCTTAAAAGTCCAAGCTCTGTCATCAGGAAATGTTGGCTGGTTATAAAGACTTCAACCACATTCAAAGTTTGGCTTTGCTTAGCAAAAAAGGGTTTTTTTCACAAGTAAGAGTTTTATTTTATACTTTTCTATGTAGGGCTGTGCATAAATGTTTGTGTACATATTGCTGAATATAAATGGATTATTCTGAACTACTATTTTATGTGTAATAAGCCTTTGAATGCCTCCACAACACTATAAATAAATGTTGATATTCAAAATGCAGTCGTTTTGATAGGTACAATATAGGCGCAGTAAAGTTGTGCTTTTTTCTTTTTCTAATGCAGTTTATTTTTATGATCTCACTTCTTTTTTTTTTTTTTTTTTTAGATCTATACAAATGAGTCACTATGCATTCAGTTTGTAAAGTGAAGTAGATGTATGATTCTGATGGAAAATAACACATCCTAATCCTGGCAGCTGGAAAACAGAAGGAAATTCACATCATCTGGCTGTAATCCAAAGACACATCTGTGAATGTGACAGAACCAGTTAGTGTGTTTCTCTAGGAAGATTCCTGCTGCTAATAGCTCTTTACTGCTGCAATTTCATATCACTGAGCTAAGGAAGAAATTACAGCTATAAACATACTATTAATTGGGCTGTAGTTAGTCTTATACTATTTATAGCAATCCAATAGAATTAAATGACTGTGCACAACTAAAATATAAAAAAAAAGTTAGATGACTAAGCTGTTCCACATTTAAAAGGGAGATTTGCATGTGTAAAGAATGAATATTTTCTCAGCCTATATGCCCCTGCAGTCTGCTTAGGTAATTCACACTCAAAACACATGCAGCACTATGTCAGCATGTTATCAAGCAGTCTTTATCCAGCAGAATATGCTCCAGGGCACCACTAGATTGCTATTTACATCCATGCATTGAAGTGATATGCAGTAAAATGCATGTTTTTACTGCACATCACTGTTTATTTTGAATGGCTCCCCACTGCACCTACACAACACACCCCAGGCCTTTGCAGTTGTGCAGATGTGAACAATCTGTGTATTGTGGTGTATTGCATAAAACGTATCTCAGACTATAATTGGTATGTATTGCCACCATCCCTTGATAAGCATGAAATAAAAGAATTTCTCCTCTGGGTGGGATTTTGTAGGCAATGGAAGAAGATGATATAAGTATATAAAATTCATACATTTTATTTAATAATTTACATAGCAAACACTGCATATATTAAAAATGGTGGAGCAACAAGGCTCCTGACATCAACAATAATCACATCAAAGTGCAAAGCCCCTTAGTAGAGGGAAGATCCAACGCGTAGATCCAACGGTAAAGTTGGGAATAGTCCCTGACGAAGAATAGAACTACAAGTTCATATCATGTTTGAAACGCGTTGGATCTTCCCTCTACTAAGGGGCTTTGCACTTTGATGTGATTATTGTTGATGTCAGGAGCCTTGTTGCTTCACCATTTTTAATATATGCTGTGTTTGCTATGTAAATTATTAAATAAAATTTATGAATTTTATATACTTATATCATCTTCTTCCATGGCCTACAAAATCCCACCCAGAGGAGAAATTATTTTATTTTGTGGTGTATTGCATGTCTTCTTTAAGTTCATTGTGGCCCATTTACCAATGCACAATAGGTGCGTCTGTGTTAACACAACACTGGTGTGAATGAACCCATATGGGATATTGGCTTTCTATAGGTATAGACCTCCAATGAGCTTTAGGGTGGCACAGTGGTGTAGTGGTTAGCACTTTCACCTAGCAGCTAAAGGGTCACTGCTTCGAATCCCAACCACAACACTACCTGCCAATAATTTGCATGTTCTCCCTGTGCCTCCCCACACTCCAAAGACATGCTCGTAGGTTAATTGGCTCCTGTCTAAATTGGCCCTAGTATGTGTATGTATGAATGTGAGTTAGGACCTTAGATTGTAAGATCCTTGAGAGCAGGGACTGATGTGAATGTACAATGTATATGTAAAGCACTGCCTAAATTGACAGCACTATATAAGTACCTGAAATTAATAAATACTGTAGATCACAATAAAAAGGAAATATAGCATAATATAAGCTAAATAAGAGGGTTTTTTTTTTTCTGATTGTAGTTCCCCTTCAAAGTCTCCTCTGGACCCCTGATGAAAAATGTAGTGCTTACTTTTTTAAGGGGGAAACACTGATATTTATCTGAACTTACTTACAGCTGATGCCCCCATCCTCTGCTCTTCAGTGCTGGAAAATGGGCAAGCATGCCTACCAGTAGCCATGTCCCATCCTGATGATGTTTCCACTGGTCCTTTATTTATTTCAATGCAACTTTGATGACAATAATGAGGGGGGCAGCAACAAGACGAGTTGGAAAATGACAAGAAGGACAGCTTCCAAGGACCAATCATCACAAGGACCATTCATCACAATAAAAAGGAAATATATCATAGTTGGCATAGCATAATGTAAGCTAAATAAGAGATTTTTTATTTTCCTGATTTTAGTTCCCCTTCAAAGCTTCCTCTGGACCCCTGATGAAAAATGTAGGGCTTACTTTTTTAAGGAGAAAATACTGATATTTACCTGAACCTACTTACAGCTGATGCCCCAATCCTCTGCTCTTCAGTGCTGGAAATTGGGCAAGCACGCCTACTAGTAGCCATGTCCCATCGTGATGATGTTTCCGCTGGTCCTGCATTTATTTCAATGCAACTTTGATGACAATAATGAGAAGAGCAGCAATAAGACCAGTTGGAAAAGGACAAGAAGAACAGCTTCCAAGGACCAATCATCACAACCAGAATCACCAGGGAGGAAAATAAATGACGTATTACTATATATCAGTACAAGCCTAGACAAAAGGCCTTAGATTCTTCATTAGCAAAGGTGAGGGGGAGGGGGAGCAATTTTTTTTATTAACTACGCAGAGTTGTACTTTAAGCTCCTTGTCAGTATTGTCAGCCTACTGCTAGTATTAGGTATGTGATAGTGTAAGCATACCCAAAATAAAGAATTATATTGGGGTATGCCATCCTAACCCCATCTTATTACACGTCACTTCTGTTGCCAATTTCGGTGTGTTTTGTTAACTTCACCTTTCATGTCAGCTTCATGAATTATCGGTAGTTTGTTTTGATTTTTCTAAGCTCAAATATAATCTTTTGGATTGCTGTGTTCTCATATAGTAGCCCCCTGCTCCTTTGTCTTGATATATATATTCATTCTTGTTCCTCCAAGGGCTATAACAATGTGATGACAACTGGTAAGACACCACAAACAGATTCCAAAAGAACACTCAGAATTTTTAACCAGCCAAGAGTCCTTTCCAATCCCAATTCATGAAAAAGATCAGTAATGTGAGATGTCAATGCAAGTAGCATGGGTTTGCAGGTCAAACGGTATTTAAGGTCACTAAAAAAAAAATAAAAAAGCTATCTAAGCATGCACCTTCAAGAATAAATACTACCGTTTCAGGGAAGGTGAGACTGGATAATGACGCTATTTGCACGGATCCCCAGTCACTTTGTGGGCTTATAGATATTCTTGTGTGCATACATATAAGAATTATTGCTGGTACTCCAAGGAAAAACAGGATGATGATGATGGACAAGTTGTTAAGTTCCTATTTGTTTTTTTTTTAAAGCTAGAATATTAGGGTCTCACAGTTAAATATTATGAAAATGGAAAGATAAAAAAAAAAAAGAATGACGATAAGAAAAAAAAACTGTTGAAACTTAATAAAACAACCCTATCTGTTCAGCTACATAAATGTATTTTATTTATACTGTTAGCAGCTTTTAGCATAGCATTGTGGAGTCCTAGCTGCTGCCATTTGTAATACACATGCATTGATTCCATTCCATTTCTAATTCCCATGGCCATACTGCTCTTCCTGGGTGTTGGGTGAAAGATTCTTCCTACTATAGTCATCAATAGACTTAATAAGTGTCATAATAAAAAAACAGTTGATAACAATAAGCTTATCACATAAGGAAATTATGTTTCTGGGGGAATTTTCTACATTTATATATATATCCAGTGGTGGGATTCAGCCGGTTCGCACCGGTTCCATAGAACCGGTTGCTAACTTTCTGCAAGTTCGCAGAACCGGCTGAATCCCTCTGCGCGTCTGAGGACGCGCAGGACAATTGAATGTCCAGCGCTCGGGCAGACGTGGCGCCACGGCCCGCCCATTCTGTGACAATAGCGAATGAGAATTCGCTATTGTCACATGATCCTCCTCCTGGCCAATCAGGGAGCGGGTCCTCCCGCTTCCTGATTGGCCGAAAGGCAAACACCGTGCCGTTGGACGAGAAGGAGGCTCCGCGGGAGGACTCGGAGACGCGGGGAGCCGACTGCGAGACCTTCCGTGAGGTAAGTGCATGGGTCTCGCGGGGGGATCGCTGGCACTCTGCAATTGGGGGCAATGTTGTGGCTGGCGCTCTGCAATTGGGGGCAATGTTGTGGCTGGCGCTCTGCAATTGGGGGCAATGTTGTGGCTGGCGCTCTGCAATTGGGGGCAATGCTGTGGCTGGCGCTCTGCAATTGGGGGCAATGTTGTGGCTGGCGTTATGCAATTGGGGGCAATGTTGTGGCTGGCACTCTGCAATTGGGGGCAATGCTGTGGCTGGCACTCTGCAATTGGGGGCAATGCTGTGGCTGGCGCTCTGCAATTGGGGGCAATGTTGTGGCTGGCACTCTGCAATTGGGGGCAATGTTGTGGCTGGCGCTCTGCAATTGGGGGCAATGCTGTGGCTGGCGCTCTGCAATTGGGGGCAATGCTGTGGCTGGCGTTATGCAATTGGGGGCAATGTTGTGGCTGGCGTTATGCAATTGGGGGCAATGCTGTGGCTGGCGTTATGCAATTGGGGGCAAAGTTGTGGCTGGCGTTATGCAATTGGGGGCAATGTTGTGGCTGGCACTCTGCAATTGGGGGCAATGCTGTGGCTGGCGCTCTGCAATTGGGGGCAATGCTGTGGCTGGCGCTCTGCAATTGGGGGCAATGTTGTGGCTGGCACTCTGCAATTGGGGGCAATGCTGTGGCTGGCGCTCTGCAATTGGGGGCAATGTTGTGGCTGGCGCTCTGCAATTGGGGGCAATGTTGTGGCTGGCGCTCTGCAATTGGGGGCAATGTTGTGGCTGGCGCTCTGCAATTGGGGGCAATGTTGTGGCTGGTGCTCTGCAATTGGGGGCAATGTTGTGGCTGGCGCTCTGCAATTGGGGGCAATGTTGTGGCTGGCGCTCTGCAATTGGGGGCAATGTTGTGGCTGGCACTCTGCAATGATTGGGGGCAATGCTGTGGTCACTGTGCATTGAAAGGGGGGCACGCTGATCTCTCTGCATTGAAAGGGGGGCACGCTGGTCACTGTGCATTGAAAGGGGGGCACGCAGCGCTGGTCACTGTGCATTGAAAGGGGGGCACGCAGCCCTGGTCACTGTGCATTGAAAGGGGGGCACGCAGCGCTGGTCACTGTGCATTGAAAGGGGGCATGCTGGTCACTGTGCATTGAAAGGGGGGCACGCTGGTCACTGTGCATTGAAAGGGGGGCACGCTGGTCACTGTGCATTGAAAGGGGGCACGCTGGTCTCTCTGCATTGAAAGGGGGGCACGCTGGTCACTGTGCATTGAAAGGGGGCACGCTGGTCTCTCTGCATTGAAAGGGGGGCACGCTGGTCACTGTGCATTAAAGGGGGCATGTACACTGGTCACTGTGCATTGAAAGGGGGCACGCTGGTCTCTCTGCATTGAAAGGGGGCACGCTGGTCTCTCTGCATTGAAAGCGGGAACGCTGGTCACTGTGCATTGAAAGGGGGCACGCTGGTCATTCTGCTGGGAAAGTCGGAACTGGTTACTAAAATTTTTGAATCCCACCACTGTATATATCCAACAGTATACATACTGTAATAGCCCAAAAAAGCCATGTTTGAACTAGGAAGGTATTTGTACAGATGAAATAAAAAAATTAATTGCCAAATAAATGTATAGTAAATATATATATATATATACACACACACAGTATCTCACAAAAGTACACCCCTCACATTTTTGTAAATATTTTATTATACCTTTTCATGTGACAACACTGAAGAAATGACACTTTGCTACAATATAAAGTAGTGAGTGTAGAACTTGTATAACAGTGTAAATTTGCTGTTCCCTCAAAATAACTACACAGCCATTAATGTATAAATCACTGGCAACAAAAGTGAGTATATCCCAATTAGCCATTTTCCCTCCCCCGTGTCATGTGACTTGTTAGTGTTAGAAGGTCTCAGGTGTAAATGGGGAGCAGGTGTGGTAAATTTGGTGTTATCGCTCTCACTCTCTTATACTGGTCACTGGAGGTTCAGCATGGCACCTCATGGCAAAGAACTCTCTGAGGATCTGAAAAAAAGAATTGTTTCTCTACATAAAGATGGCCTAGGCTATAAGATGATTGCCAAGAAACTGAAACTGAACTGCAGCACGGTGGCCAAGACCACACAGCAGTTTAACAGGACAGGTTCCACTCAGAACAGACCTCGCCATGGTCACCAAAGAAGTTGAGTGCACGTTATTAAAGTCATATCCAGAGGTTGTTTTTGGAAAATAGATGTATGAGTGCTGCCAGCATTGCTGCAGAGGTTAAAGGGGTGGGGGGTCAGCCTGCCAGTGCTCAGACCATACGCCACACACTGCCTCAAATTGGTCACAATGAAGCCTGCAGTTTGCTGAAGACAAGTAGACTAGGGACATGGATTACTGGAACCATGTCCTGCAGTCTGATGAGACCAAGATAAACGTATTTGGTTCAGATGGTGTCAAGCGTGTGTGGCAGCAACCAGGTGAGGAGTACAAAGACAAGTGTTTCTTGCCTACAGTCAAGCATTGTGGTGGGAGTGTCATGGTCTGGGGCTGAATGAGTGCTGCCGGCACTGGGAAGATACAGTTCATTGAGGGAACCATGAATGCCAACATGTACTGCGACATACTGAAGCAGAGCATGATCCCCTCCCTTCAGAGACTGGGCCACAGGGCATTATTCCAACATGATAATGGCCCCAAACTCACCTCCAAGACAACCACTGGCTTGCTAAAGAAGTTGAGGGTGAAGGTGATGGACTGACCAAGCATGTCTCCAGACCTAAACCCTATTGAGCATCTCTGGGGGATCCTCAAACAGAAGGTGGAGGAGCGCAAGATCTCTAACATCCACCAGCTCTGACATATTGTCATGAAGGAGTAGAAGAGGACTCCAGTGGCAACCTGTGAAGCTCTAATGAACTCCATGCCCAAGAGGGTTAAAGCAGTGCTGGAAAATATTAAAGGCCACACAAAATATTGACACTTTGGACCCAATTTGGACATTTTCCCTTAGGGGTGTACTCACTTTAGCTGCCAGTGGTTTAGACATTAATGGCTATGTATTTAGTTTTTTATTTGAGGGCACATCAAATTTACACTGTTATACAAGCTGTACGCTCACTACTGTACATTATAGCAAAGTGTAATTTCTTCAGTGTTGTCACATCAAAAGATGTAATAAAATATTTAAATAAATGTGAGGGGTGTACTCATTTTTGTGAGATTCTGTGTGTGTATATATATATATATATATATATATATATATATATATATATATATATACATATATATATATTATATATATACAGTATATATGAGGTAAGTTTTTTTTTACCCTTTAATTATTAGATATCTCAAGGGATTAATCAGTAATAACCAATGTGACTTGGTTTGTTAATCTTGTGTCCAGATGACTTTGAAAAAATATAATTCCCAAGAAGGTGGAGAGGAGTCAACCTTTCCTTGCATACAATAGTAGGAAAATAATTTTACCATTTTTGTGTTCCAACACCTAATAAGTATACAGCAAAACAAATAAGAGAAAAAGCCACACTCTATAGGGACTTCAACAGCCAATTCTTTAACCACTTGCTGACCCAGCCTTTTTCTGACATTTGTTGCTTACAAGTTATAATCAGTATTTTTTGCTAGAAAATTAATTAGAACCCTCAAACATTATGTATATTCTTTTAGCAGAGACCCTAGAGAATAAAATGGCGGCCGTTGCAATATTTTATGTCACACTGTATTTGCGCAGTGGTTTTTTTAAACACATTTTTTTGGGGGGAAAAATACACTTTAATAAATAAAAAAAAAAAAAAACAGTAAAGTTAGCCCAATATTTTTGTATTTTGTGAAGGATGATGATGATATCTAACATGTTAAACTTTTAAATTGCACACGCTTGTGGAATGGCGACAAACTACGGTACTTAAACATCTTCATAGGCGACACTTTAAATTTTTTTACAGATTACCTGTTAGGGATACAAAGGAGGTCTTTCACTAGGATTATTGTTCTCCCTCTAACGAGAGCGATGATACTTCACATGTATGGTTTAAACATTGTTTACATATGCAGGCACGACTTACATATGCGTTTGCTTCTGCGTGCAAACACTGAGAGATGGGGCACTTTAAAAAAAAAAAAAATCGTATTTATTTTACTTTTTATTTTATATTTTTACACTGTACCTTTATTTTTATTTATTTTTTTATTACTTTTATTCCTATTACAAGGAATGTAAACATCCCTTGTAATAGAAATAAGCACGAAATGTCCTCTTTATTAGGAGATCTGGGGTCAAAAAGATCCCAGATTTCTCATTTACCTTTTAAAAGCAAAAGAAAAAAGTTTTGATATTTTGACTTTAAAGCGGAGTTTCACTCATTTTTGTGTTTATTAAAAGTGAGCAGATACAAAAAGAGTAGCTGCTGACTTTTAATAAACACACACTCGCCTGTCCCACGGTTCAGAGATGCAGCTGCCCGAAACCTCGCTCCTCTCCCTCTCCTCTCGGCGTCGCCAGCATCTCTACTGTGAGCTGTGACAGCTTGCGGCTTCACAGCCCGATGCGCACTGCACATGCGGGAGTCGCGCTGCGCGTTGTGAATGGCCGAGCAATCTTCTGGGACTTGTAACGTGTCCCAGAAGATTGCAGGGAGGGTGGGGGAGAGGAGAACTTCCACTTGAGCCGCCTAGGCGGCCCGAGCGGAAGTGGGAGCGGGTACCTGTCAAAACTAGGTACCCGCTCCCCACCCCAAAAAATGACATGCCAAATGTGGCATGTCAGGAGGTCAGCAATATGTAACCACTTTAGGACCGGAGGATTTTCCTGCTTTATGTCCAGGCCACTTTTTACAACTTGGCACTGTGCGAATTTAACTGACAATTGCGCGGTCATACAACGTGGTACCCAAACGAAATTTACGTAGTTTTTTTCCCACAAACAGAGCTTTCTTTTAGTGGTATATGATCACCTCTGCACTTTTAATTTTTTGTGATATTAATAAAAAAAGAGCGACAATTTTGAAAAAAATAACAATATTTTTCTACTTTAAACAGTTAAAAAATATCCAATATATTCAATTGTTGTCATATATTTAGGCCAAAATGTATTTAGCTACATGTCTTTGACAAAAAAATTCTCAATGAGCGTATTTTTAACCGCTTTAAGACCGGAAGATTTTACCCCATTCCTGACCAGGCCATATTTTACGATTCGGCACTGCGTTACTTTAACGGACAATTGCGCGGTCGTGCGAAGCTGTACCTAAATTACATTTATGTCTTTTTTTTTCCACACAAATAGAGCTTTCTTTTGGTGGTATTTGATCACCTGTGTGATTTTTACTTTTTGCGCTATAAACAAAAAGAGAGCGACAATTTTGAAAAAAATAACAATATTTTTCACATTTTTTTTATATGGAATCCCCCCCAAAAAAATGTAAAAATCTAAATTTTTTAAAATTTTAGGCCAATTTGTTTTTTGCTACATATGTTTGGTAAAAAAAATCGCAATAAGCGTATTTTGATTGGTTTGCGCAAAAGTTATCACAGCTACTAACTACGGGAAATCTAATCATTTTTATTGTTTTTTTTTTTAACTAGCAATGGCGGCGATTTGCGTTTTTTTTTTTATGCGGGACTGCGACATTGCGGCAGATAGATCGGACCCCTAAGTGATATTTTTGACACTTTTGGGGGTACCAGTGACATTACTAGAGTAATCAGTGCTATAAATATGCACGGTTACTGTAATAATGACACTGGCAGGGAAGGGGTTAACTTTATTGGTGATCAAGGGGTTAAATATATGCCTGGTGCTTACTGATGTGTGTGGGGGGAGGGGACTGTGTGACACAGGCACAGATCGCAGGTTCAGCTATGCTGAATCCTGTAATCTGTCCCTGCCTGTCACTTAGGGGATCACAGCCTCTCCTCCCCTGGCCCGACTCCCGCTGTGTCTGAATACAGCGGGAGCGAGCCTCCGGCGGGGCGCGCGTGCCGCCCACAAGAGGAGGAGTCAAGCGACGTAGGTCTACGTCGCTGGACGATATCGAGCCACTTTGCCGCAGTACGCTCCATGTGAGCGGTCGGCAAGTGGTTAAAGCAGAAGTTCCACTTTTGGATGGAACTCCGCTTTAAGGGAAAAAAATCCCTTGTTTATGCCCCAGTACTGGAAGTGAAGTCAGAGGTTGCTCCGGTCCTCCAAGGGCATAGAGCAAAGTGGGGGCCATTTTCCCCTTACTTGACTTCCTGCCCAGCGATCGACCACACCGGATCATTTCCGGGATTAACGGATGGCTCTGGTCAGCTCAAAAACAACCGGGAAACGGCCGGAGGGGAGACACCTCTCCCGCCACCTATAAAATTGAGAATGCTCCACTGGAATCACTTTTATCAGAAAGCTGGCCGCCTAACAAAAAATAGATACCAGGGTTATGGCAGCTAGCTGCTGCCATAACCCCAGTATTTAAGGTAAAAAAATATGATGTATATTTACAGTTAGGCTGTCAGAAATTAAAGGCCCATCATTTCTTAAATAATCTTACAGGACAACTTCATGTCCCAATTGGTGGATGCCCCAACTAGAAAGAATGCTTTGCTAGATCTATTAATTACAGAAAACACAGATCTGGTTGCAGATGTGGAGTTATGGGACAACTTGGAAACTGATGATCACAGGATAATTACATTCAGCATAAATCATAGAATAAGATAGCACAAGGTTAGTATAAAAACACTAAACTTCAAAAGAGCTAACTTTTCTAAACTACGCTCAATACTACAAAATATTAAATGGGATCAAATCCTAGAAACATTAAACACAGAGGAAAAATAGGAGTGCTATAAAAAAAAAGTTCTATAAATGCAAATGCGAAAAAACTTTCAATAAAAATAAGGAAAAAACAGTAGCGATAATATAAAAAGACAGCTGGTAGAAGCCAAAAAACGAACAAAAACAAAGTAAAGGGAGAAAAGAAAAAAGAAAAAACGAAGGGAAAAAAAAAAAAGGGGGAAAAAAAGAAAAAAAAACAAGAAAAAGAAAAAAGAAAGAAGAAAGAAAAAGAAAACAGTAAAACGGAAGCATATAGATGTGTTCATACCCAGATGGAACTATGGTATAAAAAGAAATGGTGTATAATATAGTCATGAAGAGCATATATGTGTAAATATATAAGTGGTACACATAAAAATAATAAATGTGTAACCACAAACACATACATCACGTCCATATAGCATATGAAACAAATAGAAAAATGGGGGGGGGGGGGGGGAAATTGTACACATATGTAATAGGTATGAGCACAACCCCCAAAAACGTATAACCCCATCCATTGAGTGGTATATCTGCAACTGTGTTCACATACATAGGGCATACCGTGAAACGCGTCAACCGCCGTGCTCCCCTTTTCCCCCCCATGTCTCCGACTGTTTTGGTTTCATCTTGGATGATTTTATCTTTTTGCCTGCAAAATAAATTTGGATTTTAACTTTTTGCATCTTCAACCGGTTGTGCGGCTTTTTGTGCTTTTCCATTTGCTGCTATCAGGACTGCGGATCCGTGCCTGCACCTTGGAACTATCCCCTCACTTGAGCGGTTCTTTTCCCCCTTGACCGTTTGTTGCTGTTTCCGCTTTTGGATACCGGCTCGGTGAGTTCCCTTTTATATATGTGAGCTACTATAGACTTGACATTTTTGTATCATTATACCACTCAGCCGGAGACATGGATGAGACTGTGAATGGCCGATCACTTAGGAAACATGACGCTAACCCCCTCAGAACAGGAGCAACATCTCTCTTGAGAGAAGACTCAGATAATTCCTCGGCCCCTATGGACGCTTCTTTCAGAAAACTGGAAAAACTAATAATTAAAGAGATTAAAGCCTATTGGGAGAAAACTACGCTTGCGGAGTATGTAGAGGTTCAGCGTATCCCTCGTGGCTTGAGAATTAAGAAATTTCCAAAGTTTGATCTTTTCAACCAGGATCTTAAAAAATTGTGGACAGATACTCTTTCTACTTGTTCTATTGAACTAATAAAAATAATCATAACATCTAGAACCCTGGAATTAAAAAAGCTACAAGAGGATATAACAATGTTACAACAGGAGCTATCCACTTTTAAAGATTTGCCTTCATTTTCGGAGTTTGATCAGAATCTTAGTGCTAGAACTGACAAATTTGAAAAGGAGATCATGAATGGCAAAAAAGAAAAGTTTCAGCGTGATAAAGTGGATTATGAAATGGACAATGTATATGTGTGGAAAAAATCGCAGCGATGCAATCGCCACCAATTTAAGAAAAGAGTGAGCTTTTCCGATCCAGAAACAAGCGTCATAGAGAGTCCCTATGGTACACCTGGCTCGGATAGCTCTCCTGATCATGCTCAACTCCCTAGATCAGGAGGTACACCGTACAATACCCCTTTTTCAAAAAACGGTCAGAGAAGGGAGAAAAAGCCCCAGAAAAAGAAAAAAACGCAAAGAAAACAAGGAGGGGAGGAAAGAAGCACCGGAGGCCAATGGGATCACCACTATTCATTGCGAGCTCAGAGGAAATAAAACATGAGGATGAGACAAGCAACAATGTGATTAATCTATCACAAAAGATCCTAACCGTGGGGGAATTGAGCCTTTTATCGAAAGGATTGAACTTTTGCCTTCATACACATTTCAATCCGTTTTCCACGATCTTGGATATTAATAAATTTGTCCGGAACTTGACCTTACGCAAGCATTTTCTGAAGGATGATACAGCTTTACAGGTTTCTCAGGATGTGGACAATGGTTTGGGTGTGGATCAACCTGTGACAACATTGGGGGATAATGGCCCAGAATCACCGAGATCTTTTAGAGAACATTGTGCAACCATCGATCTGGAGGACTTAATGATGGAAAATCGAGATGCTGTACAGGAGAAAGAGGATAATGTCAACAAAGTTTCATTCAAAGTACCCTCATATTTTTATCCTGTTCAGTCACGGGTACCCCAGATAGACACTTTTCAAAAACGAATCGAAGAGGACATTTTTGAACTGAAACAAACGGTTCCCAATAAGGTACAGGTGAGAAATGACAATCTGAATGTACAGGAAAGGAATGCTTTAATATCTTTGATGGAGGATGACTCTATTGTTATTAGGAATGCGGATAAAGGGGGATCGGTAGTCATATTAGACAAAGGTGAATACAAAATGGAAGCTCTCAGGCAATTGTCTGATACGGATACATATATAAGACTAAGTGGTGACCCCTTGAATAGGTTCAGAGCCATTTTGCGAGAGCTTATTGATAGAGGTGCCTCTATGGGTATCCTTACCCCTAAGGAGTCTGATAAACTGATACCGGAATATCCCATCACCCCAATTTTTCATCACCTCCCTAAGGTGCACAAGGGGGTACGCCCGGTTCGGGGGAGGCCCATTGTCGCTGGCATCGGGTCTCTCAATGAACGACTGGGAGAGTGGCTTGATGGCCAGCTTCAACCTATTGTGCACACTCTACCCAGTTACCTAAGAGATACTATGCACCTCTTAAATATCACCAGTGAGATTTGTTGGCAGCCAGATTACCAGTGGATGACTTGTGATGTAGTGAGTCTCTACTCTTCGATTCCCCACAATCTAGCTCTAGTAGCTGTACATTTTTCACTTACCCACTATACTGATCTGGCTGAGGTGGCCAAGACATACATTTTGGAGGTCTTGGAATACCTCCTTGGGCACAATTATTTCATGTTTGATGGGGTTTACTATCTCCAGAAGTGTGGGGCAGCCATGGGGGCTATTTTTTCACCCTCCCTGGCCAACCTTTACATGGGGTGGTGGGAGAGGGTCCACATTTTTGGAGATAGTAACCCCTACAGGAATTGTCATATTCTTTCGTTATATAGATGATTTGATCTTTATCACTAGACAAGGCCTTCCTTTTGACCTATTTTTGGAATATCTTAATCGCAATGATTACAATCTGGCATTTACTGGCCAATTCAATGTTGATAAGATTGATTTCCTAGATGTTAACCTTGAGCATCGACAAAATCAGGTGGTCACTAGCCTATATAGGAAACCCTCAGCTGGTAACAATTTGTTACATGCTGATTCCAGTCACCCATTTCATACTCGAAAGGGTATACCGGTAGGTCAATTCCTTCGTATCAGAAGGATATGTAGTGACTTGGACGTTTTCAATAAAGAGTCAGCACTTTTGTATAGACGCTTTTTGGCTAGGGGTTATCCAAAATGGACCCTTGACAGGGCATACTCTATTGCCCTTAATAGGGACAGGAAAAGCCTCCTTACACCAAAGAGACATTTCAATGAATCTAAGACTTCTGGCAATAATGGCTCCATTAATCTCACCATCCCATACAGTTTGGAATTTAACAGGATCAAACAAATTATCAATAAACATATTCCCATTCTGTATGGTGATAAGGACTGTGCCAGGATCTTAGAGGGAGGAGTGAATATTGTCGCCAAGAGGGCCAAAACACTGGGAAACCAGTTATCCCCAAGTCTGTTTAGCACTACAATTAAAAATACATCAGAAACATGGTTGCATCTGAAAGGTAATTTCCGATGTGGGGCTAAGGACTGCATTACATGTCCCCATATTCTAGGGGGTGTTAACTTTCAATCCTCTATTGAGAACAAAACATACAAAATCAACAGGTTTTTTAATTGTAACACTACATACCTTATTTATCTCATTACTTGCAGAGAATGTTTTGTACAATATGTGGGTCGCACCACACGAAAACTTAAAGACAGATTTAGGGAACACCTTAGTGATGTCAGATTGAGGAAATCCACGAATGTGGCCCGACATTTTAATTCAGAACATGACGGTGATCTGTCTTTGATATCGGTCCAAGTGATCGAACGGGTGGTTGCTCCTGTAAGAGGGGGTGATGTGTTCCGCCTTCTGTGTAAGCGGGAGGTTTTCTGGATTCATAAACTCCAGACCCGCTTACCTGGCGGTTTAAACTTTGAATGGGATGTTACTCACTTTTATTCCCAGTAATGATTCATGTATCTATTCGTGGGTACATACATTTAACTATACATACAGAGAGGGCTACCTGTATCCCATACGCATACATGGTACATGTTTCTTTGATTGACCATTCTATGTCTTAGTGTTTCTTTGTTTCTTCTTTTCTCTTTTTTTTTTTCTTCTCATTTCTCCTTCCCTTTTGTCCCATTTCGGTCTCTGCATCTTTTTTTTTTTTTTTTGGAATGCATGTGTTCTTTGATATATATGCATGTTGTTCCGTTCGGCTTGCCTCCATGGCTATATATTTATGCAATGTGTGGCTGATTCCTTTATGGATATTGATTGTGCTATATGCACGGTGGTTCACACATGTGCATGCTATACTCTGTGTTCAGTATGATCTAAGTCGACATGTACACGGAAGCATATATATATATATATATATTTTTTTTTTTTTGTTAGATCGATGTGGGATATGCCTGAGACGTTACCAATGTCTTGGGTATATATCCATTTAAATGTCCCTATTTTTATATCTTTATAGGGGATAATAATACCATTATGCTGATAAAGACACACAGGACTTCTATGTTTATGCATTTATGTATTTATTATTATTTTTATGGTAATGTTTAGTGTTCTTACATATCTCATTGGTTATTTTTATATTCTTTCGATTGGGTGGATTGCCCTATGTATGTGAACACAGTTGCAGATATACCACTCAATGGATGGGGTTATACAGTATATAATCCTTGAATAAAACTGTGTTCTTATTTGGCTGAAAAATAGTGAGTCACTTAAAATATACCGTGATTACATATAATACAAAATAAATAATTAAATGGTTCCAATATGTCTCTATATATATCAAAAAGTGCTGAGTGCTTATGTTCCAAATAAAATGAATAACTATCCAATTGACTCAATATAAATATTTCTTCAAAATCAATCAAAGGTGCTCTGTGCTTTCTTCACTAAAAATTAATACAATACTGTGTTTCATAATGTCCATATATATAAATCCAAACGATAAGGTGCAATACTATTCAATATCTTCAAAAGTGCTCTCATGCAAAGGAAAAGTGTTGTGACTTTCTACTTCCACCAGGTGTCACATCTAGGTGCTCTGGACTCTCACCTTAATGAGGTGTATATTGCGCCTATTATATATCACTTGGTCTCCGATTCGATAGTTGAGGGTTTTTTTAAAACCGTTCCGATATCCTGTTATGACCACGGGTGTTTCCTGTCTTGTCCGTGTCTGGGGGGTTATATGCTTTCTAGCGTCCTTGACTTCTTAACGTACCTCGGGCTCAGTAAGCACAAAGGGGCATCATGGTGTAGTATATCAAACCAGTTTATTGTTAAAAAAATAGAGCTGCACTTACATTTAGCAGGTCTTTTGTATGCCAAGATAATACAAATACAGCGTTGGGAGCGCTTCGCTCCGATCTCCAACGTCACTTCCGGTAGTCTGGCGGCTCCTCCTACGCGTTACGTCACATCACGTGACTTCCTCAGGGAGTGGCCTATACTGGATGTGACGTTTATTTATATCAGTCGGGCCGGAAGTCGCATCGCGGCCATTTTGAGGTGACTTATGATCGGAGTTCCGGCGGAAATAGTAATTCCGCCATATTGCTCGTATTGCCGAATATATTACTAATAGTTTTTTCTCATTGTTTACCCCGGAAATGAGGTTGTGGATCGTATTTCCTGTCTAGACAAATACATGTACTGCGTACACCAACCAATTTGTTATCTGCAGATGCATATTTACGAAACATACAGCGGAGATTATCTACATAAGACGATATAAATAATCATGATTAAAAACTATTCCTGAATAAAATAGGTGTATATTCCTAAACAGTGTGTATATTCTGTCGAATCGTTCTCTTCACAAAAGGTTTTAATAAATATACCCAAGGGGGAGGGGAACATTATTAATACTTTCCTAAAACCAGGACCTTTAACCTTTCATTGTTTTTAAGAATATTAAAGGTGTATTATGAACTTGTACTTTTTCTAAAAAAATGTGGGAGATATTCCTTCTTTAAAACTTTAAAACTTTAAAAAACTAAAAATCACTAATAAAACAGTTTAAGTCAAAATCTACGTTAAGACCATTAGGTGTAAAAGAATCCATTTTAAAAATCCACTGTGATTCGAGTTGACTTAAGGTGCGAACTTTGTGACTCCCTCTCCAATGTCTTATGTAGGGAGCTATCCCCCAAAAGATCATTTTAGAGGGGTCTTTGTGGTGATATTTTGCAAAGTGCCTTGATACAGTGTGTTTATCACTTCCTTTAATTATATTTTGCACATGTTCTTTAATGCGGATCCTTAGCAGACGTTTTGTTCTACCTATGTATTGTAGTCCACAACTACACTGTAAGGCATAAACTGCCCCCTCTGTATTGCAGCAGATGAAATCTCTAATTTTAAATTTTGTTCCATTACTGGTAGATGAAAACTCCATTATTTTCTGCTTCGGTTGTTTTGTTTTTATGCATGCAAAACATCTTTTGCAAGGGTAAAATCCCTTTCCAGTAAAAAAGGAAAATGGTTTTTTTGGGGGTTCTATGATGGTTTTTACTATCTTGTTTTTCAGTGTTGGTGCCCTTTTGTATATGAAATGTGGTTTCTCTGGAATGTGTTTCCTCAGATGTTTGTCAATTTTTAATACATGCCAGTGTCTTTTAAATATTTTTTCCACTGCTTTATATTGTGAATTGTAGCTTAATATTATTGGAATTTTGTCTGTATAGGAATTTTCCTTTTTCTTTGTCTTCAAAAGATCTTTTCTCTGTGTGTTCTTTACTTCAATTATTTTATTTTCCATAAATTTCGGTTCATAGCCTTTGTCCAAAAATCTTTTGGCTAGCGATTTAGCTTGCTCTTCGAAGTCTTTATCTTCTGTGCAATTGCGTTTAAGCCTTAGTAGTTGTCCCTTCGGGATATTCCATAGCCAGTTTTTATGATGGCAACTGGTGATGGGGAGGTAACTATTGCGGTCTGTACTCTTAAAGTGGGTTTTTGTCGAGATTTTTCCATTGTCTTGCGAGATAAGAAGATCCAGATAGTTTATTTCTTCTTCACTGATGTTCCATGTTAACTTTATGTTTTTATCGTTGTTGTTCAATTTCTCCAAGAATTCTTCTAGTGTCTTTCTTGTACCCTTCCAGAAGATTAGTCCATCATCTATGAATCTATTGTATAAAATCAATTCTGGTGGTCTGTTTTTGTAGATCATCTCCTCTTCCCATTGAGCCATGAATATATTGGCTATACTCGGCGCGAACTTCGCGCCCATTGCGACTCCGATGCTCTGGTGATAGTACGTGCTGTTGTACCAGAAATAATTTTTCTTTAGGCAAAAGTCTAAACATTTTATTAGGAATTTCCGTTGTTTGCAAATCAATCCTGTATATTTCCTTAAGGCCCATTTAGCGGCTTCGCATGCTTCATGATGCTTGATAATTGTATATAGCGATGCTACATCTATGGTGGCCATTTGAATTTTTTCTTCTTGTTGATTTTCTTCCAATATTTGTAAGATATGCTTTGTATCCTTAGTGAAGGCTTTTGTTTGCGGAATTATAGGTTGCAGAAATGTGTCAATGTATTGTCCCAATCTCATAGTGAGTGAGTCTATACAATTGACAATTGGTCTCGGCGGAGGGTTTTCACAATCTTTATGTATTTTGGGTAAAGTATATATCACTGGTGTTCTGCAAGCTTCTGGTATTAAAAATTTGGCTTCCTTTTTATTTAGTATTTCTTTTTTAAGTCCTAAATGAATTAGTTGTTCCAGTTCTTTTTTATATTTGTAGATAGGATTACTCAATAATTTTGTGTAAGTTTGTCCATCATTGAGCATGTTTAACATCGTTTCTTGATATTTTTCCTTGTCTTGGATCACTATTCCTCCTCCTTTGTCTGCAGGTCTCACTACTACATCTTGTCTCTTCGCTAATTTTTTTATGCCTATTTGGATTGCTTTGGACTCGTCATGCTTCTTTACTTTGATATTTTTCAAATCATCTAAAACCAATTCTTTAAAACGTTAATGCATTTATTATCGTTAATTTGAGGATTAAAAATTGATCTATTTCTCAAATTACTGTGTTGGACATTATTAGGCTCTACTATTCTGTTTGTGGTCTTTATCGGATTGCTTAGAACGTATTTTTTTATATTTAATTTTCTAACATATTTTTGTATGCCTACATATGTTTCAAATTTATCCAAACATTTTTTTGGGGCATATTTCAATCCTTTGTCTAAAACTAATAATTCTTCTTGTGTCAAAGTTTTTTTACTTAAATTAAAAATTCCTTCTCCTATCTTTCTCTTTTCCTTTTGTTTCCCCTCTCCTCCTCGGCATCCTCTCTTCTTTCGACGCTTCTCCTTTGTGGTTTTTCTTCTTTCTTTTTTGGAGAGTTGTTCCTTTTGCCTTTCTCTAAAAAAGGTTTCTTATGATCATTTTCTTTTCTTCCTTTTTCTGATTGGTGGTGTCTATCGTCTCTTCTTTCTTCGTCTCTCAAATCTCTTAAAGGTGCATAGTAGTTGTGTGTAGGTATTGGACTTCTCTCTCTTCTGTATGTTTCGCGTGGTTGGTCTCTTCTATCTCTTTGGCCATTGTAATATGTTTCATGCGGTGGTTCCCTTCTATCTCTTTGACCATTATAATAGTTAGGTCTATTATAGTTCCAATTTTGTGGTCCTCTATATGAGTTTTGTGGGGTTCTGTGCTCATTTGGTGTTCTATATTCTGGTCTTCTGCCCGGGTAGTTGTGATAACTTGTATTTGGTGGAGTTCTGTGTCTTGTTGGAGTTCTTTGTCTTTGCTGTTTTGGAGGGTAGTAATAATTGTTATACTCTCTTTGGGGTTCCCTGTTCCTCGGAGGATATTCCCTTTGGGGCTCCCAATTTCTTGGGGGATATGTATAATTATTTTGATGTCCTTGTCTATTATAATCGTATTCTCGATTTTCTCTATTTCTTTCCTCATATCTAGGATTTCTTGGAGTGTTATAATCTGTTCTCTCTTGTTGTTGAGCATAATAGGAGTCTTCTTTGCGTAGATCTCTCCTTGCTTCTCTATTGTCCGATCTCGGTGTATTATAATAGGATTCTTCCTTCTTTCTTCTTGCTGGTGTGGTAGGGATGGAATTGTTTTCGTGTTCGTTTATTATAGATTTTTCTAATTCATTTAAAGCTTCCTCCATTCGGACTATTTTTTCTGGTGTTGAGAATGTCGAAATAGGGTCATTTGTGCCGATTTGGTTTTGCCATTTAAAGACTTGGTCTGTTTTATAATCATTCATATCCCTTACATATTTCTTTGTTTTTCTCTGTTGTGTATCTTTATCCTTAATTTGTAAATCTTTATTAACCTGAGCGGTTAATTTCAGGAACTCTTGTGTTTCTTTAAAGGGTTCTAGAAGTTTTTTCTGTTCTGCTATCAATGATTCGATATTTCTTAATTTCCTTTGTTTTCTTTTTAACAAAAAATCAATTAACTCTAATCCCTTCTCATTAAAGAAATTATACCATTCATCTGTCGCGTCTTTGTCTAATAATCCGTCATTTATAGGTACTTCCCATCTTAATCTTCTGGGGACAATTTTATCCTTGATGTATTTATCAAAGGTATTTATGTCCCACCAGAGACTCACTTTTTTCTCTAAATTATGTCTCAATTTCCTTATTAAACTTTCTAGATCATTTTCTTTACGATGGTTATCTATATTGAAAATATCTTCAATATCTATCTCTCTTCCTTCCATAAAGTCAAAGACCTCCATGATTGCTGCAGGAATCGGTATCTAGTTTGTTTTTAGACAATCTTAAAATGTATGGGTGGTTCCTGCGCTATCTGAGGTGGTGTATATTTTCCTTCTTACTGCAGCCCCACGGTGCTGGTACCAGAAACCAGTTTATATAGGTAAAATTAATTTGTATTTGTGGCGCGCTTCAGAAGTGAAAATACAAGTGCCTAATAAACTATTGTGAGTCAGTATATAATCCTTGAATAAAACTGTGTTCTTATTTGGCTGAAAAATAGTGAGTCACTTAAAATATACCGTGATTACATATAATACAAAATAAATAATTAAATGGTTCCAATATGTCTCTATATATATCAAAAAGTGCTGAGTGCTTATGTTCCAAATAAAATGAATAACTATCCAATTGACTCAATATAAATATTTCTTCAAAATCAATCAAAGGTGCTCTGTGCTTTCTTCACTAAAAATTAATACAATACTGTGTTTCATAATGTCCATATATATAAATCCAAACGATAAGGTGCAATACTATTCAATATCTTCAAAAGTGCTCTCATGCAAAGGAAAAGTGTTGTGACTTTCTACTTCCACCAGGTGTCACATCTAGGTGCTCTGGACTCTCACCTTAATGAGGTGTATATTGCGCCTATTATATATCACTTGGTCTCCGATTCGATAGTTGAGGGTTTTTTTAAAACCGTTCCGATATCCTGTTATGACCACGGGTGTTTCCTGTCTTGTCCGTGTCTGGGGGGTTATATGCTTTCTAGCGTCCTTGACTTCTTAACGTACCTCGGGCTCAGTAAGCACAAAGGGGCATCATGGTGTAGTATATCAAACCAGTTTATTGTTAAAAAAATAGAGCTGCACTTACATTTAGCAGGTCTTTTGTATGCCAAGATAATACAAATACAGCGTTGGGAGCGCTTCGCTCCGATCTCCAACGTCACTTCCGGTAGTCTGGCGGCTCCTCCTACGCGTTACGTCACATCACGTGACTTCCTCAGGGAGTGGCCTATACTGGATGTGACGTTTATTTATATCAGTCGGGCCGGAAGTCGCATCGCGGCCATTTTGAGGTGACTTATGATCGGAGTTCCGGCGGAAATAGTAATTCCGCCATATTGCTCGTATTGCCGAATATATTACTAATAGTTTTTTCTCATTGTTTACACCGGAAATGAGGTTGTGGATCGTATTTCCTGTCTAGACAAATACATGTACTGCGTACACCAACCAATTTGTTATCTGCAGATGCATATTTACGAAACATACAGCGGAGATTATCTACATAAGACGATATAAATAATCATGATTAAAAACTATTCCTGAATAAAATAGGTGTATATTCCTAAACAGTGTGTATATTCTGTCGAATCGTTCTCTTCACAAAAGGTTTTAATAAATATACCCAAGGGGGAGGGGAACATTATTAATACTTTCCTAAAACCAGGACCTTTAACCTTTCATTGTTTTTAAGAATATTAAAGGTGTATTATGAACTTGTACTTTTTCTAAAAAAATGTGGGAGATATTCCTTCTTTAAAACTTTAAAACTTTAAAAAACTAAAAATCACTAATAAAACAGTTTAAGTCAAAATCTACGTTAAGACCATTAGGTGTAAAAGAATCCATTTTAAAAATCCACTGTGATTCGAGTTGACTTAAGGTGCGAACTTTGTGACTCCCTCTCCAATGTCTTATGTAGGGAGCTATCCCCCAAAAGATCATTTTAGAGGGGTCTTTGTGGTGATATTTTGCAAAGTGCCTTGATACAGTGTGTTTATCACTTCCTTTAATTATATTTTGCACATGTTCTTTAATGCGGATCCTTAGCAGACGTTTTGTTCTACCTATGTATTGTAGTCCACAACTACACTGTAAGGCATAAACTGCCCCCTCTGTATTGCAGCAGATGAAATCTCTAATTTTAAATTTTGTTCCATTACTGGTAGATGAAAACTCCATTATTTTCTGCTTCGGTTGTTTTGTTTTTATGCATGCAAAACATCTTTTGCAAGGGTAAAATCCCTTTCCAGTAAAAAAGGAAAATGGTTTTTTTGGGGGTTCTATGATGGTTTTTACTATCTTGTTTTTCAGTGTTGGTGCCCTTTTGTATATGAAATGTGGTTTCTCTGGAATGTGTTTCCTCAGATGTTTGTCAATTTTTAATACATGCCAGTGTCTTTTAAATATTTTTTCCACTGCTTTATATTGTGAATTGTAGCTTAATATTATTGGAATTTTGTCTGTATAGGAATTTTCCTTTTTCTTTGTCTTCAAAAGATCTTTTCTCTGTGTGTTCTTTACTTCAATTATTTTATTTTCCATAAATTTCGGTTCATAGCCTTTGTCCAAAAATCTTTTGGCTAGCGATTTAGCTTGCTCTTCGAAGTCTTTATCTTCTGTGCAATTGCGTTTAAGCCTTAGTAGTTGTCCCTTCGGGATATTCCATAGCCAGTTTTTATGATGGCAACTGGTGATGGGGAGGTAACTATTGCGGTCTGTACTCTTAAAGTGGGTTTTTGTCGAGATTTTTCCATTGTCTTGCGAGATAAGAAGATCCAGATAGTTTATTTCTTCTTCACTGATGTTCCATGTTAACTTTATGTTTTTATCGTTGTTGTTCAATTTCTCCAAGAATTCTTCTAGTGTCTTTCTTGTACCCTTCCAGAAGATTAGTCCATCATCTATGAATCTATTCATAGATGGGAAGAGGAGATGATCTACAAAAACAGACCACCAGAATTGATTTTATACAATAGATTCATAGATGATGGACTAATCTTCTGGAAGGGTACAAGAAAGACACTAGAAGAATTCTTGGAGAAATTGAACAACAACGATAAAAACATAAAGTTAACATGGAACATCAGTGAAGAAGAAATAAACTATCTGGATCTTCTTATCTCGCAAGACAATGGAAAAATCTCGACAAAAACCCACTTTAAGAGTACAGACCGCAATAGTTACCTCCCCATCACCAGTTGCCATCATAAAAACTGGCTATGGAATATCCCGAAGGGACAACTACTAAGGCTTAAACGCAATTGCACAGAAGATAAAGACTTCGAAGAGCAAGCTAAATCGCTAGCCAAAAGATTTTTGGACAAAGGCTATGAACCGAAATTTATGGAAAATAAAATAATTGAAGTAAAGAACACACAGAGAAAAGATCTTTTGAAGACAAAGAAAAAGGAAAATTCCTATACAGACAAAATTCCAATAATATTAAGCTACAATTCACAATATAAAGCAGTGGAAAAAATATTTAAAAGACACTGGCATGTATTAAAAATTGACAAACATCTGAGGAAACACATTCCAGAGAAACCACATTTCATATACAAAAGGGCACCAACACTGAAAAACAAGATAGTAAAAACCATCATAGAACCCCCAAAAAAACCATTTTCCTTTTTTACTGGAAAGGGATTTTACCCTTGCAAAAGATGTTTTGCATGCATAAAAACAAAACAACCGAAGCAGAAAATAATGGAGTTTTCATCTACCAGTAATGGAACAAAATTTAAAATTAGAGATTTCATCTGCTGCAATACAGAGGGGGCAGTTTATGCCTTACAGTGTAGTTGTGGACTACAATACATAGGTAGAACAAAACGTCTGCTAAGGATCCGCATTAAAGAACATGTGCAAAATATAATTAAAGGAAGTGATAAACACACTGTATCAAGGCACTTTGCAAAATATCACCACAAAGACCCCTCTAAAATGATCTTTTGGGGGATAGCTCCCTACATAAGACATTGGAGAGGGAGTCACAAAGTTCGCACCTTAAGTCAACTCGAATCACAGTGGATTTTTAAAATGGATTCTTTTACACCTAATGGTCTTAACGTAGATTTTGACTTAAACTGTTTTATTAGTGATTTTTAGTTTTTTAAAGTTTTAAAGTTTTAAAGAAGGAATATCTCCCACATTTTTTTAGAAAAAGTACAAGTTCATAATACACCTTTAATATTCTTAAAAACAATGAAAGGTTAAAGGTCCTGGTTTTAGGAAAGTATTAATAATGTTCCCCTCCCCCTTGGGTATATTTATTAAAACCTTTTGTGAAGAGAACGATTCGACAGAATATACACACTGTTTAGGAATATACACCTATTTTATTCAGGAATAGTTTTTAATCATGATTATTTATATCGTCTTATGTAGATAATCTCCGCTGTATGTTTCGTAAATATGCATCTGCAGATAACAAATTGGTTGGTGTACGCAGTACATGTATTTGTCTAGACAGGAAATACGATCCACAACCTCATTTCCGGTGTAAACAATGAGAAAAAACTATTAGTAATATATTCGGCAATACGAGCAATATGGCGGAATTACTATTTCCGCCGGAACTCCGATCATAAGTCACCTCAAAATGGCCGCGATGCGACTTCCGGCCCGACTGATATAAATAAACGTCACATCCAGTATAGGCCACTCCCTGAGGAAGTCACGTGATGTGACGTAACGCGTAGGAGGAGCCGCCAGACTACCGGAAGTGACGTTGGAGATCGGAGCGAAGCGCTCCCAACGCTGTATTTGTATTATCTTGGCATACAAAAGACCTGCTAAATGTAAGTGCAGCTCTATTTTTTTAACAATAAACTGGTTTGATATACTACACCATGATGCCCCTTTGTGCTTACTGAGCCCGAGGTACGTTAAGAAGTCAAGGACGCTAGAAAGCATATAACCCCCCAGACACGGACAAGACAGGAAACACCCGTGGTCATAACAGGATATCGGAACGGTTTTAAAAAAACCCTCAACTATCGAATCGGAGACCAAGTGATATATAATAGGCGCAATATACACCTCATTAAGGTGAGAGTCCAGAGCACCTAGATGTGACACCTGGTGGAAGTAGAAAGTCACAACACTTTTCCTTTGCATGAGAGCACTTTTGAAGATATTGAATAGTATTGCACCTTATCGTTTGGATTTATATATATGGACATTATGAAACACAGTATTGTATTAATTTTTAGTGAAGAAAGCACAGAGCACCTTTGATTGATTTTGAAGAAATATTTATATTGAGTCAATTGGATAGTTATTCATTTTATTTGGAACATAAGCACTCAGCACTTTTTGATATATATAGAGACATATTGGAACCATTTAATTATTTATTTTGTATTATATGTAATCACGGTATATTTTAAGTGACTCACTATTTTTCAGCCAAATAAGAACACAGTTTTATTCAAGGATTATATACTGACTCACAATAGTTTATTAGGCACTTGTATTTTCACTTCTGAAGCGCGCCACAAATACAAATTAATTTTACCTATATAAACTGGTTTCTGGTACCAGCACCGTGGGGCTGCAGTAAGAAGGAAAATATACACCACCTCAGATAGCGCAGGAACCACCCATACATTTTAGGATGGGGTTATACGTTTTTGGGGGTTGTGCTCATACCTATTACATATGTGTACAATTCCCCCCCCCCCCCCATTTTTCTATTTGTTTCATATGCTATATGGACGTGATGTATGTGTTTGTGGTTACACATTTATTATTTTTATGTGTACCACTTATATATTTACACATATATGCTCTTCATGACTATATTATACACCATTTCTTTTTATACCATAGTTCCATCTGGGTATGAACACATCTATATGCTTCCGTTTTACTGTTTTCTTTTTCTTTCTTCTTTCTTTTTTCTTTTTCTTGTTTTTTTTTCTTTTTTTCCCCCTTTTTTTTTTTTCCCTTCGTTTTTTCTTTTTTCTTTTCTCCCTTTACTTTGTTTTTGTTCGTTTTTTGGCTTCTACCAGCTGTCTTTTTATATTATCACTACTGTTTTTTCCTTATTTTTATTGAAAGTTTTTTCGCATTTGCATTTATAGAACTTTTTTGCTATGCGTTTTTGGACAAAAGGTGAAGCAAAAACAAACATACAATTCCTGCTGGGCTGTTTGTGTGCCCTTAATTGGGATTTAGTATCTGCAGCTGTGTGGGCTCAATCAAGCACATTCTGGGAGGTACATGTTATTTGAAATGCCTTTTCCTCTATATATAGCAGTGTCTTGTATTGTACAGCATGGTTACAACTAAGCGGAAGACTCCGTGAAACGCGTCAACCGCCGTGCTCCCCTTTTCCCCCCCATGTCTCCGACTGTTTTGGTTTCATCTTGGATGATTTTATCTTTTTGCCTGCAAAATAAATTTGGATTTTAACTTTTTGCATCTTCAACCGGTTGTGCGGCTTTTTGTGCTTTTCCATTTGCTGCTATCAGGACTGCGGATCCGTGCCTGCACCTGGGTTGGATGTGTTTGGAACTATTCCCTCACTTGAGCGGTTCTTTTCCCCCTTGACCGTTTAAAGGCTAGCACACACAGAGGTGTCACTACATTGGATTATTTAGGCTGGCCATACACTATACAATTTTCTTGTTCAACTTTCCTTTAGATTTACCAAAACCATGTAATATAGGGTCAAACCTAAACACTTTCAATTTGTATGCAGTCAGGCAGGCCCTTGCACTACGTAGTTTAAGGTAAATCTAAAGGAAATTGAATAAGAAAATTGTATAGTGTATGGCCAGCCTAAGACTCCAGTCAAATTTCTGCTTGGGGGAGGGGATTTCAGGTGCACTCATCACTATGTGCATTGCACTTTTATATGTTTTTTTTTTTTTTTTTTTCACTTGGCTTCCAGTTTTATATGTGGAATTATTTTGACATATTTTTTATCATTGGTGCTTATTGATCACCTTATTCACTTGATGTTTTTGGCTTAATACTTTTATCTCTACCCCCATCAGTCACATTGATTTTTTTGTACACCTAATGTGAGATATTTGTTTTCATCCACGGTATTTTGCAATCTTGCAACCATCAATTCAAATGTCTTTTTACACTTTATGCACTTTTAAGTCTGTCACATCTCAGGGTCACACTTATCAATTGGTATCCGATAGCGCAACACCAACTTTTTACGTATTTGTTTTTTTGGAGCTACCGATTAGCTGATCGGTGCTTGCAGCAGTTGGTTATTCTGACCATCTTACATATTGATAGCGCGGGAGTATCTTTGTATTACCAAAACGATAATCCTGCCACTTTATAAAACTCTGGTTTGGCCACATGGCCAACAGGAGTATTCTGTCCAGTTCTGGTCACCAATCCTCAGGAGGAAAGTGCGTGAACTGGAGAGAGTCCAGAGAAGGGCAACAAAGTTAGTAGGGGACTGAAGGACCTCAGTTACGAGGAATGACTACAAGCACTAAATGTATTCTCTCTGGAGAAGAGATGCTTGAGAGGAGATATGATAGCAAGGTACAGATACCTCAATGTTGATTCTGGCATAGGGAGTAAACTATTCAGTCTCAGGGAATATAAGAATACACAGGACCACTCAATAAAACCGGAGGAGAAGCAGATTAACCTTAAGCTATGTAGGGGGTTTTTCACAGTGAGGGCGATAAGGATGTGGAATTCATTTCCTTAATCAGGGGTGTCAGTGGGAAGTATTGATAGTTTTAAAAAACACTTGGACGTGTATCTTAGCGAGCACAGTATACAGGGATATGGAAAATGATTATGAACACGCACACTATACAGGTTGAACTGAATGGACTAGTGTCTTTCCAACCTTACTAACTATGTAACTAAAGAAGGTGGCTTCAGACATTGCCCCCTCACTAGTTGTGACTTCACGCTAACTTTCCTAATCTGGATGCTTATGCTAGCTCAGTGCCTATCCAAGAAGTGAACTTAGAGGATCAATATAACAGCCAGGCATCTCCAATGTTTGGGCGAAATTAGGAATGTTGACCTATAAATTTATTTCAATACAGCTTTCCTTAAACCCAACCCCAGCACAAAATTAACCTCTAAATGTAAAACCAGCCCTTCTGGCTGCTGAATGCAAACACTCTCCCTGCAGTGAAATTCTACCTAGTTGGTTCTGATTTCACTGTTTAATAGAAACAAACATGCAATAAACATGAAGATTAGTGTTAATGCTGATTTCCATGTTTTTCTTTTATGTTGTATTTTTTTTTTCTAACACATTGAAGGACTGCGTTTTCTATCTATTGTAATTTTCCTGGAAAAAATCGAATTCAATAAAAAATAAGGCTGCAATAACTATGCTTCATTTATAATTTATATTTTATATCAATTGTAATTTCGTTAATATTATATTATTGTATTACATGTTGTAGCCATTATGTAGTTTGTAATTATGTGTAAAGGAGAGCTCCGCTAAGCATTCTTTAGATCATCTACACTGGGATGATGGGAACATACAAAATTGATGATGGGAACAGACAAATTATTTTGAGTTTTTTCTATAGGAGATCTGCTGATTTAGAGATATGCCTTTGTCTAAGCTTTAGTGACAGACATACATTTTAGTAGGTATACACAAAGATCTAATATGTTCTGCCATTAAAATATATAAATAAAACATTTTAGATTAGAGTTAAGTCAGTTTTGGTGTTTCCAACCTTTTATATTAGTTTTCTTCATGATGATTTTTTGATGATCTAGCAAGTGCTTCTTAGTATTTCACGATTGCCATTTACTGTCTACTGGACTCTAGCAATCTAACCAAGCAAAATGGTAAAGCTCATCTCCAGTCTCCAGACTTTTGTTGCGCGAATCCCACCACTGACCTTCCCTCTGCATCACTCCAAGCTTGAATATTTTTTGCTTTTCCAGGGCTTGAACAACTTAATCTGCAGTGAGGATGGAGGTGTGTCACTGGCAGTACCGGACCTTTTTTATTGTTGTATTGAATCCAGGTGGAAGACACCTATTTGCCCATTATGGTCTGACACTGCCTTGCCCCTATTCTCATTCAATATTTACTGTTGGTTATTCATGCTATTTAATAAAGCTTTTGCCAGAGTGTGTCTTATTATGCTTTTGCCAGAGCCTGTTTCACGAATGGCACTCCCTCTGGTGGTGGTTCCTGGTCTTTCCCGGGAGCTGCGATGTATTATTTGTGGAGGTGTCCTTTCCCTGCTGGCCCCTCCTTTCCACTCGATGGGTGGGGCCACCTTTTCATCGGTGCCATGTCTTTGCACCTGACGCATGACGTTCATGATTGCAGCGTCATCGCGTCTGTCTCACAGCATGTCATCTCTTAACGGCTTGTGGATGCCGGCGCTTACGCGCACTTCACTCCCACGAGGTGGCAAACGCCAGTGCCACTATGTATTTTTTAGACATGTCTATGTGCATCCACTCCTGAAGCAGTGAACAGTGGCTCACAAATTGTGTCGAGTTACAAAGATGCTTCCATATCATCATGTATCATTATAACTGCAAATTTTAAGCATGTATATTATCATGTATTTACTACTGATCTGTTTGGCATATGTATATGTACTCTATGCATGATGATTTTCCCCATTTTTAAATAAATTTGAAATTATATTTACTCTGGCCACCCGTGTTCATCTCATTCAAAGTCCCAGGGCAATATTCTGTTTTGCCTAATCTGCAGTGGGAGTGCAATCATCATTTACTGGATGCAAGATCTCTTCTGTGCGGGCAGGAGGGATTTGCATGGAATGTGTAGGCAGGCTCTTGGAAGGGAATGCAGAGAGATGGACAGCTGAGAATAAAGCCATTGGTGGGTGGGAATAGGCAGAGCTCAGTGGGGGAAAGCTGATGGCACTCTGCATAGTCGCTGGCTTGATGATGTCAGAAACACTTGAGCTACAACTACAAGTGTGCCTTGAGTAGACCAATTACCCAGCGTAAAAAGAGCAGACCGAAGTGATACTTCTTCTTAACAGGAAGTGCTAGGATCCTACTGTCTAAAGGCAAGATAATGGAAAGAAGCAGCAGATCTTCACGGCAAGGACAAAGAGTGTTAACTTGAGAGAATCATTAAATTACATTACAAAAAAACTGAATTTGTGTCCGCAGATGAGCCTTAAACCTAGCTGTAGAAAACTTTTTTTTTTCTAAGTGAATACATGTAACAAACAAAGCTGATATGAGATGCTGATGAGATATATTTACACATATTCCCTTATACAGCAACCTGCTTTTAGCAATGCAAAAAGTGATTGTTTGTCCCTTGTTACTGCATTTTGAATACAATATTAGCTTTTGCATTGCTTTACTGTGTTATCCTGGTAAAGGTCAGGTATAGGCTAACGTGCAAAGCGCAATAGCTCCAAGCAACCAATCAGTAGTTTACTCCTAACTCAACTGATTTGAATCATCTGGAATTTGACTGGCTGCTCTGGGATACTGCCCTTTTACACATCCTCATTACTTCTTGTATGTTTCCTGATTAAGAATAGTCCTCCTAAAAATGTTCAAAGCAGCCAAAGAAATTTCAAGGAAAAGCGTTCGATGGTTAGCTGTAGTGTAACTAATTGTGAGGCTTCAAGGCACAAAGCTTCTTTTCATCTGAATCTACCAGGACGAAGGGTCCTTGTGCCTTAAAAGCTTGCAATGATGTTCAGTACAGTTAGCTATTAAAATGATCACCTAAAATGACTTTTGCTATTTTGAACTACAAAAATAAAATCCATTCTGTTTGAACCATTATGTAGCCAACTCAAGGCCATATTTCATACTGAAAAATGGTCATGACTCATGACCACATTCTATCTAATGACTATTTATTATTTAAATTTGCAGAGCATATTGTTTGTTTGCAGCAATAAAAATGCACACATCCTCACCACAATCAGCGGTGAAGACACAGCTCATGAACATGACAGCCACTTAAAATGAGGCAGATGTGATTGCACTGCTAGAAAATGTTCAAATGATCATTTTAAATTAAATCAAACTGTCCTTTTTACAGCATTTCATAACACAGCTATACAGCATGTCACAGCTATAGATCCCACACAGATAAGCAGTTCTATAGCAAATTAATGCATTTTTTTTTACCTTACTACAAATAGAAAATACATGTTGTAGAAATATTTTCAAATATTCATACAGGAACATTTTAACTGGATGATAATTCAGTCGTAATGAAAAATACTTTTTTTTTTACTTTTCTTCTGCTGCTTTAAATGTCTACATTTCTACCCCTAATTAAAGTCAATTTACATTTTTAAATATTCAGCTCGCAATGACTTCAATGGGGACTGAATTTGACACCAAACTTTATTATTGTTCTCTGAACCCACCTCGAGCCAAACCCAGGTTTGTGTGGCCAATCCCAAGTTTACAGACAAGCCCTGGGAACAAAGAAGGTATCATAGATTCTTCAAGAAGTGCATTTTACATTTGACAGTTGGTTGTCTCTTTTTGGCCATAGCAATTTTCACATTTCAGGTTTGGGTCTACTGATTTGCCAATAGCCTTAATGTTTCATATGATACTTTGATGATTGATAAGCATATTGTTTGTTTGTTTTTAAAACATTTTCTTTCTTTGGTTATCTTTATCCGCTTTCATCCAGTCTTCACTGTGGGTCCAACCCCACAACTCTTTACTTGGTAGACTAACAAAGGTCTTTTGCTTATAGCTGATTTTTGCAATACCGGCATCCTGTTGAGACATGTAATTTTGGAAAAATATATCATATACCTACTGGGGAAACTTAGCACTACACCCAGATAACATATTTCCTAAAAACTCTGGAATGTCAAACAGATTTGCCTACTATGATGCCACTGGTGTATCTTTGTAAGAATGTCAACAACATATCTTGTTCACATCCCGGTAGCATACATCTTGCTCAACCTGAAATCTGATAAATTACAATACATGGCTAGATTGAAATAAAAATTGGTTGAGACCCTAGCGAATGGAATAAACTGGCCCTAAACACCTCCAAGTCCTATATAAATATTTCAATAATTGAAGCAAATTACAAAGTGCTTTTAGGGTGGTACATGGTACCCATAAGAATACCCTTTTATATGCATCCCCTAATTATTTCAGGGGATGCAAGCAGGAGGGATTGTAAAATCACATGTGGTAAACCTGCCTTTCTCCATCTGTTTTTTTTTTCTCTTTCACATTTCTTCTTCTTCCTCTTCTTCTTATTGTTCTTAATGTATTTGTTTGAGCAACTATACTTTTGGTGATATGTGCAACTTGACTGTCAATTACGGAGGCATACGGGTGCCTTATCGCAAATAAGGGCAGTTCACGAATGCTTTACATGTTTCCTTCTCTACTGTTTATGTTTATATTGCTAATAATGACTAACATAATGTATACAAGTGCAGACAATGTGATCTGCAAGGAAGCCTTTGCATTTTGTTGTGGTTAATATGAACCAGTAGACTTCCAACTGCGGCCCAGGGGCCAGAGGCGGTCCTTTGCTTGCCTTTTTCTTTCCCTTTGGGCACTGTTCCTCTCACTGATGTGAGACATTATTCCTCCCACTGACTATGGGGCACCATTGAAAAATAACAAAAAAAAAATGAAAAAATTATAAACTGTTAGCTGTGCACATATATCATCCAAAGCAGTGACATGTGTATAAGTAATTAATCAAATAATCAAATACGTGAACAATAAAATTCAAAAACACTGCCACCAAAAATATATTTGTATATAAATATGAAAAATAAAAATAGTCGAAAAAGTCAGGAAGTGACTAAACGTCAGGGGCTTGGCTAAACAACGTACCGGAAGGATTGGTCGGGTGAGCAGAGGTGTCTCCTCGGTTCCAGTGGTACACTACGCCGCGGCAGCAGGATCTGAGTGAGCACTTTATCCCCGCTTATGACATTCTTTTATGTGTTTTTACAAGGATTGTTCCATGTGAGTGTAAACATTGGAAGCTGATATTTCATTATAATGTCTTTCAGACGTTATTGCACTAGTGGTATCTTCTCTTTCTTTTCATGCTATGAGCGGAAGGAAGGCTATCTAGGCATCAGTGATCTACCAGCCAGTGTACTCTTGATCTAAGGTGGAACATCCAAGTGTCTTTTGCCCATTCCATGAGAGTGGAGGGCATTAAGTGGGGGTGAGTGACTTAGCAAAGGGGTGTGGAACACAGAGGTGGTGGACCTTTTTTTTTTGGTGTTTCTTTTATCTTGAAGTCACTGGAATCTCACCGGACTATATATACTTATCACTATGGATTTTCAGTTTAGTTCATGAACTTTTTTGGACTATTTTTATTTTTCATATTTATATACAAATATATTTTTGGTGGCAGTGTTTTTGAATTTTATTGTTCACGTATTTGATTATTTGATTGATCACCTATACACATGTCACTGTTTTGGATGATATATGTGCGCAGCTAACAGTTTATATCATTTTGCACTGTTATTTTTCAGTTGTATTTATTTAAGTTGCAGCAGTGTGATCTATTCACTTTCATCATCTTTTTCATGTTTGCTCATATATTGATTTCATATTATATATTGATATCGATATTATTTTTGGAGTAATATTGCTTTTGAGCGCGAGAGCTCCCACTATTTATTTATTTACATTTTCACGTTTGAATATGGGGCACCATTCTTCCTACTGACACCAATAATGGAGTACTATTCTTCCTACTGACATTAATAATGGGGCACTATTCTTCTTACTGGCACCAATGATGGGGTACTATTCTTCCTACTGACACCAATGATGGGACACTATTCTTTCCACTGACGCCAAAACCATTCTTCTTACTGACACCAATGATGTGGTACTATTCCTCCAACTGACACTATTGATGGGGTACTATTCCTTCCACTACCAATGATTGGGTACTATTCCTCCCTATGACACTAATGATGGGGCACTATTTTTCTCACTGACACCAATGATGGGGTACTCTTCCTGCTGCTGACACCAACATCCAGCCCCCCCCCCAAAGTCTGAAGGACATTAAACTGGCCCTTTGTTTAGAAAGTTTGGAGATCCCTGATGTATACCATGGAAAATGAAAAAAATAGAAAAATGATTATTGGAAAGAAAAAAACTAAAAATAGAAAATATTTTTTTTTCCGGTTTGATTAGTGATTTTTTTAAACATCTAGCATTACTATAGACACAAAATACCATTTTCATTCTGTGATTTGTCCTATTTTTCACTTCACCATAGTTATATTTGTACAATGCATGTTGAAGTTATTCACACATTAAATGTGTTTTTATTTTTAATACTAGAAAAAAGTGCACCAAAAATTAACTAGAAGCCTTGGTAAAAAAATAAATAAATACAATAAATAGATTTATTTAGGACAGAGGAGAGAGGAAGATGTTATTAAGAAGAGTTTAAATAGAAAAAAAATCATATTTTGCAGGGCTCTGTGGCTAAGAGTACAGGAAACATGCCAGAAAAATGCCTGTCATCTGGCTTTTCATCTATAAAACAGCTATGGTTTACCTTTGTTTATAACAGTGTTCACTGTAGCTAGCTGATGCAGTGATCATTAAGCAGCGGCTCCTGCCAGAGTATCTTGTAGACTGGAACCTCATACTGACAGCAAATCCCAGCTGGGACATGCATAGGAGTTCACATTGTGAAAGGAGGGTGTACTGGGTATGCCCTGTGGCCTTAAAGTGTACAAAAAAATCTAACCTATAAAGTAGAAAGTAAATACTTATCTCTCCTGCCAGCTGTGCCTATGAATGCTGCTTCATCAAAGAGAAATCTGCGGATGTCAATCTGCTGGTACACCTCTGCACTTAGTGGTTCTTCCTGCCACCCTCAATGGAGGACCATTTGGTGGTAAAGGCAGCATGAGAGGTAGGTATGTATACATGTTTAGGTGAGGACACATGCCCCTGGAGGCCAACAGATGTATTTGCCTAAACACATGAAGTGGCTTTAAGATGGCATTGTCGAATAAATGACAACACTTCTTGCTTGTTTGAACATTTAGTTTTAAATATTTCTTCATCCTTAACTTAATATCCTTCATTTTACAGTTTGGCTGAGCACCTTTCAGCCCTTAATCACACTGAACAACATTTCTGAGCCGGCGCCACATAGCATGCATTGGACTCTGCCAGCCAGTACCTGTAATCTCACTCAGAGGCATAGTTGGACACATTTAACCCCTTATTATTCAATACATTATCTTCAATTCTTTTTCTTAGCATTACTTTGATTGTGTACTCCAGGAAGCCCAGTACCCTGTTTTATTCCCTGAGGCCTCTCTTCCCTACTTCAGTGACTTCCATGTCCCTAGGATGTTGAGCACATTGGTTCCTTCAGTACTGGTGACCTCTATCACCCCTGCCAAGTCACCCCGCTACCTGGCTGGCTGCTATCTTTATTAGACACCTGTACCTTTATTCACTACAGCAGTGACATCGCCTACAAGTGATAACCTTGCCACACTTAGAATACTGGTACCATATCCATTGTGTGCAAATGTCTCTCCCCCTCCATGACTGTGACTTACGTGATGCAGGCATCCCTTTGGTTTCTTTGAATAATGTTAAGATGAGGCCAGGTCATTTTTAGCCGAACGTTCTTTACTGAAGAAGCTCTTCACAGGACATATTACCATGCCTTAACAGTTCTATAGACATAAACATATCCCCAATGTCCTTACCCATGTCATGAATATAGCTCTCTAATGGTAAAGCAACAGTCCATTAAGCACACAAAGGCCATTTCCGGAACCCTGATCAGGTTTCTGTCAAGGGGCAACTGAAGTACCAAAAGTCCAGTCACTTAATCAGACTGGTCCTGCTAGTCTTTCCATACATGGCCTGATCTTCCCAAGCTTGCCTCCCCTGGTATTTATAAGCCACCAAAAGGAGGCAGTATTATGAACACCCAGAGGGTAGGCCAGTTAAACGTTTACTAAGCAGGAGGCACCAACCTTAACACAGTCATGTCTAAAAAATAAAATGAGTGGGGTAGGTACAGAGATAGACACCTGCCTACAAGAATTTTATATTTTCATTATAGGGGGAGCTTTTATTGCCATTTTAAGTTTGGTGACAACAATGTTTTAACCTGTTCACTGCCAGAGCAATTTTTGCATTTTTTGCACACATGTTTAAAAAATAACTCTTGGCCTGAAGATTACACAAAACCCCCAAATATTATATATTTTCTAAAATCAGACACCCTAGAGAATAAAATAGTGGTAGTTTCAATTTTTTACATAGTTACATAGTTTGTTAGGTTGAAAAAAGACATCAGTCCATCCAGTTCAACCTATGATGTGTGTGTGTGTTTGCTGTTAACCATACATTGTATACCCCTGTACGTTGTGGTCTTTAAGGTGCCCATCTAATAGTTTTTTGAAACTATCGATGCTCCCTGCTGATACGACTGTTTGCGGAATAGAATTCTTCATCCTTACTGCTCTGACAGTGAAGAACTTTAAGGTTAAACCACCTTTCCTCAGGTTTTAGTGAGTGGCCACGTTTCTTATTGTATTCCCTTTTCCCTTTCGTTCCTTATGATCGAGTCACCAGTACAGTATTTGTACATTGATATCATATCCCCCCTTAATCGTCTTTTCTCCAGAGAGAATAAGTTCAGTGCTTGTAGTCTTTCCTCATAGCTGATGTCCTCCATTCCCCTAATTATTTTTGTTGCCCTTCTCTGGACTCTTTACAGTTCCAGCACATCCTTCCTGAGGACCGGTGCCCAGAACTGGACAGCATACTCCAGATGTGGCAGGACCAGAGTCTTGTAGAGAGGGAAAATAATCTCTTTATTTCTGGAGTGAATCCCCTTTTTTATGCATCCCAGTATTCTGTTGGCTTTGCTTGCAGCGGCTTGGCATTGCATGCCATTGCCAAGCCTTTTGTCTACCAGTACCCCCAGGTCCTTTTCCATCCTAGACTCACCCAGTGGTTCCCCCCCTAGTGAGTAGCTTTCATTCTGGTTTCTGGCACCCAAGTGCATTACTTTACATTTTTCAACATTAAACCTCATCTGCCATGTAGTTGCCCACCCCATTATTTTGTTCAGGTCCGCTTGTAAGGTTTCCACATCCTGCATAGAAGATATTGGCATGCTTAGTTTAGTATCATCCGCAAATACTGAGATTGTACTAGATATCCCCTCCTCTAGATCATTTATGAATAAATTAAACAGGATTGGCCTCAGGACAGAACGCTGGGGGACCCCACTTTCCACACCCGCCCAATCCGAGTACTCCCCATTAATCACCACCCTTTGCACTCTCCCCTGGAGCCAGTTCTCTATCCAGTTACTCACCTTATGGTCCATACCTACCTTCCTTAGTTTGAACAGTAAGCGTTTGTGGGGAACGGTGTCGAAGGCCTTTGCAAAGTCCAGATACACCACATCCACAGGCTTACCTTTATCAAGGTGGCAGCTCACTTCATCATAGAAGGTTAATAGATTGGTTTGGCAAGAATGATTTTTCATGAATCCATGCTGATTACTACTAATATAATACCATTTTCATAACTAAAGTCTTGTATGTGGTCCCTTAACATCCCCTCCAAAATCTTGCAGACTACTGATGTTAGGCTGACCGGCCTATTTTTATATGTAACATGACATAATTGCAAAGGTCTAGTCAATTGAAGGGAATTTTTTTGGCAAACAAAAAGAATAAATGTCCTACATTTTTGATAAAATATAAAAGACAAGGTTGCACTGAGTAAATAGATACCCAACATGCTAAATCTAAATTTGTGTGTGCTCGTGAAATGGCGACAAACTTCAGTACCCTATATTTTCTATAGTCAAAGCTTCAAAAGCCCCCTAGGTCATCAATTTAGTTTTACAGAGATGGCCATGTGCTGGAGTTATTGCTCTCACTCCAGCGTGTGAGGCAATATGTAACATGTGTATTGTAATCAATGTTTTTTTTGTCCCCGACACTTGTGTTTACATTTGCACGTGAGCGTGAAGGGGGGGGAGGGGTCAAACATTTTGGGGGGGGGGGTTTATGTGTTTGGGTGCAACTTTTTTCACAAATAAAAACATTTGTTTTACTTTTTTATCACATAGGGGACAAAGAGTCCCCTATGTGATGTCAGAGTTCCCTATGTAATGATTTTTTGGTGCTATTTTCTCTTTAATGAGACATATAGGGTCTAAAAGAAGTACATACAATGTACGGACTTGGCAGTGAAAGGGTTAAAGTGTTTGCCAGGGCAAATACAAAAAAAATAAAAAACAGCACATTTCTACAATACATGCATATTTCTCTACTTTTAATTCTTTTTAATAGCATGCAAGTACAGAAAAATTCCAGCTGATGTGTTCTTTCATGGCCTGACAACTCCCAGCATTTTTGTGAATTGACTGGTGTCAGCCCTGCCAGATGTCTTTTACTAAACTAACCAAACCAGCCTATTATCCACACAATATAAAGCCTACTTGATCTGTAATCCCAAGATAAGAACTAGTAGGGCTAAACAGGCTCCTTGAGATAACACAAGAAATGTGCACAAGACACAGGGCAGCTCAAAATTTCAGACAAGATCACCAGGTATGCTTTGGCACTTATCAAACTGATATAACAAAACATGTTATACTTAACAGGTCCAAAGGAAGCAAATAAGAGAAGATTGATGTCAGAGTTTACTTACACGTTAAAGTGTAACTAAAGGAAAAACTTTTTCTGTTAGTTTTGAATATAGCGCAGAAAGACTAGAACAAATGTCAGTTTTTTTGCTGTCTGTATCCCTGTTGGGGAGATTCACCCTCTCTATGGGTCTTGTTTACTTTCATCATTGAAAGTGAAACTGAAAGAAAATCACAAATTTTGGGGTGTCACCAGAAGAGTAAAAAAAAAAAAAAAAAACCTTCCAATGATGACCCTACTTCTGGTGACCTTGGCGACACACCAGGATTCCCTCGCTTTGGAGGGGTTTCCTCTGACTTCCTGTTTTGGCTATGGGACAGGAAGTGGAGAAAAACCTCCCCAATGGGACACAAATGGCAAAAAAAAAAAAAAAAACTAACAGGGGTTATAACCCTTCCTTAATCTATCCAAAATGAAAAAAAAAGTTTGTGTTTAGTTACACTTTAATCGAAGATTTGCAGGGTGCACCTCATACATTCTTGGTACACACTGGGGTAGATTTAATAAAAGTGCAGAGTGCAAAATCTGTTGCAGCGCTGCATAGAGACCAATTTGTTTCTAGGTTTATTGTCAAAAGCTTAAGGCCCCTTTAACACATACGGTCCGTTCAGTTCATCAGTTCAGTCACGTCAGAATGTATCAGTTTTTCATCCATTTTTTTTACATCCACTACCAATGAAAAAATGGATGAAAAACATACCGTTTGTCCATTTACATCCGTTTTTTACGGATGAAAAATAGGGCATTCATCCGCTCCAAAAAATGGACATTGACGGAAGCGGATGAAAACGGATTTTAACAGATTGCTCCCTATGTAGTCTGGGCAGTTGGGGGGCTCCACATTGCTATCTTTACCCTCGTAAACACAAAAACGAACTGTATAGCCTGTGGCCCTGTCACACAGCTTATACAGCTTGACCCTGTATCTGACACGCTTGCTGGGGAGATACTGCTTGATAGCAAGGGACTCAATACAAACAACTTGTTGGGGGTAAACAAGGCTGAAAACCGCTGATTGAAGTGGTTTATGAGGGGTCGAATTTTGTAAAGCCGGTCATATCCAGGATCTCCCCGAGGACGACAGAGTTCATTGCATGAACCGCAGAATTTGCTCGTATTTCGTCCTGGCCATGGAAGCAGAGAACACAGGTATATGGTGAATTGGGTTAGTGGACCAATATAACTGCAACTCACTCCTTTTAGTTATACCCATGTTGAGGGAAAGGCCCAAAAAAGTCTTAAACTCGGAAAGCGTTATAGGTTTTCAGCCAAATGGTCTGGCAAGGGACAAATTTGGGTTGACCGGCATATAAATTTCTTTGGTCCACAATAGATCTGTAAAGATCTTCTGTGAAAAACAGCTCAAAAAAATGAAGGGGAGTAAAATTGGCTGTTTGTGCTTGCCAGTTGACCAGAAGTTTGAGCGGCACTAGTACTGGCTCTCTGCTCCATACGAGCACCCTGCAATCTCTGCACCTCAGCAACTCCAGAATGGGGTCGGTTACGTCTGACCTTAGCAGAGACCCCTCCGTCGTCGGAGCTATCTGTCAGGGAGCCACTGCTAACCACAGGTTTTTATACTGACCCTGATTCTGCCAGTGAGGCTTCCCCATCACTCTCATCTGACATGGTCAGTATCCTGTAGGCCTCTTCACTAGTGTACCACTGTTTGGGCATTTTAGCCGCTAAATTTAAAGGTACACTAGTATGACTCACAGGTAAAAAAGCACCTGGTTGTCGAGGACTATTTCAACTGCTACAAAAAACCTGCTAGTGCTAGCAGGGATCAGGCCTGACTCTGCTAACGCTGCGGTTTTGTGTGTTGTGTTTTTGAAGGTGACTGTAATCTATTGATTACTGCACTTGCCTGGGTGGGGTGGGGTGTGGTGGGCTGGGTGGAGGGGCTAAACGCAGGTGCTGGCAGGTGTCGTGACTGATCCTGCTAACGCCGCGTTTTGGGAACCCTAAACTAATGGGGACGCTAGTATAGTTCTGATCCGATCAAAGATATTGATCAGTTTAGATACTATACTAGTAATGGTGGTGTTTGGTGTGTGTATGTGTGTGTTACTGGCAATCAAAGGGTTAACTAATATTTCTAACTATGCGGCGGGGATCTGCGCTGTCCTAGACTGACGCTAACTAGCATTAATGCTAACTAATGTCACCTGTGACACTTATAATAGTGATCAGAAAAAAACTGTACACTATAAAAGTGAAACTGCGACAGGGCAATAAAGGGGTTAACTGGGGGGATCAGGGGGTTACATGTTTATTGGGGGGTTGGCGGGTACCCTAAGCCTAAAACTAATGGTCGCTAGCGCTAAATCAAGTCACAAGGCACACTATTACAGAACTACAGAAAACCGCTATATACTGTATATAGTGTGCAATGTGACAGGGGGTGAAAGGGTTAACAGGGGGTGATCAGGGGGTTCAATTTCTATTGGGGGGGGGTTGGCGGGTACCCTAAACCTACTTGGGACAGAAACTAACTCGCTAGCGCTAAATCAAGTCACAAGGCACACTATTACAGAAATACAGTAAACCACTATATACCTATATATAGTGTGCAATGCGACAGGGGGTGAAGGGGTTAACTAGGGGTGATCAGGGGGGATCAGGAGACTAAATCTTTATTGGGGGGTGGTGGGTACCCTAAGCCTAAAACTAACGGTCGCTAGCGCTAAATCAAGTCACAATGCACACTATTACAGAAATATAGAAAACTGCTATATACTGTATATAGTGTGCAATGTGACAGGGGGTGTAGGGGTTAACTAGGCCTAGCTAGGTGTGTGTGTGTGTGTGCTTTGTGCTGTACTCACGTTTCATCCTCTCTTCTCTCATGCTGGAATCCAAAAGGACTGGAGGAGGGAAGAGAGGATCGTTTTCTGTGCCTGTGTTTACAATACACAGGCACAGCTAGGTCTGGGATTGGTAAGGACTAGAGTTAAGCTGACACCTGGATGTCCGTGTTCGGCGGGTTCGGCCAAACTTTAAAAAAATGTCCGGGTCCGTGTCCCGGACTTTTGCCGAACTTTTCCCGGACACCGAACCCCATTGAAGTCAATGGGGACCCGAACTTTCAGGCACTAAAATGGCTCTAAAACACCAATGGAAAGGGCTAGGGTGCTGCAAATGGCAGCAAATGTAGTTAAGAGCATGGCAAGTGCTCTGCAAACAAATGTGGATAGGGAAATAACTTAAAACAACAAAAAAAACAGAAAAATAAAACAATGTTCTTCATCTCTGAAGGACGAGGCCCATATGGAGTAGGAGGGAGGTTGAGGTGGTGGTGGATGTGGCGGTGTCATAGGCGTGCGCACAGGGTGTGCCGGGTGTACCTGGGCACACCCTAATCACCTAGGGCACATTAGCATTATCGCTCTGTTTGCCAGTGAGGAGATGGGAAAGATCTCCCTCTGACCTGATCTGCTCTATTTCACTTTGCCAGCAGGGAGAGTAATGTATCGGGGCCATGTACATGTAGGCAAACACATGCATGTGTATTTAAACTTTGGGGTGCACACCCTAATGCAATAGGCTGCGCACACCTATGGGCGGTGTAGGTGGAAGCGGCGGTGGAGGAGGACCAGGGCCGGATTAAGAGCATCATGGGCTTGGTGCTGAGGATTTTGAAGGGCCTTAAGGGCCGTGCCTTGGCATGCACCCAGAGGAGGAAGGGTGCAGCCATGCATGCCTAATTCAACATGGGATGCTGTCTCTGAAGCCCATAAACACATCCATGCATCGGCAACTGTCCCTCCTTGTCCGGCCTTCATGCTGTGTGGGGAGGTTCTGAGGGAGCTGCCTGGGGAAGCGAGCATAGAAGCCAGACTTCTGTGTTTACAAGTGACAGAAGAGCGGTAACAGTGAATATGGCCAACCCGGGGCCTATATAAAGGTAGAGGCCTGGAGCTGCAGCTCCAATAGCCCCTACATTAATCTGGCCCTGAGGAGGACGAGGTAGCCAACACTGCTTCTTTTCACAAATTTTAAATGAGGGTACACCCCAAAAGAGTGAGAAAGAGCAAAAATGTAACAATGGGTGGGTAAGGTCGGTATCCATCGCTATTCTGCACAAGGTACGGAAAAGTCCCGTGGGATCCATGCCTGGTTCATTTTAATCAATGTGAGCTTGTCCACATTGTCTCTGGACAGGCGGCTGCGCTTGTCTGTGATAACGCCCCCAGCCGTGCTAAATACCCGTTCAGATAATACATTGGCTGCAGGGCACGCCAGCACCTCCAAGGTGTAAAGGGCAAGCTCAGGCCATGTGCCCAATTTGGAGACCCAGAAGTTGAAGGGGGCAGACCCATCATTCACTACATGTAGGCGTGTGCCCGATCAGGTGGGAATGCCAGCAGCATCGCGTCTACCAGCGTGCGCTTGTACTTGCGCATCTTGCGATCACGCTCCAGTGAGTGAATTAAGGACGGTACATTGTCCTTGTAATGGGGATCCAGCAGCGTGGCCACCCAGTAATCAGCACAAGTTAGAATGTAGGCAACTCGGCGGTCGTTGTGGAGACACTGCAGCATGTAATCGCTCATGTGTGCCAGGCTGCCCAGAGGCAACGAAAGGCTGTCCTCTGTGGGAGGTGTATCGTCTGTGTCCTCTGTATCCCCCCAGCCACGCACCAGTGATGGCCATGAGCTGGCCTGGGTGCCACCCTGCTGTGAACATGGTTCCATCTCCTCCTCCATCTCCTCCTCCTCATCCTCCTCATCCTCCAGAGCTGTGCCCCTGCTGGACAATTGTGTCCCTGGCGTTTGTGTGTGCAGAAAAACACCCTCGGAGCCACTTGCGAATGACTGCCCTGAAAGCCTTGGAAATGTTACCTCTTCATCCTCCTCCTCCTCATCCTCTGCCACATCCTCTTCCATCATTGCCCGAATCGTTTTTTGAAGGAGGCATAGAAGTGGGCTAGTTAAGCTGACAACGGCGTCATCGGCACTGGCCATGTTGGTGGAGTACTCAAAACAGCGCAACAAGGCACAGTTATTGGTGGTGAAGTGGTGCTGTTCCGCAGAGCAACTCACGCGTGCGTGCTGCAGCTTAAACTCCACCATGGCCTGCTGCTGCTCGCACAGTCTTTCCAGCATGTGCAAGGTGGAGTTCCACCTTGTGGGCACGTCACATATGAGGCGGTGAGCGGGAAGACCGAAGTTACGCTGCAGCGCTGACAGGCGAGCAGCAGCAGGGTGAGAACGCCGAAAGTGCGCACAGACGGCCCACACTTTCTGCAGTAGCTCTGACATATCGGGGTAATTTTTAAGGAACCTCTGCGCCACCAAATTCAGCACATGTGCCAGGCAAGGGATGTGCGTCAAACCGGCTAGGCCCAGAGCTGCTATGAGATTTCGCCCGTTATCACACACCACAAGGCCGGGCTTGAGGCTCGCTGGCAGCAACCACTCATTTGTCTGCTGTTCCATGCTCCTCCACAACTCCTGAGCGGTGTGTGGTTTTTCCCCCAAACAGGCAAGTTTTAAAACTGCCTGCTGTCGTTTACCCCTGGCCGTGCTGAAGTTGGTGGTGAAGGTGTTATGCTGTCCGGATGAGGAGGTGGTAGAGGATGAGGAAACGGAGTAGGAGGAGTTAGGAACAGGAGGCAAACTGAAGCGCCCTGCAATCCTCGGTGGTGGAAGGACATGCGCCAAATTGCTATCCGCCTCAGGCCCATCCGCCACTGCATTTACCCAGTGTGCCGTTAGGGAGATATAACGCCCCTGACCGTGCTTACTGGTCCACGTATCGGTAGTTAGGTGGACCTTGGCACAGATGGCGTTGTGCAGTGCACACCTGATTTTTTCCCCCACTTGGTTGTGCAGGGAAGGGATGGCTTGCCTGGAAAAGTAGTGGCGGCTGGGCACGACGTACTGTGGGACAGCCACCGACATAAGGTTTTTAAAACTGTGCGTCTCCACCAGACGTAATGACAGCATTTCAAAGGCCAAGAATTTTGAAATTCTGGCATTCAGGGCCAGGGATCGCGGGTGGGTAGGGGGGTACTTCCTCTTCCTCTCAAGTGTTTGGGAGATGGAAAGCTGAACGCTTCCACGGGACATTGTGGAGATGGTTGGTGACCCAGGTGGTGGTGTTGCTGACAGCTCCTCTGCTTGCGGGATGGCAGGTGCCGGTATCACTACAGAGGTGGATAAAGAGGCAGAGACTGCAGCAGAAGAGGAAGCAGGAGGAGCCAGAGACCTTTCTTGGTTTTGAAGGTGTCTACTCCACTGCAGCTCGTGCTTTGCACATAGATGCCTGATCATGCAGGTTGCTCTCAGGTTGAGAAGGTTTATGCCTCGCTTCAGGCTCTGATTGCACAGGGTGCAAACCACTCGTGTCCTGTCATCAGCACATTTTCTGAAGAACTTCCACGCTAGAGAACTCCTTTGAGCTGGCTTTGGTGCGCTCGGTCCCTTGCTGCGTTGGGCAGTAGCAGGCGTAGTGTCTAGGGCACGGCCGCTCTTCTTCTGCACCCTGCTCCCTCTTCTGCTGTGCTGGTGGCTCTGTGCGACCACCGCCTCTTCCTCCAAACTACTCAGGTCACCTGCATGACCTTCATTCCACGTGGGGTCGAGGACCTCATCGTCCTCCACATCATCTTCCACCCAGTCTTCACCCCTGCCCTCCTTGTCGGTCTCCACAATTCTGAGTGCCGCAGCAGTTGGCACCTGCGTTTCGTCATCATCGGAGACGTGCTGCGATGGTCCTTCCATGTACTCATCTTGAGAAATAAGTGGTTGGGCATCGCTGCACTCAATCTCTTCCACTTCTGGGGCAGGGCTAGGTGGATGGCCCTGGGAAACCCTGCTGACAGAGTCATCAAAAAGAAGAAGAGACTGCTGCATGACTTGGGGCTCAGACTGCTTGCCTGATTTGCAAGGGGGTGAGGTTAAAGACGGTTGGACATCGGCTGCAGGTGCCAACTCTGACCTTTCTGCAGTAGACTGGGTGGAAGACAATGTGAAGGAACTGGAGGCACTGTCAGCAGCGAACCAATCTACTATCGCCTCTACTTTTTCTGGCCTCATCACTTCTAGAGGCGCATGATGCCCTACCAAATACTGCTGCATGTTCTGTCGCCTACTCACACTTGAGGAAGGTGCTTCACTTGTGCGTGTAGCTGGCACAGATCAACCACATCCTCTCCTTGCAACAGGAGCTCTACCAGCAGCACCACGACCCAGGCCACGGCCCCTATTTGACGGTCTCCTCATATTTCTGTAATTTATGATCTTGCCCTAAAAAGGTGTTTATTGAATAGCAGAACAAAACAACAACAGTATCGCACGGGTGTATCTCACAGTCAAATATGCAAACTATGCCGCAATTTAATTTTTTTTTACCCCAAAAGGGTGTTTATTAAATAGCGGAATAGAAAGACAGTATACAAATACAACGGGTGTATCTCACAGTCAAATATGCAAAGTATGCTGCAAATTTAGTTTTTTTCACCCCAAAAGGGTGTAAATTGAATAGCGGAATAGAAAAAAGGATATAAAACGGTGTATCTCACACGTACAAACACAGACTAGGCCCCGATTACAATTTTTTGTACCCTAAAGGGAGGATGAGGAAGAGGAGTAGGAGGAGTTCGGAACAGGAGGCAAACTGAAGCGCCCTGCAATCCTTGGCGGTGGAAGGAGATGCTCCAAACAAATTTAAAAGGTGTATATCACACGTACCGATACAGACTATGCAGTAATTTAATTTTTTTCACCCCAAAAGGTTGTATATTGAATAGCGGAATAGAACATTTTTTATAAAATGGTGTATCTCACACGTACAAACACAGACTAGGCCCTGATTACTATTTTTTGTACCCTAAAGGGAGGATGAGGATGAGGAAGAGGAGTAGTAGGAGTTTGGAACAGGAGGCAAACTGAAGCGCCCTGCAATCCTTGGCGGTGGAAGGAGATGCGCCAAACAAATTTAAAAGGTGTGTCTCACACGTACCGATACAAACTATGCCGTAATTTAATTTTTTTCCCCCCAAAAGGGTGTATATTGAATAGCGGAATAGAAAAAATGTTATAAAATGGTGTATCTCACACGTACAAACACAGACTAGGCCCCGATTACAATTTTTTGTACCCTAAAGGGAGGATGAGGATGAGGAAGAGGAGTAGGAGGAGTTCGGAACAGGAGGCAAACTGAAGCACCCTGCAATCCTCAGCGGTGGAAGGAGATGCGCCAAACAAATTTAAAAGGTGTATCTCACACGTACCAATACAGACTATGCCGTAATTTAATTTTTTACACTCCAAAAGGGTGTATATTGAATAGCGGAATAGGAAAAATTTTATAAAACGGTGTATCTCACATGTACAAACACAGACTAGGCCCGATTACAATTTTTTGTACCCTAAAGGGAGGATGAGGATAAGGAAGAGGAGTAGGAGGAGTTCGGAACAGGAGGCAAACTGAAGCACCCTGCAATCCTCGGCGGTGGAAGGAGATGCGCCAAACAAATTTAAAAGGTGTATCTCACACGTACCGATACAGACTATGCCGTAATTTAATTTTTTACACTCCAAAAGGGTGTATATTGAATAGCGGAATAGGAAAAATTTTATAAAATGGTGTATCTCACACGTACAAACACAGACTAGGCCCCAATTACAATTTTTTGTACCCTAAAGGCAGGATGAGGATTAGGAGGAGTTTGGAACAGGAGGCAAACTGAAGCACCCTGCAATCCTCGGCGGTGGAAGATGCGCCCCAAAAATTGTAAAGGTGTATCTCACACGTACCGATACAGACTGTGCCGCAATTTAATTCTTTTTACCCCAAAGGGTATAGATTGAATAGCAGAATAGAAAATATGATATAAAAAGGTGTATCTCACACGTACAAATTCAGACTAGGCCCCGATTACTATGTTTTGTACCCTAAAGGCAGGATGAGGAGTAGGAGGAGTTCAGAACAGGCAGGAGGCAAACTGAAGCACCCTGCAATCCTCGGCGGTGGAAGATGCGCCCCAAAGATTTGGAATGTGTATCTCACACATACCGATACAAACTATGCCGCAATTTAATTCTTTTTACCCCAAAGGGTGTATATTGAATAGCGGAATAGAAAAAATGTTATAAAACGGTGTATCTCACACGTACAAACACAGACTAGGCCCCGATTACAATTTTTTGTACCCTAAAGGGAGGATGAGGATGAGGAAGAGGAGTAGGAGGAGTTCGGAACAGGAGGCAAACTGAAGCGCCCTGCAATCCTCGGCGGTGGAAGGAGATGCGCCAAACAAATTTAAAAGGTGTATCTCACACGTACCGATACAGACTGTGCCGCAATTTAATTCTTTTTACCCCAAAGGGTATAGATTGAATAGCAGAATAGAAAATATGATATAAAAAGGTGTATCTCACACGTACAAACTCAGACTAGGCCCCGATTACTATGTTTTGTACCCTAAAGGCAGGATGAGGAGTAGGAGGAGTTCAGAACAGGCAGGAGGCAAACTGAAGCACCCTGCAATCCTCGGCGGTGGAAGATGCGCCCCAAAGATTTGGAATGTGTATCTCACACATACCGATACAAACTATGCCGCAATTTAATTCTTTTTACCCCAAAGGGTGTATATTGAATAGCGGAATAGAAAAAATGTTATAAAACGGTGTATCTCACACGTACAAACACAGACTAGGCCCCGATTACAATTTTTTGTACCCTAAAGGGAGGATGAGGATGAGGAAGAGGAGTAGGAGGAGTTCGGAACAGGAGGCAAACTGAAGCGCCCTGCAATCCTCGGCGGTGGAAGGAGATGCGCCAAACAAATTTAAAAGGTGTATCTCACACGTACCAATACAGACTATGCCGTAATTTAATTTTTTACACTCCAAAAGGGTGTATATTGAATAGCGGAATAGGAAAAATTTTATAAAACGGTGTATCTCACATGTACAAACACAGACTAGGCCCGACTACAATTTTTTGTACCCTAAAGGGAGGATGAGGATAAGGAAGAGGAGTAGGAGCAGTTCGGAACAGGAGGCAAACTGAAGCACCCTGCAATCCTCGGCGGTGGAAGGAGATGCGCCAAACAAATTTAAAAGGTGTATCTCACACGTACCGATACAGACTATGCCGTAATTTAATTTTTTACACTCCAAAAGGGTGTATATTGAATAGCAGAATAGGAAAAATTTTATAAAACGGTGTATCTCACACGTACAAACACAGACTAGGCCCGATTACAATTTTTTGTATCCTAAAGGCAGGATGAGGATGAGGAGTAGGAGGAGTTTGGAACAGGAGGCAAACTGAAGCACCCTGCAATCCTCGGCGGTGGAAGATGCGCCTCAAAAATTGGAAAGGTGTATCTCACACGTACCGATACAGACTATGCCGCAATTTAATTCTTTTTACCCCAAAGGGTGTAGATTGAATAGCGGAATAGAAATTATGATATAAAAAGGTGTATCTCACACGTACAAACTCAGACTAGGCCCCGATTACTATGTTTTGTACCCTTAAGGCAGGATGAGGAGTAGGAGGAGTTCGGAACAGGCAGGAGGCAAACTGAAGCACCCTGCAATCCTCGGCGGTGGAAGATGCGCCCCAAAAATTTGGAAGGTGTATCTCACACGTACCGATACAGACTATGCCGCAATTTAATTCTTTTTACCCTAAAGGGTGTAGATTGAATAGCGGAATAGACAATATGATATCAAAAGGTGTATCTATCTCACACGTACATACCCAGACTAGGCCCTGATTACTATTTTTTGTACCCTAAAGGCAGGATGAGGAGTAGGAGGAGTTCGGAACAGGCAGGAGGCAAACTGAAGCACCCTGCAATCCTCGGCGGTGGAAGATGCGCCAAACAAATTTAAAAGGTGTGTCTCACACGTACCGATACAGACTATGCCGTAATTTAATTTTTTTCACCCCAAAAGGGTGTATATTGAATAGCGGAATAGAAAAAAATTTATAAAACGGTGTATCTCACACGTACAAACACAGACTAGGCCCGATTACAATTTTTTGTACCCTAAAGGGAGGATGAGGATAAGTAAGAGGAGTAGGAGGAGTTCGGAACAGGAGGCAAACTGAAGCACCCTGCAATCCTCGGCGGTGGAAGGAGATGCGCCAAACAAATTTAAAAGGTGTATCTCACACGTACCGATACAGACTATGCCGTAATTTAATTTTTTACACTCCAAAAGGGTGTATATTGAATAGCGGAATAGGAAAAATTTTATAAAATGGTGTATCTCACACGTACAAACACAGACTAGGCCCCAATTACAATTTTTTGTACCCTAAAGGCAGGATGAGGATGAGGATTAGGAGGAGTTTGGAACAGGAGGCAAACTGAAGCACCCTGCAATCCTCGGCGGTGGAAGATGCGCCCCAAAAATTGTAAAGGTGTATCTCACACGTACCGATACAGACTGTGCCGCAATTTAATTCTTTTTACCCCAAAGGGTATAGATTGAATAGCAGAATAGAAAATATGATATAAAAAGGTGTATCTCACACGTACAAACTCAGACTAGGCCCCGATTACTATGTTTTGTACCCTAAAGGCAGGATGAGGAGTAGGAGGAGTTCAGAACAGGCAGGAGGCAAACTGAAGCACCCTGCAATCCTCGGCGGTGGAAGATGCGCCCCAAAGATTTGGAATGTGTATCTCACACATACCGATACAAACTATGCCGCAATTTAATTCTTTTTACCCCAAAGGGTGTATATTGAATAGCGGAATAGAAAAAATGTTATAAAACGGTGTATCTCACACGTACAAACACAGACTAGGCCCCGATTACAATTTTTTGTACCCTAAAGGGAGGATGAGGATGAGGAAGAGGAGTAGGAGGAGTTCGGAACAGGAGGCAAACTGAAGCGCCCTGCAATCCTCGGCGGTGGAAGGAGATGCGCCAAACAAATTTAAAAGGTGTATCTCACACGTACCAATACAGACTATGCCGTAATTTAATTTTTTACACTCCAAAAGGGTGTATATTGAATAGCGGAATAGGAAAAATTTTATAAAACGGTGTATCTCACATGTACAAACACAGACTAGGCCCGACTACAATTTTTTGTACCCTAAAGGGAGGATGAGGATAAGGAAGAGGAGTAGGAGCAGTTCGGAACAGGAGGCAAACTGAAGCACCCTGCAATCCTCGGCGGTGGAAGGAGATGCGCCAAACAAATTTAAAAGGTGTATCTCACACGTACCGATACAGACTATGCCGTAATTTAATTTTTTACACTCCAAAAGGGTGTATATTGAATAGCGGAATAGGAAAAATTTTATAAAACGGTGTATCTCACACGTACAAACACAGACTAGGCCCGATTACAATTTTTTGTATCCTAAAGGCAGGATGAGGATGAGGAGTAGGAGGAGTTTGGAACAGGAGGCAAACTGAAGCACCCTGCAATCCTCGGCGGTGGAAGATGCGCCCCAAAAATTGGAAAGGTGTATCTCACACGTACCGATACAGACTATGCCGCAATTTAATTCTTTTTACCCCAAAGGGTGTACATTGAATAGCGGAATAGAAATTATGATATAAAAAGGTGAATCTCACACGTACAAACTCAGACTAGGCCCCGATTACTATGTTTTGTACCCTTAAGGCAGGATGAGGAGTAGGAGGAGTTCGGAACAGGCAGGAGGCAAACTGAAGCACCCTGCAATCCTCGGCGGTGGAAGATGCGCCCCAAAAATTTGGAAGGTGTATCTCACACGTACCGATACAGACTATGCCGCAATTTAATTCTTTTTACCCCAAAGGGTGTAGATTGAATAGCGGAATACAAAATATGATATAAAAAGGTGTATCTCACACGTACAAACTCAGACTAGGCCCCGATTACTATGTTTTGTACCCTAAAGGCAGGATGAGGAGTAGGAGGAGTTCGGAACAGGCAGGAGGCAAACTGAAGCACTCTGCAATCCTCGGCGGTGGAAGATGCGCCCCAAAGATTTGAAATGTGTATCTCACACATACCGATACAGACTATGTCGCAATTTAATTATTTTTACCCCAAAGGGTGTAGATTGAATAGCGGAATAGAAAATATGATATCAAGAGGTGTATCTATCTCACACGTACAGACCCAGACTAGGCCCCGATTACTATTTTTTGTACCCTAAAGGCAGGATGAGGAGTAGGAGGAGTTCGGAACAGGCAGGAGGCAAACTGAAGCACCCTGCAATCCTCGGCGGTGGAAGATGCGCCCCAAAAATTTGGAAGGTGTATCTCACACGTACCGATACAGACTATGCCGCAATTTAATTCTTTTTACCCCAAAGGGTGTAGATTGAATAGCGGAATAGAAAATATGATATCAAAAGGTGTATCTATCTCACACGTACAAACCCAGACTAGGCCCTGATTACTATTTTTTGAACCCTAAAGGCAGGATGAGGAGTAGGAGGAGTTCGGAACAGGCAGGAGGCAAACTGAAGCACCCTGCAATCCTCGGCGGTGGAAGATGCGCCCCAAAAATTTGGAAGGTGTATCTCACACGTACCGATACAGACTATGCCGCAATTTAATTCTTTTTACCCCAAAGGGTGTAGATTGAATAGCGGAATAGAAAATATGATATCAAAAGGTGTATCTATCTCACACGTACAGACCCAGACTAGGCCCCGATTACTATTTTTGTACCCTAAAGGCAGGATGAGAAGAAGGAGGAGTTCGGAACAGGCAGGAGGCAAACTGAAGCACCCTGCAATCCTCGGCGGTGGAAGATGCGCCCCAAAAATTTGGAAGGTGTATCTCACACGTACCGAAACAGACTATGCCGCAATTTAATTCTTTTTACCCCAAAGGGTGTAGATTGAATAGCGGAATAGAAAATATGATATAAAATTGGTGATTTTTCAATAGCACATGTGAACACTGCAGTGTCTTATGTTTTATGTCACGGTCAGTTCTGCAGCAGGCTATGAAGGGAAAGAAAAAGAAAATTCCCCTTTAAGTTTGTCATTTTTAAATAGATTAGTACAGACTATGCCACAATTTAATTTTTTTAACCCAAAAGGGTGTATATTGAATAGTGTAATAGAAAAAAGTGTATAAAATTGAAAATCACTCAATAGCACATGTGAACAACACTCAGCTCTGAGTCAGCAGCAAGCAGGCTATGAAGGGGGGGGGGTAAAAAAATTACCCTTTAACTTGTAGTAAAATATAGCTGATGAACGCTGCACACAACTGACTGATAAAAATAGATTTTTTTCTCCCTCCTCCTCCTCAGTGGGCTCAAGTGAGGGCAAAAAGATTGTTCACTGCACCACCCCCCACACAGCAAAATCGATGTAGACTGTCCCTGTCTAATCGCTCCAGCCTGTCCCTAATATGCTCAAATAACTTTCCCTGCCTACACTCCGACCTGTCCCTGCATTCTTTTCGGACACAATACAATTTTTCACTGTCATTCCCTAATCAGCAGCCAGCACGTATGATGTGTGCTCTCTCCCTAAACTACAGCAGAATGACGCAGCGCGCTGGGGCTCTCGAACTTATAAAGATATGGTCACATGCTTCAGATGGCTAATCACAGCTACTAATACATCAGTCGGCATGGCTGGGATGGTTTAAGGCACACCAGTTAAACGCTTGTTGATTGGCTGTTGAAAGCCCGCCATTAAAAGCGCGCCATTACATACAAAACAGGAAATAAAATGACCGAACACGGATTTTAAACCCGAACATACAGTAAAGTTTTCGGGTCCGTGTTCGGGTAACAAAAATCCAATTATTCGGTACGAATAATACAGTCTGTGTTCGCTCAACTCTACTGGTGGGTAAACTGCCCTTTTAAAAATAGCTGATAGATAAAAGCTGCACAACCAAACTATTAGATCCCAAAAGTTCTTTAAAGAAACAACATGAAGGATGAACATGAGAGAAAGACATTTCTTTCCACCTGAGAATCAGGTCGCTAATACATTGGGTTAACTAAATAGATAATTTAAAAGTACTGTAAAACAAATTTACAATTGAAATGTCAGCTTTACACATATCTTCTCCTGGCTGTTCTTTCATATTTTTCCATTAAAGGTAAAAGTAAATTTTCTGTATACCATTTGCTGAGTAGCACACATTATTAACCTAATAATATGCTGGAAGGGTGGCAGATAAAATACATCATGGCATTAGGCGTACCAAAGGAAGCATGCAAATCATCTTATAATGAGCTTATTTCACTGAAACTAGGCTCCGCAGTCATTTATTTCCCAGAGACTTTTTATATAACACACAGAGTGCATAGATCACTAATTTGGTTGTTTATGCAGAATCTTTTATTCGTATATTGCAGCTTGAACATTTATACATCTTTTCTTCTGATTTCTAGAAGTGCTGATAATTGGCTGTTAGCAAAGTTAAAGGAAAATAGCTAATTCATTATTTTTGGTCAGTTGAATGAAGTATCAGGTCTTAAAATCTGTAATGTTTCTCTGTCTGAAATACAAATATGTATGACATGTTATATGACACATTATAAACATCAGTGTCCCTGCCTTATTCTGTATGGGGAGCCAGAGGCTAGATCTACTCTACTTTCCATATCTAATATAATGAAGAAGATTTACTATACATTATATAATCAAAACTTCATGGACATCCCTCCCAATTTTTGAGCTCGGCTACACAAAGTCAGATCCATGATCCAAGAGATGATTTGATTTGTTTTATGCAGAGTGACCTCAACTCTATTTTAAACCCTTGGGATGAATTGGATCATTAAGTGTGAGCCAGGTCTACTTGTACACCATCATTAACTGACCTCATAAATGCTCTTTGGCTGAATGGACACAAATGCAGTGGGGAGGCAACTCCATACTATGGAATATCCAACAAGATTACAGAGGTGTGATGATTAGATCACAATATTTTGGCCACATAGTGTTTGCACTGAGCCCCAGTGACATAGGCTACCTCTTCTCTAGACCATGTGCCCTTTCTGCTGCGACACAGTGAGTGCAAACACATATAGGGGCATATGGGGCAAGGCAAGTTTACTAACTGTAAATCCTGCATCCTCACATTGGAAACAAAATATATGTTCCTGGATAGAAAACTGTTTGCAGGAGCAGTGATTAAAGGCTTATTTTCTGAATCCTCTAGAGTTGTGAGTGGTATGTCCCAGGGCTCTGGGCTTGGGATCAATTCTGTTTAACCAATTCATAAACAATATAGAGGTTGCAATAAATAGTTTAATCTCAGTGTTTGCTGATGATACAACGCTAAGCAGGGCAAAAACTTCATAACAGGATATAGCAACTTTACAATAAGAACTAATAAAACAGAGGGGTGGGCAGCTTTATGGCAGAGGGCAACCTGTATTTATTATATGTAAAGGCCATTGTGCAGGCTTTAAATAAAAAGTAATGCTAAGAACAGGAACCCTGGTAACCGTGAGTCCCAAATCTTGGGGTTAACTCATTTTTAACCGGTTGCCGACCGCCGCACGACTATATACTGCGGCGGTCAGCCCCGGCCAGGCAGAGTGACGTACCGATACGTCACTTGCCTGTCACTTCCTTGTGAGCTAATAGCAGGCGAGCGCGTGCCCGCGGAGGCTCGTGCCCGACGCGGCTCATTCACAGGGAAGTTAATGTGTGTGACCGGCGGACCCGATGTCCGCCGGTCACTCGCCGATCGTCGGTACAGAGGGAGAAAGTCAGGCGGCTGATGTAAACAAGCCGCCTGTCATTCTCCCCTGTGTAGAAACAGTGTTCAGACAGTTCTACTATGTAGGACAGTTGATCACTGTTCCTACACTAGTAGCTACAGCCAATCACAGTAGAAAGCATGCCCCTAGGGACACACACCACCCCTCCCTCCCCAATAAAGTTAACCCCTTCCCTGCCAGTTTCATTTTGCAGTAACAGTGCATATGTATAGCACTGATTACTGCAGTAATGTCACTGGTAACCCCAAAAGTGTCAAAAATGTCAGTCAAGGGTCCGATCTGTCTGCCGCAATGTCGCAGTACCGCAAAAAAAATCGCAGATCACCGCCATTACGCGTTAAAAAAAAACACCAAAAATGACAGAAATCTTTCCCTTAGTTAGTAAATGCAATAACTTTTGCACAAACCAATCAAAATACGCTTTTTGCAATTTTTTTTACCAAACATATGTAGCAGAAAACAAATTGGCCAAAAATGTTAAAAAATTTTGATTTTTACATTTTTTTTGGGGGGAATTTCATATAAAAAATGAGAAAAATATTGTTATTTTTGCAAAATTTACGCTCTTTTTTTGTTTATAGCGCAAAAAGTAAAAATCGCACAGGTGATCAAATACCACCAAAAGAAAGCTCTGTTTGTGGGAAAAAAAGGACGTCAAATTAGTTTAGGTACAGCGTTGCACGACCGCGCAATTGTCCGTTAAAATCACGCAGTAAAAAATCGCGAAAAACCCCCTGGTCGGAATGGGGGTAAAATCTTCCGGGGCTTAAGTGGTTAAGAAAGAGCAAGGGTCAAACCATCAAATACAACCAAGTAAACAACATTTTTCTAATTTTCTTGTAACTACAGAGTAGATGACATAAAGTATATTTCCTGACACACTGATATTTTTTTGGTCTTTGCCAAACCCTGTCTAGTATAACATGTTGATTCTCAACACAACTCACAGAGAGCAGTAAAGCTATGGACTCAGGTGGAGATTGTTAACTGAATGTATTAGAGTCAAAAGAATTACTAGGCTGAAATCAGTGTGTGGCGGCCTAGCTTGTTTACTACATGCTTTTATTGCTAGCTGTGTCCCCGCTGGAAAGATTTACCCTCTCAATCTGAACTGAGGATGGGAGAATAAAAATCGTACAGCTATTACCTTAACTAGAGGTGACAGTAATGCTTTCAATGGGGACACCTAGTCCTGTGATAGCTATCTAAGATACGATTTCCCCTTATTTAATAGAGATTTCTTTTATTTCCTGTTGTGTCTGACCTTTAATCCTTCCCTGTTCTATCCAAAAATTAAGAATAAAAAATTAATTATTAAAAAGCATTGAAGTTATGTGACCAATGACCTTGTAAACAGTGTTTAGTTTTCATATTCAATATCATAGCTTTCAACTATGCTTCATTTGGAGGGACTGTCCGTATTTTGGAATCCTCTGTTCTCCATGCTTCCATCTGTCTTTCCTCCATTTTTGTCTCTCTTTTTATACTGCGTATTGACTCCTATAAAAAAGAAAATACACATTTTAATGACTGAAAGCGTTACATAGTATTAAAGTTTTTGTTGCACACATTTAGTATGTATATTTTTACATTTGTTATGTTGAATAAATATATAAATGGTCCCTGTACTGGAAATAATTTTCCCTTTTTCCTACCCACATCTGTTGGCAAATAAACACTCCTCAGTGTTTTAAATCAAACGTAAAATATATATACCAGCTCTATATTGCTATCTGTGCTATAACTCCATGATACACATAGGCGTGTGCAGGGGTTGTGCCTGGGCACAGCCTATTCACCCTTTGTGGCACAGATTCCCCCTGCTGATATTTCACCAAAGCCCCCCAACGTAGCTGCTAAAAAATTGTAAAAATAATACAAAAATAATAATAATAAAAATAAAAAATTACTGACACCAATATCTGCCCTACTGACATATCCACTGCTCTACTGACACCATCCACTGCTCTACTAACACCGTTAATACATTTTAACAAGTTTTTTTAAATTTATTTATAAGAGTGCGTGTGTCTGTATATACTCTACATATAGATATACATATACATATACATATACATACACAGACTTACCTACATATACACACACACACACGCACATGTATATTTTAGCTTTGCGGTGCATACCCTAATGCAATAGGCTACGCACATCTTTGATTATACAAATGTATCTGGTTGACAGGAAATCCAAGTCCCCCCCCCCCCCCTTCCACCAGGAGTTGAAGGCTGTGGTCCAAGTTCACTCCTTATGTTCCTCAGCTCAGACCTGGCATTTAGTGCACAAATATTAATAATAAAGGCCTTTGAGAACGTCAACAGATGTGACGAAATGCGCCAGGACGTGGACCGCACAGCGTAACTCACGTGACACACCATTGGAACGCAAGCCGGAATCACCTCCGCTCGCCACTCTGCATGGTCGTATTGTATGTCACGGATATCAGCACAATATATTCTTGCTGGAACCTGCTGATTTGCTGTTAAACTTTGCTACCTTTTGGGAATAAACCTTTTATTACAATATTACACTATCTGGAGTTTATCTTTTTATCTATTACAACCTGAGCTGCTCTATTGATCCGTGAGGAGGAAAATCACCAGCGGCAGAGGAGGATACTTAAAGGAAACTTGCCATTAAGCTTGATTGGTCTTAATATTATACAATATGTGAGACCCACTCTATTTGGTAAGTTACCCACCTTATAATTTATTGCACGGGAAGAAGGCTTCAAGCACCTGCACTTTTACCAGTCACTATTTATGTTTTTGAAAGAGCACTGGTACATCCCCTAAGAAAAGGAATTTTCACGGATTTTATATTTAATAGTTTTTTTCACATATTTATACTTTGAATATTTTTATACACAAGATGGACTTTTATTCATAAATCTTATGTTTATAAATTGTTGATATTGGATGATTGATTGGCACTAGTTGTTTGCACAGTTGCACTTTATTGGGAATTTATGATTTTATGTATCATTATTGCACAGATTTATGGTTTATATATTTTAGTATGCGCTGTAGATAGCCCTATTTTTAGGACTATTTTCATCAATAATAAATATGACTTATCAAAAAGTCCCAAAACATGAAGAATGGTGATTATGAGTGAAGTATAACAATACTTGAATATGAATACAAACACATGCTGTGTTATCCACCACCCCATGCAAGTCTGCTTACCAGATAGCACAGGTAATGGAGCCAAACAGCCACTAGGGTAGTTAAGATAAGCCGATGTTCACATAAAAAAACAATAGGGGATCCATAGTGTAAAACAGTTACAACATTTTTATATCCCCTTTTGGAATTTCAATGGGATGGCAATGCTTATCTCCCTCTGTAAAGCAATCTATTGTGGAATGCTTTTTCAGATGGTGATATAGCAGGGGCTGCCATGTTTTTAGGAGGCAATTCTCCACCCCCCTGAATGTCTATTTTGTTTTTGCTTTTTTTTTTTTTTTAATTTCCAAGGGGGATTTTCTTTTAAAAAACTGCACCACCAAGTGTGAAATGGGCGCATTTGAGAACTGTCCTTTCGACACCTGCCAAATTAAAATTGTCGCAAAGCATTGCAGCCATGGGATGTGTACAGCCCCATTTACCTGTAAAGGTAGAATTTAGGTAAGTGGTTGGGGGGGGCAGTAAAACCACAGCTAAATCCCAACTAAATTCCTGGCCCCTAAAACCTAATTTACTTCTTAAATCATTACCCAGCTCTTTTGTTTTTTTCAAATTTTAATTCATCTGTCAGAACTAGGGGGACAAACAGAAAAATACATCTTCATTAGCATGCAGGCAAGCTTTATATACATGCCTGCTTGCCTATTGCTGCTTGAAGCTTTGCCAATTCTGAATAAAATAGGCGGCAGTTGTTCTGGATGTTTGCTATTCCTGGAAGCTGCTCATTATGAAGTTTGTCAGAAGCCTGCCAAATTCAGCTAGCTGGGTACACCCCTGTGTGATGGCATCTGCAGATAAGTCTCACTGGAAGTTCATAGATTTGGACACACAGCCGGGAGGGATACAGCACAGAGATATATTCATTAATGCCACTGTGAAGAGTGGAACATAATTCTATGACAGAGTCTTACTAGTAACATAATAAGTGAACCAATATGGCTAACGGTGTTAATTACTGTGACGACGCTGATACTAATGGAAAGTGAGTTTGGTTTTGTCAGTAGTCATTATTCTTCTTCTCATTACTAATACATTTGCTATGCTCTTTATTCCTTAAACAAAATTAAAACGCTGATGTGGAATTTTTTATACGATATAATGAAAGCAAGCAAGAAGTTTAGTTATAAGAATTTTATAATCATAAAACTGTATCATAGAACAAACCCTTGGGAGCAGAAAAGTAAAGTGTCACTTTTGACAAATTTGATATTTCACCAGTGAAATAGGTAGCTTGTAAATGTATTTCATATTTCAAGTCCATGGCCAATTATAAAATATATGTTTGCTTATTACCATATCATTGCCTAAAGCTGAACTCCAGGTCCGAAAACGTTTATTTAAATATATTACTCAATAGCCACAAAGAATATGTACACACTTTGTGTGCACCAAATGCCTTTGCGAACCCAGATATTACCATGAAGACAATTACAAGAAGCTCCCGCACAGGCAAAGTTTTACACTATATTAGTGCACAGATTTGGAAGAAATGCACAAAAGACATCAAGATCCAAGCGAGAATACAAATCCTTCTCATATTTAGACAAGATGTGCTTATTCCAGAGTTCAGCTTTGAATATCTCACCATTTTAAAGTGTCCCTAATCCCAAACAATACAGCAAAATATGATTTTGTACATATCCCTGAAATGGTAAAATGCTTCTCCTTTATTGTCTGATTTTTCTAATGTCCTGCTTTCAGTAAAATCGTCTAGGGCAGCCTTTTTTAACCAGGGTGCCCAGGTACCCTGGGGTGCCTTAACCTTCCTAGCGGTATTCCCGAGTGTGGCTCGGGGTAAATTTCAGAGCCAAAAGCGGTAACCCCGAGCCACACTCGGGGTACCGCTAGGAAGATTGCTGGATCCTGAAAGCGGGGTTACTTACCTTGTCACCGGGATCCAGCGAAGTATTTCGACGGTGTCTGGCGGCGGATCTTCCTTCCGATCCTCTCCGTGCCCCTGCTTCCGTCTCCTGCAACATGACGTTCGCAGGGGGGTGGAACCGGCGGCAAATTCAAATGTAAAACACACCAAACACACTGATACATTGCAAAATAAATTAAAAAATCACATTAGTTTGCCACCCAGTGCCCTTTCCTGCAGTTTTACTGTACTTTTTATGTATTTAAATATATATATATATATATATATATATATATATAATATATGTATACACACACACACACATACACATATATATATATATATATATATATATATATATACAGTGTATATATATATGTATATATATGTATACATACATACTTTAACTTATTTATAGTTTTTTATTATATTATAATTTATGATTTTGTGTTTCAAACTTTATCATACCCGAGATGTTATAAAGAAGAACGCACAGTAAAAAAAAAATCATATGTAAATAGTTGGTTTGGGCTGCTCATTCTTAAGAATTACTTGCAAAATAATGGTAGTGCTTTCAGCACCTAAAATCCGAAAGAATCATACCGCCAGGGAGGTTAAGGTTTCTTTAGAGGTGCCTTGGCAAAATGCCTAAAATTTGCCCCAAAATTGTATACAAGCCGGTGGGTAGATAAAACCTGCCATTTAGTTACACAAAGCCACAAGTTTTCAATGTACACCATTACAACCTTCTAGCTGCCAACCTTATAACACCCAATGACATCATCGATTGATAAGGAGGATGTCAGTTACATAGTAAATGAGGTGGAATAAAGACAATAGTCCATCCAGTTTAACCTGTGTAGGTTTGTGTGGACGTATTCATTCCCTTTCTTGCATATTATGCTTGTTTGTCCCACCCTTGCCTCTCTCCATCAGCTTTGGGGTATCATTAGCTAAGTGATGGAGAAAAATGAAGGAAGAAGAGAAACATTGGAATACCAGCCAGTACCAGTTTGCAACGGTTTATTTTCTTTGGAAGAATAAATCACCTCTAACGTTGGGTGTGCTGCATGTATTGATGTTTCTGCATTATGTAAAACTATTAGAATAGTTTTTACATTTTAGAATGGGGAGCCTCAAGACTGTCCAGAATTTTGGAGGGTGCCTGGAGATTCTCTATAATTTTAAAGAGTACCTTGACTGAAAAAAGGTTGAGAAACACTACTCTAGGGTGACAACTGCCTACTCTGTTCAGCTGCAGCTTTGTTATCCTTAACTACACACCCCTGAGCTGAACAACAAGCAGCCTTGTTCTGCCATAGTTACCCATAAAGGCTGTAATGCTCAGCATGCATATATACACAGTGAGTTCTTATAAGGTGTTTACATCATATGCACATATGTTTATTCAAACAATCCGGCAAGGGAGGTAAAATCAGACTGTTGAGCTGCAGTTTTATGGCCCTCTGCTGACCTCCCACTGACTAAGGGCATGCAGCCGCTCAGAGGCTGTATCCAACTACCCATGCCACGGCCCCATGTTTGCTTTGGCCATTGGATTTCCCATTCATTTCTGTACGGGAGAAAGTGGTCACCAGGGCTATAGTGAAGGTATTTTTTCTGAATGATGACACAAAAGCAATAAAAAAACTCAAAGGGGTTTAAACCTTTCCAAAAATGGTTGTATATACACAGTACATACAATTGTGTTTGAAAAAAGAAGAGCAGTGTGCATGTTTTAAAGAAATAGTTTTGCAAAATGAAAGCTTTCTTTAACCACTTAAGCCCCGGAAGACTTTACCCTCTTCCTGACCAGGGCCTATTTTGCAATTCGGCACTGCCTGACTTTAACGGACAATTGCGCGGTCATGCGATGCTGTACCTGAACGAATTTGACGTCCTTTTTTTCCCACAAACAGAGCTTTCTTTTGGTGGTATTTGATCACCTGTGCAATTTTTTGATCATGCGATATAAACAAAAAAATGTGTAAATTTTGCAAAAATAACAATATTTTTCACATTTTTTTATATGAAATTCCCCCCCCAAAAAAATGTAAAAATCAAAACTTTTTAACATTTTAGGCCAATTTCTTTTCTGCTACATATGTTTGGTAAAAAAAATCGCAAAAAGCGTGTTTTGATTGGTTTGCGCAAAAGTTATTGCGTTTACTAACTAAGGGAAAGATTTTTGTCATTTTTGTTGTTTTTTTTTAACGCGTAATGGCGGCGATCTGCGATTTTTTTTGCGGGACTGCGACATTGCAGCGGACAGATCGGACCCCTGACTGACATTTTTGACACTTTTGGGGTTACCAGTGACATTTCTACAGTAATCAGTGCTATACATATGCACTGTTACTGTAAAATTACACTGGCAGTTAAGGGGTTAACTTTTTTTGAGAGGGAGGGGTTAAGTGTGTCCCTAGGGGCGTGCTTCTAACTGTGATTGAGGCTTGAGGTGTAAGAACAGAGATCAACGGTCCTACAATAGTAAAACTGTATGATCACTATTCTTACACAGGGAAGAATGACAGGTGGCTTGTTTACATTAGCCGCATGCCTTTCTCCCGGTGTAACGGACGATCGCGATTGCCCGGCGGACATTGGGTCCGCCGGGCAGACGCGCAGGGGTTCCGTGACTGAGCGGGAGCGCGCATCCGGCGGCGCACGCTCGCTCCCCAGAGCCCCACAAGCTAGTGACGTACCGATACGTCACTTTGCCTGTGAGGGGCTGACCGCCGCAGTATATGTACTTGCGGCGGTCGGCAAGTGTTTAATCTGCAAAAAAATGTTTTGACTGCAGCATACCTCTCAGCTTCCTAAACTGCATGCTAGATCTGTCTTGAGTAATTAATTTCCAGCGATGCATCAATGTACATGAGGATAAATAGCCCTCACTTTGTGCGATATTGCTGATTAAAAATGTGCTTAGGGATGAGCTGAACTGTCCTGGGTTCGTTGAACTTCAAAGTAGTTTGAATGCTGAACCAGATTGAGATCAATGAAAGACAAATCTGTTCAATAAAAAATGCCAATTTTTTTGGATGGTAAGCAAAGGCTTTTTTTTATTAAAATTATGTGGAGGACAGGGAAGGGGTAGGGGATGGGCAATGCCCTGGGAACATGCACCAGTGCAAACATTTTGTTTTGTTTTTTCTTTTATTTGGCTAAGAGTAGTTTTTTTTTTCTTTTTTAAAGTTCTGATATGTATGAAGGAAAAGTGGTTATCGTCAAATGACATTCCCTTTTGGCTTCTATTTTTACAAAAATGCCACACAGACCCCTCCAAAGCCCCCCCCCCCCCAAAAAAAATGCATACCAGACCCTGGTATGCATTTTAAAGGGGACCTCGTACATTTTGCTGGGCATCCTCATGCAAAAAAAGCCCCCCCTAAAAATCCATACCAGACTCTGAGCATGCATCTGGCCAGGAAATAGAGTGAGGATGAGTGTGCCCTCACCTCCATACCATGTGTTTAACATGGTATGGAGGTGAGGAACCCCTTCCTTAAAGCGGAGTTCCCCCCTCTTTTTCTTCTTTCCGGATTTCTGTGGGGAAAAGCAGGTTAAAAAATAATTGGACATTTTTTTTTGGGGGGGGGGGGTCACTTACCTTATCTTAGGGGCATCTCTGTCCGACTTCCTTTTTCTGCGGCCACGGCCCTAGACGTCACTTCCGGTTTTGCATTCCTTCTGGGAGATGAGAGTCATCAATCCCAGGACGTAATGGGAATGGCCGGCCGCTACTCTGATTGCCGATCACAATCGACAGTGCATGCGCGAGATTGCGATCGGCATTCTGGGAGCCGGAAACCAGGAAGAAGGTCACAGCGGCTTCAGACGCCCACACCAGAGATGGCAGCGCTCTGCAATCAATTTTAAAGGTAAGATTTTATCTTAATTCAATTACTGTCCTGTACTGTAATGTGGGGTTAGTGTTAGTGTAATTGGTGTTAGCTTAGGATTAGGGGGGTATTTTTATCTCAAAAATGTGTATGTGGCTGGAACTCTGCTTTTAAGTCACATTGTCTTCATGTTGATGAGAACAAGACTCTCTTTCCCAGTGGTTGTGGTAGTTTGTGAGCAGGGGATTATCAGAATCTGGAAGCCTCCATTAAAAATAAACAGGCCTCCAGATACTGGCCCCTCATACATGAATGAATAAGGAGTATAAAGCACAGCTCTATTCATGCACAAAAACCTACACACACATATTTGACAAGTCCTTTATTACAAAACAATACCAAAAAAGGTCCCTGTTGTAAATCATGCTGCCTGCCAACTCAGTGAAATTAAAAACCCGATGGACCCGGCGCATACAACTGATCACAATGGTACTCCTGTTGAATGAGTGCTCCCCAAGCTGTCATCAGCTATAGTTTAGCTGGCTGATCATATAAACTCATCCTGGATCTGAGCTGAAAAAAAATGAGAAAGCAGTGTGGCAAGATCTGCCAAAATATTAGAGTGCATCATGATGCTGCAGTGTCCTCAAAGCTCCAGACAGACAGACTCTTTCTAGGTAAATAAATTAATATGCGCTATATATATATATATATATATATATATATATATATATATATATATATATATATATATATATATATATACATATATATATATATATATATATATATATATATATATATATATATATATATATATATACAGTATATATACTGTGTATATATATGTATATATATGTGTATATATATATATATATATATATATATATATATGTATATATATTGATGCAGGGCTTTTTTTCTCAGAGAATATGGTGCAGGAACTCCCCCCCTTGCTCAGCCCTTGTAAGCGCCCCCTACCCACCTCTGAACACCGCACCTTAGTCCCACCCCCCTACCCACCTCCCAATACCACCCTTTTTAGAGAATACAGAACCAAATATCAATTGTGGTGCTAAATAGTTTGTACGTCATTTCCTAACGATAATTAGAAAAGCAGTAAAATAGATCCCCTGCAGCCAGCAACAATAGAACCCCCCCATCAACAACAGATCCCCCAAGCAACAAAATAATTCACCCGAGCAACAAAAGATCCCCTGCAGCAACAATAGATTCCACTCCTCAAACAATAGACCCCCCCATACAGCAACAATGGACCACCCACAACAAAATACCACACCCAGCAACAACAGATTCACCCCAGTAACATTAGAGCCTCACAGAAGCAACAACCAATCTCCCAGCAGCCAGCATCAACAGATCCTTCAGTAGCCAGCAATAATAGACCCCTCCCTCAACAGTAGATCCCTCCCAGCAGCATAAGACCTCCCCAGTAACAATAGACCCCCCACCAGCAAAAATAAATGTCACACAAAAACAGATCCCCACCAATCACGATAGATCCCCCAGCAGCCAACATCAATATACCCTCCAGCACACCCCTTACAATTACATTCAGTGCTGGAGGTGTCGGAACTGCGTTCCCCCGCGTTCCTGCTGAAAAAAAAACCCTTTATTGATGTATAGAAATTACAATGAATTAATATTCAAAGCAAACTTACCCATTAATACATGTCTCCATGGTTTATTTTGTTGAGAAATCACTTTGAGCCCCCCTCCCTCCTATAGCTTTTTTAACTGTGGCCACCTTGAGTAAAGGTAGATGATGATTTATTTAGCATTTACTTCCTGGAATCCATCTGCCCTTAGGCCAGCCATGCAGGCTGGAACAGGTGTTTAGATGAGAAAGTTCCTCCTCCCCTCCTCCAGATAAAAAAATGGCCATGAAGACTCCTGGGATATATGACATCATTTTGGCCTAAGTCATGAATCAGGAAGCAACTAAAGAAATGTAAACTAGTTTAAAACAAGTAAATATAATATACCTTCCTATCCATTTACTAATGCTAGCAGCATATGGATTAAAAATAGCTAATGTTGATTGAGAGGGTACATTTCAGCTTTAATAACATGAAGGACAAATTGCAAACTGCATTCACTATTAATCTTTTACTGATTCGATTGCAGGAAACTGAAATCTGATAGGTTTCAATGAGCTAGTGCATTTTGCTCATCATCAGCGCTCTTTATCCTGCCTTATCAAATAACCCTTCATGTTTCTACTTTTATTCTCACAATTGCTCTGCTTAGATTTTCTTAGTAATTCACGGCAGGGAATGTTACATATTTAACCTGCGATTTCCAAATATGTCCAAAACAGATTACATTGAAATGCATTCTGAAAGGCTTTGCCTCCCACAGGGTTAAAAGTGGCAGTGAAGTGAGTAGTTCTGTAATTACAGTTTACAGCAGCAACCACACTGCTACAGAGAATAGGAGGAAGGTCATCAGTCCAGCAGAAGTATTTTGCAGAAGATTGCCAGTCTTTTCCCTCTCTAGGGAATGCACTGACAGAAATAGCGCAGCTCGGAATAAGATTGTTTCGGAACCTCTCTAAGTAACACAATGACAGACACTGCGTTAAGCATGAGAAGTTGGGAGCAACAGAAAAACATTCCTTTTGATAAGTAAATTAATAAACCCATTTTATGTAAATATTTTTTTAATCAAGTTCAACAATTAACATAGCTTAAAGTTACATTTAAAAAATGATGGACTATAATTTGCAATTTCCACCTTGAGTCCACAGATTGTTTTTCAGTTATTCCATTTACACAGAAATGACATGGAAGCTGCCTAATTATTTGTGCTCATGTAAGAAAAGTTTTCGCTGTTTGTTTATGCCGAAATAAATTTCCATTTTTTTTTTTTAAAGTGCCTAGTCGCTCAGAATCTATATATGCTTCAAATCTTCAAAGACGAGATGCAGATTGTATGATAGGTCTGTCTACAGGGGTTAGTGCCCTTTAATTGTAGCCTCTCCTGTGGCGATGTAGTTAGTGGAGTTAGCGCCCATTTACATGCCGGCTGTGGGTGGGGCCCAAGGGAGTTGGGGTATGGAAGCAGGACACCGCTGATATACCAAAATGTAGTCCTGTGCTGAAGGAGAGAGCCATCTGCAGGGCTTAACTGCCAGGAAGAGGACACACTGGGGGACAGAAAGAGAAACCTCACCATCAATAACCTCCGTCTAGCAGGTCCTGTGGCTTGGTTTAGGACAGCTTTGGGGACTATGTGAGGAGCACCCTTTGTGTGAGGGGGGAAGGTGAACACTGTGTGTGGGACATCTGTGATTAAAGACTGGAAATATCGTATTATCCCCAATGTATTGAAGGCGAGGATCCTCCCGCACACCGTGGATCTCATAAAGGTTCCCAAAAGGGGATAAAACTCACCATAGTGGAAAACTAGTTTAATCAAATAAAAAGAATTGCACTTATATGAAATACTTATACATAGCACATAAAATAGCCGGCCAGCTCCAAAATAGCACCTGTCCTTCCGGGATCGTCTGAACAGCGCGGAGACATCAGCACGTCGCTCCTCCCTCCTTTCCATACACCATCGTAATATCAAATATTACGCTGTATGGAATGGAGAAAAGAGCGATGTGCTGACGTCACAGTGCTGTTCAGACGATCCCGGAAAGACAGGCGCTATTTTTCGGAGCTGGCTGGCTTTTTATGTGCTATGTATATGTATTTGATGTAAGTGCAATACTTTTTATTCGATTAAACTAGTTTGGTTTTACACTATGGAGAGTTTTATCTCCTTTTGAGAACCTTTTTGAGATCCACGGTGTGCGGGAGGATCCTCGCCTTCAATACATTGGGGATAATACAACATTCATCCTTGCCCTTTTGATTCATTGAGAGCTTTAGAGGCCCAATAATCCTGATGGGAATATCTATGGCCCTGGCTGGGTAGTAGCCGCAAGTGGGTTTGCCCTCCATGATAGGGGGTCAATACCGTTCGGTAAGCGTGCAATTTATCAGGTGGAGGTTGCGCTCTTTGTGGTAATTCGATATTACACTAGAGCAGTGGTCCTCAACCCTGGCCTACAGGGCCCACTAACAGGCCAGGTTTGCAAGATAACTGAAATACATCCCAGGTGATATCATTTGCTGCTCAGTGATTGCAGTACTCTAGTCTGCATCTCCCCAAGGTAATACTTAAAATCTGGCCTGTTAGTGGGCCCTGAGGACCGGAGTTGAGGACCACTGCACTAGAGGATATTTTTAATTTTTTCATTTATTTTTTGTTCACAGATATTTTGGTTACTTATTTTTACCCATAAGGACTGAATATCATTATTTTCATTATTTTTGATTTAGGACTATTGCCTTATTGGGATCTTTAATGCTTGCATTTATTTTCAAATGTTATATATTTTCTTAAATATTACACTAATCATATGTGTGTTTAGCGCAGCTCCTTTACACCTTTACACTTAGAAGGCGCTTGTGTTTTCTCCTAGTGGACAGCTGTCCAGGTTGCCATAAGGCCCAGGTCACTGGCAAATATGCAATCCTATATATATAACATTGGTACCTAAGTGAATTGTGTGACCTCACAGTCCCCAATGACACAACAGCTACTGCTCATATACCAGTACTATATATAACAAACCTCCTGTGGTTCAAGTACCATCACTTAAAGAAGCACAAAGGGGCCTTTTATTCACTTGTACCAGTAGCTGTAGCATCTGGACTATGAGTGGAAGATGCTAGGTCCCCAGAGATCATAAGGTTCAATCTCATTTCTAATTCACTGAACAGCCAGACTTTCACAGACCATATATTTTTTTTTTTTCTGAGGGGCTTCAAAGAGAGAATATTGCTATGCCAAATTGTGGGTGTGGTAAAAAAGCATTAGGCTTCTTACACAGTAGCATATGGCACAACCCGCCACCACTTTTCCTTTAAATTGGCTTTTTAAAATATGAAATGCAATAATATAGAAGACATTGATTTCTGCGCATTAATGCACCTTGTATCATGCATTAGCATGTGTTTCATTAAGGTAGGCCAATCATTTTTAATGAACTGCCAATGCACAGTCATTGACATGCAGTATTTTCTTACAAGACAGTGTACCAAAACACAAAATAGTGGCCGCTACTTAGTGTGTTGGAGTGGCATTCAAAATGAACATAATGTGTGTTAATGTGCATTGTGGTAACACTTGCATTAACTAAATGCACTGAATTGCAAAGGTATAATACGTTAAAGCCCTTACTGTAATATAACGTTTTTTGTTTTTAATTTTTTAATTTTTGATTTAAAGATGTGGCACAGATACAATAAAAAGATAGCTTTGCATAGCGTACAATCAGTATTAAGCAGTGTAAGTACAACCAATACTCCGTTCTGTATTGCGAGAGACTAAAGTACAAACTGTAAAAGATTTTATTTTTTAAAGATTTTAAAAGATATTATTTTATTTTAAACTCTTGATCAGCCTCTTTTTTTGGACCCTAAATTGACAATTTCTTTGCAAGTTACTTCCACCAATGAAGGGGTCTTCCATGTTATAAGTGCAGATGAAAACATATCTTTAAACACAGACACGTTCAAGCTAAATCAGTGTTACCAAATACAACTTTGCCCACAGCAGTGTTACATTAATGCTCTAGAATTATCCTCACGTTAATTATCTTCATTTAAAAGTCCAAGTAAACGACACAAGTGCATTAGCAGAAAGACATGTGCTCTCATGACAATCTGGCTATATTTATTTAATGCTCTCCACATTTATACGACTCATTAACATTTCCAACTCCTGGATTATGTATGAACTTTACACAGAAAAGCATTCCACGGGACTTTTAATAGAGCACAATGCCCTTCTATTATCATACATCAGTCACTTTTCTATGGTAATTGTTATGCTAAATTTCCTAACCTGCATATTAAAATGAAAGCCTGAAAAGTCTATCAAAATAGTTAATGTTAATAGTTTCTTAATTGCATTTTAGTATTGATCCTGGGGTGTGTATGAATGGATTTTTCTGTTTTTATCTTTCAATACTTGTATAGCATTTACGTTGCCTAGTGTTTATTCCTAAATACTATTGCGATTTGAAATAAAGTATTTATTCAGACAAGCAGAGAGGGGCTTAAAGTGGTGTAACCCCTCACATATACCCAGTAAGGTGAACAGCCTCAGATGATACACAGAGATGAAACAAATCTTCCAACATAAGTTTTTTATGTATATCTGCTGTCTTCAGTTGTATATATTATTTAGAAAGTGCACATCGTGTTAGAGATTTTCTCTTCCTGTTCAGCACTGGGAGCGTAGTAAAGCCTTACACTGTGTGACAGCTAATTGGAGGAAAGGTACACACCCCCACTCCACATAGGCGGAGGAAAGAAGAGTTGTGCTGTGACAAGACCAGCTGTCTGCTAATCTATTTATAGCAACCTCCCACCACACAAATCTTAGCCTGGTTTTATCTCAGTTGACAGAGAACTTGTCAGAAGTTATCCTGCTGATAACAGAAGAACGGAGCAGAAGAAAGCCATGGGACTCAGGGCTTTGGAGAGAGATACGAAAACACTGCAGATAGATGTGCTTAGGCCAAATTTCATGAATCAGGTTTACATCCACTTTAATGTGTATCTAAATCCAAAAAATAAAAATGTAATGTAGCACTCCCCTAGGCAGGTGCTAGAAGAGAGAGTATAGTTTTGGGATCTTTCAGCTTTTCAGAGAGATTGCCAGGTTAATTTATATTGCTCTCTGCCAGTGGTGGAGCAGATGAGAAGTGGGGTACAGTGATGGGGCAGATGAGCAGGGAAGTACAGAGGTGGGGCAGATGAGCAGGTGAGTACAGCAGTTTGGCAGAAGAGCAGTGGATACAGCGGTGGGCAGAAGAGCTGGAAGGTGCAACAGATGAGCAGTACATTGGTGGGGCAGACAAGAATGGGGTACAATAGTGGGGCAAATGAGGGGAGTAAAGCAGTGAGGCAGATAAGAAAGGGGAGTACAATGGTGGGGCAGATAAGTAAAGGGGTACAGTGGTGTTGGGCAGATGACAAAATAGGTACAGTGGTGGGACAAATGAGTGGGGGGCACAGGGGTGGGGCAGATGGACAGGGGGGTACAGTAATATGAGGTGTAAATGTGCAAGAGTTGGGGCTAATCTGAGCTGTGAAGGTGGAGGAATTGAGGTGATCTGAGGTCTAAAGGTGCAGAATATGAGGCTGATCTGAGGTGTAAATGTGCAGGAATTGGGGCAAATTGTAAAGGTGGAGAAAATAGGGTGATCTGAGGTGTAAAGGTACAGGAACTAGAGCGATTTGAGGTGTGAAGGTGCAGGAATTGGGACTGATATGAAGTGTGAAGATGCTGGATTCGGGGCTGATCTGAGGTTTAAAGGTGCAGGAATTGGGACTGATATGAGTCATGAAGGTGCAGGAGTTGGGCTGATCTGAGGTTTGAAGATGGAGGAATTGGGACTGTACTGAGATGTGAAGATGTAGGAATTGAGACTGATCTGAGGTGTGAAGGTGGAGGAATTGGGATTGAGCTGAGGTGTGAAGGTGCAGAAATTGGACTGATCCGTGGTGTGAAGGTGCAGGAATTGGGGTGATCTGAAGTGTGAAGGTGCAGAAATTGGGGCTGACCTGAAGTGTGAAGGTGCAGAATTTGGCGTGATCTGAGGTGTGATGGTGGAGAAATTGGGGTGATCTGAGGTGTGAAGAGAAGGAATTGGGACTGATTTGAAGTGTGAAAGTGCAGGAATTGGGGCTGATCTAAGGTGTGAAGGTGCAGAAATTGGGGTGACATGAAGTGTAAAGGTGCATGAATTGGGACTGATCTGAGGTGTGAAGGTTGAGGAAATTGGATTGATCTGAGGTTTGAAGATGCAGGAATTGAGACTGATTTGAGGTGTGAAGGTACAGGAATTGGGACCGATCTGAGACATAAAGGTGCCGGAATTAGGCTGACCTGAGGTTTGAATTGGTCCAAATTTTGATTATTTGGAGATTCGGATGTATCTGTATCTTTGAATGACAATAGCAACAAATCTCAATTGCCTAATTTATTTGTTTTCTAACCAATTTCAAATTTTATGAATGATTTGAATTCAGATCAGTTAAAAAAAGTTTGAAAAATCCGAATTCTGTGTGAAAAAATGTTGGTTGTTAAGGAGCAGGCCGGGAAGCCCGGGTTTCTCCGCTGACAGCTGAAATGTAAACAAAAGAATGCCGGCAATGAAAAATTCTGAAAGAAAACAGCATAGGGGTCCAGTTCCCCCATCCATACCAGGGCCTTCAGTTCTGGTATAGATTTGCATGCATTTGTTTTATTTTTCTTCAGGCTTTTCCCCTTATTGATATTTAGTGATCCTGCAATAAACACCTTTCCTGCCCTAGGGTGACAATGCTCACTGTACTGTTTCTATGGAGGAGATGTTTTGTCACCCTGGAAACAGAAAGTTTGTAGAAGTACAAAACACCTACCCCTCTCTTTATCTTTATTATTATTATTATTATACAGGATTATTACAGTGCCAACAGTTTACACAGCGCTTTACAATATAAAAGGAAGACAATACAGTTACAATACAATAAAATACAAGAGGATTAAGAGGGCCCTGCTCAGAAGAGCTTACAATCTAATAGGGTGGGGAAGGTGTTACAAGAGTTTGTAACTATGGGGAATGAGCTGATGGAAGAGGTAAATGATTAGTTGGAGGAGTGATAGGCTTCCCTGAAGAGATGAGTTTCCAGGGATCGCCTGAAGGCAGCTAGAGAATGAGATAGCCAGACAGGTTGAGGTAGAGCGTTTCAGGGGATGGGAGAGGCTCTGGAGAAATCCTGGAGACGAGCATGGGAAGAGGATATATACCTTAGGCTATACCTTAGACTGGGAGGAGGGTTGATATCTACAGAGAAAACTGCTAACAATGCTAATTAATAACAGGCAACATAAGCAGAGAGAAAAGGGAATTATCAGGTCACAGGATTGAGAGGCTCCATATGTAATTTTTTTGCACAGATATAACAAAACATATCACATTGTATATTTAACAGACCAAAAGGAGCAAATCAAAGAAATTCATTGTTTTGGCGTTACATATATTTTAAAAGTATATCTAAGCGCCAACTGTCTGACATATAGAGGTTAATTTACTAAACATAAGTAGACTGTTTACTTTGCAAGAGAATTGTTCCCAAAGCTTTTTTTTTTTATTTATTCTTTTCTAATATATATATATTGTGTAGAATGAAATGCAAAGTCTTTAATATATATGTGCATTATGAAGTACAGCATTTAAATGGCTTTTATTATTCATGACAGAATTCATCACCGTAATGTGAAAAGGCAGTTGTTATGGGCTGGCAGGAGTGACTGCCGGCTATTCACTCAGATGCGGCTGTGGGTTGCCACCCACAGTTTGGGAAGTCCCGCCCTAACTGACTGAAGTAGGGCGGGGCGAAGTCTCTGCACTCCCAACGGCTGTCTGTGGGTCACATGCGCAGTAACGCAATCCCACGGACACAGGGACAGGACGCAGAGACACTTGGATTTTATTATTATAGATATATTGAGTAAATACTCTTTTACATACATGCTAATAGTCTGCTAGCTTTGCTTGCTGCAGCTTGACATTGCATGCTATTGCTGAGCCTGTGATCTACAAGAACTCCCAGATCCTTTTCCATCCTTGATTCCCCAAGAGGTTCTCCCCCTAGCTAATAACTTACATCTGTATCTTTAGCCCCTAAGTGCATTGCTTTACATTTATCAATAAAACCTAATTTGCCATGTAGTTGGCTATCCCTCTATTTTATTGAGGCCTTCCTGTAAACTTGCTCTATCCTGTTGTGAGATTATTGCCCCGCTTAGCTTTTTATCATCAGCAAACACTTGAATTGAACTATTTATACCCACCTAAAACTGGCATCAATGCCAACTGACCTCAGTTTGTAAATGAAGTGTTTATGGATACTGTATGAAATGCTTTGGAAAAATCCAGATAAACTACATCCACAGGTCTTCTTATATACAGATGACTGCTCACTTCCTCATAGAATGTTAATAGGTTGGTTTGGTACAATTGATCCTTCATAAATCCATGCTGTTTACTGCTAGGGATACCATTTTCATCAACAAATTCTTAAATATAGCCCCTTTTCATCCCTTCCAATCGTTTACATATTATTGACGTTAAGCTGACCGGTTGTCAGGACTCCAGTGGCAGAAGAGGGTCTCTAGGACCCAGCATCAGTCAGGATACCAATGGCAGGAGAAGGGCTCTAGGACCCAGCATCTCAGCCAGCACATCACATGGGCCTTTATAAGGAAGTGTGCCAGTGATTGAAGTTGCTGATTTATCTTCAGCTTGTACCGTGTTCCTGTGATCCTTGTTCCTGAAAGTTCCCTGTTACCGACCCGGCTTGTCCTTACTATTCTGCTTGTCTCCTGAGCCGAACTCGGCTTGTCTTTGGATATTCTCTCCTGTTACCTGTGTCTGATCTCGGCTTCCCTATCTGACCTTGCCTGCTCTGGTATCCTCCCGGCTCTGAACTCTGGCTTGAACTGACTTCCCATTGCCTTAGTGCAAACACAGACCTGCCACCTCTCACAGGTGCCACCTGGCTGCAGCCACTACTTCGCACATCAGAAACCTTTCTGACTTCTTCTGCAATCAACATCACAGGCGACCTGTGCTACTTTGAGCCTGACTCCTCCTGTTCTCACTTTCAGGGGAGTTTGGAACTTAGCCGCATGGGAAGCCCTCTCTCCATTGGCCTCCACACCAGGTACGTTATACCGGTCTTTAGTTTCCAGGTATATTTAATATCTCTGCCCTTTTTCAATGTTGCTTCTTTATTGAAATTTTAGAAGAAGGAACATGAACATAGGTAGTATAGAAAATGGCAAGGATACACCAAAACTGTACGCTGTAACATCTCTTCCCTTTTTTGAATAGTGGGGCCATGTTAGTTTTTAGTCAATCAGCTGGTACCATTCTGGTCAGCAAGCTGTCCTTAAAGATAATGAATAATGTTCTAGCAATAATTTAGCAATGTAATAACCTTACAGTCTTGTGTATTATACTCCTCCCTTTCTTTTGTAAAAACTGAGGAGAGGAATGTATTTAACATAGCTGCCTTCTCCTTATCACCCATAACCAACTTCCCCTGACTATTCTCTGTAGTGCTATTTGCTCTGACTTTGCCTTTTTTCTATTTATGTATTACAATATTTTATTTGTTCCAATTATTTTTATTATTCCCCACTATGTGTTTCTCAGGGTCTATTTTCGCTGCCATGATTGTGTTTTTATCTTTCTCATTGCATAGCTTGTAGTGCCGAAATGCTGATAGAGACTCCTCGGGCCTTATATTTTTAAAATGTAAGTTGTTTATCTTTAATATGCCATTTTACACTCAAATTTAGCCACCCAGGTTTACCTTTAGTTCTTTTATATGTGTTGCCCATTGGAATACATTGGCTAATGCCATTAGCCAATTTGTTCTTAAAGCACTCCCACTTCTCATCCGTGTGTTTTGTTTCTAGAATATCTTCCCATTTAATGTTGTGAAGTATAGAGTGCAACTTGTTAAAGTTGAGTCTTTTTAATTTCAATGTTCTTGTCCTTCCCTTGTGTCTTCTTCTTCTATGATTTATGGTTAATGTAATTACCCTGTGATCGCTTTTTCCCAGGTTCTACCTTTATTCAACATCTGACCCAAGAAATTGTCCTGCAAGATATTTAAGAAATGATGGGCCTTAGATGAATTAGCAGTTCCATCTGCCTAGTCAAAATCTGGGTAATTGAATTTCCCCTTAAAGTGGAGTTCCATCCAAAAGTGGAAGCTCCTCTTATCTGTCTCCTCCCCCCCCTCTAATGCCCCATTTGGCACCATTCGGAGGGGGAGCAGGTACCTGTTTTTGATAGGTACCTGTCGCAACACTTCCATCGGACCTCGCCATGGCGAGGTCCAACAGAAGTTCATCCCCCCTCCTCCTTCCCCGCCACAGGGCCATTCAGAAAGTGCCATGCTTTGCATATGCGCAGTAGGGAATGCTTTACTGTCAGTTTCTCTTACAGGCTATGGCGGCAGCAGCACTCAAGTGCCGATGGAAACATCGGCTGGGCTGCTGACATCGCTGAGTTCCAGGACAGGTAAGTGTCCCAATATTAAAAGTCAGCAGCTACAGTAAGTGTAGCTACTGACTTTTAATTTTTCCATGGGGGGGCTGGAGCACCACTTTGATAACAACATCTCCCTGACTCACCACCATTTCTAACTGATTGGAGACTGGCCTCTTCTTCATCCTTCAGGTTAGGGGTCCTAAACCTACACTCACTGTTAATTTCCCTTTTGTTTCTTCCTTTCAGAGTTCCAGCCACAAGGATTCCATCTCTTACTACGCCCCATTAGCAATGCAATCCTTTGTGTTCAGTAGCAAATCACTCTTGACATACATGCATACATATGATAGGGTATAATTTACAAAGGAAAAATCCACCACATTAATTCAGCTCTGGGGGGAATTCTCTTAAAAAGTGCAACTACCCTTGCAAAGCGAGCAGTCTATTTGTCTTTAAAAAATCACCCCCATAGCTTACTTAAGTATTGTGCATCTTAAACTATTTTCCCATAAACTGGTCTTTTAACTTTTTTTTTTCATCAGTTTTGTTTATCCCCTGCTGCTCATTGTCATTTCCTGTGAGCTAAAGCATAAAATAATATCTTGATTTTGTAAACTAGTGTAGCACCCTCCTAGGTAGGTGCTAGTGAGAGAGTATAGTTTTGAGCTCTGTCTGCTTACCAGAGGGGCTGCAGGTAAATCTATATTGCTCTCTGCCTACCAGAGAGCAGGATCTGTTAGTGAGGTCTGCTCATTGTGCTCAGTATGCGATTCATTCAGTCTGGAGAGTGTTTCACGCTGGCCCAAAAGGGAGGCATGTTGGACAGTGGGAGGAAACCTGACGAATGGGTGCATAGGCTTTGATACAGTCCTGATGATGGGTAGAGGGCAGGTCACCTCAGTGTAGCTGGGATAGTTTATAAAAAGCCGGGAGCACATGTGCTCAGGGTATTTTGTTGGAGAGCGAAGTCCCGGAGGGAGGGGGCGGCTGCCTCCTCCTCTGTAGAGGTGGTATGCGGTCGCAGGAGGTCGACCTGAGGACCAGAGGAGCAGTTGAGAGGAGCTGAGCCCAGAGGTCCAGGGAAGCTGACTGAGAGGGGAGACACTGGTGACCCTGTGGCTGCAGTATCGTGAGTACAGGGACTTGTGTCAAGGGGCCTGACCTGAGGGGTCCACCCCTTCTCATAGGATAGTCAGTGTCAGCAGAAGGAGGATACTAGGGAGAGTGTCCTGAAGATAAGATAATAGATTGTACACCAAGTCGCCTTGAATGAAAATAAGAGACTTAATCCCTATTCATCCAAAGTGGCAGGATGAGTTAACAGCCTGGCTGCTCCATACCTAAATGTGAAGTAGAGAAGATAAAAGTCCTCAAATACAGTGAATAGTTAAATCGGAGTATCCCACTATTTCCTTCTCCCATCCCTATCATAAAATGAACAACAAAAACAACCAAATACCCCTGGACGTATTATTAAAGAGAGAGAGCCAAGAGGAATGAAAAAAAATTGCATTGTTTATAGCTGTGTGCTGGTAATTAGGGGGACCCGCAGAGTGGATATCTAACAGTCCTTATGGGGGCAGTGCTACACTAGTAATCTCCTCATTCCCATGTAATATAGATGAAGGAAGGTTTATCTTTTATCACTTTCATCAGCTCATCCCTCACAGTTACAAACTTTTGTACCACTTGCCCCTTCCTAATAGATTGTAAGCTGTTCTGAGCAGGGCTCTCTTAACTCTCTTGTATGTTATTGTATTGTAACTATACTGTCTCCCTTTTATATATAAAGTAAAGTGCTGTGTAAACTGTTGGAGCTATATATATCCTGTATAATGATAATAATAGGTTGAACCTGGGTAGCTACAATGGTTCCCTCCCTAGATACAGTGGAGGAGTGAGTGTAGTCACCCAGACACAGGAAGTTGGTTATTTGCCGGATTACCAGGTGAAAAAAAAAAAAAAAAAAAAAGTTAAATATTTTGAAAAAGACTATAACTGCAGCCACCTTAACTAGGGAATGGTAAGCTGCAATATGCAAATTTTTTGTTTTTGCGTTTAAGCTCACTTTAAAGCTAAATTCCAATTATTTTTATTTTAGGATAATTACATTGGTCTATCTTGGACCAAAGTAAGCATGCATGTGCCAAATTTTGCCAATTCCCATGAAAGATGGAAATCACTGTAGCAGGAACCGCTACTACAGTAATTGCTGCTGTCTTCCTGGTCTCATGCTGAGCTGCTGCCTTTTTTTGCATAGTGACCACAGGAGAGCTCAGTGTGGGTTTCAATCAAAGAACACTTTGCATTTTCCTAATGAATGAAAAGTGTTCTCTGATTGGTCCAGGTGGAGAGGCTGGGAGATCATGATCTCCACCTCATCCAATCAGAGAATGCTTTGCAATCATTGAGAAGATGCAAAGTGCTCTCCGTATGGCACTATGTTCCCTAATCAGCAGGGCAGTTGCTCAGCATGGGACCCAGGAGCTAACGGCAATCACTGCAGTAGCATTGCTTACTACAATGACCAGGTATGGCATATACATACTTATGTTGGTCCAAGCTGGAATAAGGTAACTATTCAAAAATAGCCAATCTGAAATTAATCTTTAAAGTCTTTAGATTGCTTCTTTCTATGCACTTATGTGCCCTGAACCCCTCTGAATTTAAGACCAGTGTTAATTATCAGAACACTTTTACCTGGCTGATTCAGTACCTCCACTTCCTGGTTTCAAGATAGCTAGTTACAGTTTTTCTAAAGTGTGTTACATAATGGCAAAATTACTTAGGAGGTACACTCAGAGCCGGTTCACACTAATCCGACTCAAAGTCGCCCCGACTTCAGGCGACTTTGAAGTCGCCCGTGCAGCGCGACTTCATTGCGGCTTGCAAACGACTTCTCATAATAGAAGTCAATGCAAGTCGCTCCGACTTTGCCAAAAAATAGTGCAGGAACCTTTTTCTAAGTCGGAGCGACTTGAGTCACTCTGATTAGAACGGTTCCTTTGCACAGCATTGGGAGCTACTTGTCAGGCGACCAAGTCACCTGACAAGTCGGAGTAGTGTAAACCGGCTCAAATACTAATGTTAGCATATGTAAAGACAAAAATAAAATGAAGAAAGACAATCTAGCCCAAAATAGATTATTATCTCAGACAGATACATTTAATATTCAAGGAAAATATTGGCAGCACAGTTTCATGTGTAGAACATAGAAGTGAAGGCATTTGAAATAAACCATATAACAAGGGAGATGTTGCAAATTAAAGTTATACAGCCATCTGATGAAATTATAAACTAAAACAAGGTTTCTGAGTGAGTAACTACAAGCTTGGAGGCTTCTTAAGCATCTGCTGGAATACGGAAAACAGTTTTCAGTAGAAGGGACCTCTGAAGTGGTGATCAGAGAAAGAACTAAGAGCATGTTTCCTTGCTCTGTTCCAGTCTTCCTTCTGTCTCGGATTTGGATCAGAGGGTTTCTGCCGATTTGATTTGATGTTCCATGATCAAATATAACCATTTCGGTCTAGTTCATTCAAAACACCTGCAATAAGATGCTTAAGTGAGGATTTGCAAGTAAATTACTGTTTTCACAAGGTTATGTATGTAAAATTCATACAAAATCAGTTTCAAGGAAGACTGGAGCAAACCAAGCTCTGTAACTAAATGGGGGGTGTTTAAAGGTACCCTTGACTCTACAAATGAAACCCCTTGCTTTTTTGTGCAAATATTTGTTAAATATGTTTCAACCAGAGCAATGGAGGATAAAACATTTCTGTTCTTGAGGTGCTAGTGAAATGCTGTGAAAACGTAGTTCTCTTTCCTTCAAATAAAATGGAAACTATCAGCTACTGGTCACAAAGAGATTTTACAACCCATTATAAAAATAGGGAAGAGTAAACCTGCTTGGGTTGGTTCTCAGTTCATGAAATACAGGTGGTGATGAATATCTTCCAAACCGGTCCGCACGGGAATGCCTAGGAGTCCCCACTCATGGGATTGTGGAGAGGGATAAACCAAAAGGACACCATAGCATAATACCGTATCACCGTAAGGCTAATTCCTTTGAGGATGTTATTTTTAAGGAAACGCGTTAGGAGTATCATGAGTGCCTATCTTTTCTGAATGCTTCTTACCATCTGACATATTGTAAGTGTATTCCTTTATCTTCCAATAAATTGCCCATACGGTATTATGCTATGGTGTCCTTTTGGTTTATCCCTCTCCACAATCCCATGAGTGGGGACTCCTAGGCATTCCCGTGCGGACCGTTTTGTAATTCATCACCACCTGTGATCCAGAGACGCTGCTGAGGTTCTTGCCTATTCGGTACCGAGGAAATCTACATATACAGCGTGTATGACCCATTTGCTGTATAGTACTTTGGGTCCATACCATCTGGTGAGCACATCCTGATTCCTTTGGTGTGGGATTTATCGTTTGTTGCAGTTATTTCACATGCTGGACTCAACACCTTTTTCAAGTCACAGTTTACACTTTATGGACATTCTGGACTTTTTTTGCATTTTTTTGCATTTTGGTTTGATTGTTCACGTTTTACTTCGTGCACATTTACTCACACATTTTTAGTGCTGCACTATTTTTCTTAATATTTTGATCACCATCACTGTCAGTTGAAGTGTTAGCAGCTTTATATTGTGTTTTACTTTACAGATTAGTTTTAAGTTAGCGCAGTTTATTCACATATTTTCCAGTTCATGAAATAAGCTTGATGTTAAAAAACTTTGAAGCAAAACCTTTTTGGCAAAAAGTTTGGGAAGTTCGCAAATCCTTGCTTTTTTCCGAGAATCCCTGGTAGTGATGAACCTGAACCTCAACCCTATTTTAATATGTTTTTATGTGATAATAATTACTTCTGATGATGAAAAGTACTTGATAATACAACCCTACACTGCCTGTCTGGCACAAGGTACGTTAGAAATGGCTGCATTTCTGACTTTTATTAGACCATGCATTTGGCTATCAGCATCTTGCCACTAAACAGAAATTAAATGCAGAAGTAAATATTTGCCGGAATTTACAGTACAATAAACCATACTAAGCGCTCAGCGCAAGAAGTACACTTGAGACACCAATTCATCAACATTCATGAAAGTAATCTTGATATTTATTGAGATAAATCACTTGCTGATGCACTCTCTTCCCACACAGATTGTAGAAAAAGAAAAGCAAATATTCCTTAATGAAAACTATTTTACTTCCACTTTAATGATCTAAAAATAAATGTAATTATGCCACTGAGGAAAATTAAAACATATAGCAGAAAAATTGACAATGACATATTATCCTGCAAAAAAAGGTCCACAGACATCTGTGTAGAGGCAGTTAGATTTTTGTAGACAATTTATTAAAAATTGAGTGGTAAATGGTTAGTACATCCTTTAGGTTTTTTCTGCTGTGTACCCGGTGGAAAGATATACCCTTAGTATTTGTTTTGCTGGTCATGGAGGGAAATCTCCCCATTAGGAAAACAAAATCCCAGCCCCATACAAAGCTCAAAATAGGTTGTGACTATATTTAATAGAGCCTTATAGCAACATTATTATAGGGCCCCCTGGTTATCCAGATTCCTTCTTAACCACTTTACCACTAGAGCATTTTGCTGTCTTACGTCTGGGCCACTTTTTTTGTGATTCGGCGCTGTGCGACTTTAACTGACAATTGCGTGGTCGTGCGACGCCATACCCAAACGAAATTTACATCCTTTTTTCCCCACAAACAGAGCTTTCTTTTGGTGGTATTTGATCACCTGTGTGATTTTTACTTTTTGCGCTGTAAACAAAAAAAGAGCGTAAATTTTGAAAAAACAACAATATTTTTCACATTTTTTTTATATGAAATTCCCCCCAAAAAATGTAAAAATCAAAATTTTTTTAAATTTTTGGCCAATTTGTTTTCTGCTACCTATGTTTGGTAAAAAAATTCACAATAAGCGTATTTTGATTGGTTTGCGCAAAAGTTATTGCGTTTACTAACAAAGGGAAAGATTTCTGTCATTTTTGGTATTTTTTTTTAACGCGTAATGGCGGCGATCTGCGATTTTTTTTGCGGGACTGCGACATTGCGGTGGACAGATCGGACCCTTGACTGACATTTTTGACACTTTTGGGGGTACCAGTGACATTACTGCAGTAATCAGTGCTATAAATATGCACTGTTACTGTAAAAATGACACTGGCAGGGAAGGGGTTAATTTTATTGGAGAGGGTGGGGTTAATGTATGCCTGATGCTTACTGACGTGTGGGGGGGAGGTGACTGAGTGACACAAGGACAGATCCAGGGTTCAGCTATGCTGAACAGTGCAATCTGACCCTGCCTGTCACTTCAGAGATCCGCCCGCTTGTGTTTACACAAGCAGGCGGATCTCCACACTAGATCCCCGACGATCGGGGAAGAGCGGCGGCGATCGCCGCTGCTCCTCCCCTGGCCCGACTCCCGCTGTGACTGAATACAGCGGGAGCGAGCCCCCGGCGGCGCGCGAGCGCGAGCGCGAGCGCCGCCCACAAGGGGGAGTGTCTGACGACGTAGTACTACGTCGTCAGACGCCGCCCACAAGGGGGAGTGTCTGACGACGTAGTACTACGTCGTCAGACGATAACGAGCCACTTTGCCGCAGTAGTACTACGGTACTCAGTGGTAAAGTGGTTAATAATAACCCATACCATCTGTGACAGGAGTCACTTTGGTTGGGGGGCTTGTGGAACCCCAATTGCTTTAGGGAGGTTGGGGGACTCCTTGTCCCGCATCCCCAGTCCCTCTTATGTGTAAATCCCCCTGTGTCTATAAGGGGCACAGGATGACCAAAAACCCCAGTCAGGCCAGCTCTGCACTAATCAGACTCTTGCTAGTGGGGGGGGGGGGGGGGGGGCTTGATGTTGTTGAATACCTGCATTCCATTGTTATATTGTTATTATGGGATGGGTATGTTGAGTGGATTGACTAAGGGGGAGGGGTTGTCCCAGAAGTGTTCATCTCCATGTGCTTTGTGTTTGAATAAACAGTTTGATTCTGGATGACTCCAAAGCTTGTACTGTCGAGTTCTTGGGGTAACTATAGCCAGAATCACGGGTCCCGTGTTCCAGAGATTAGGAAGCAGGCTACTGGCAGAGATACCCAGTCGGTGGTGTCTGGATTCCGTCACACCATCCTAAAATAGTTCCACAACATACTAACAGATTTCCATAGTGTGACAGAAGGCCCATAAAAACTTATGGTTTTGTGCAGGACATGGAAGTATGTTTAGCATTCCGTCAGTTTGCTGGATAGGTGTCTTTGCTTTGATTACGTTGGGTGGCTGAGGCTGCTTGGGTTAGCTGATTAGATTATAAACCTAGCTAAAGCAGGTCTAGTGATTTTAGGCTCTATATAAACACTTGATTTTGATTCTTTCTGAAACCAGTTTTTGTGTATCTCAGACTTAGGGAGCACTGGGCCACCTGTGTGGTGAAAGACAGCTTATGTTTGGAGAGAAACAGCAAGGCAAGGTTGGTTGCTGCAAGACTGTTAACCAGGGCAGCTATGTTGATGTGAACCCTCTAGCTACGCTATCAGGAGAGATGGTAGTCATACCCAAGAAGTATTATATATGACAGCCAGATCAAATGACAGTGGACACCACAGGGCAGACCAGGCAGGGGGGGGGGGGGGGTGGATCCGTGGAGTTGGGACCATGATGGAGGACTCTGGGAGAGGATAGTCCCTCATGAGAGCAGGTAATGTGGGATTCCCTGGGGTGATGAGTGTAGTGGCCAGCCAGTATGCAACAGAGTTCCAGGGACTTGGAGACAAGAAGGTACTAGAAAGTGGGTCTGAATGGAGCTAGTTGGCAACTGAGAAGGGAAGGTACAGGTCAGAGATCAGATCCAGCAGCAGACTCGGATAACCTGGAATAAAGATACGTTTCAGGTCAGGTAGCAGACTCAGAGTGCCAAGAATGAAGCTCAGAGGTGGTAGTAGATTCAGAAAACCAGGAAACAAAGCCAGAGTTCAGTATATGGAAATTAATGAAGGAAAGCAGGCTGCATAGCAAAAGGGTATAAGGTTTTGAAGTTAGCTTGCAGAAGCATTGCTTTGGCAGTGAGCTGAGCCAGTATACAACAGAGCTACCATAGCACAGTGCAGCATAAAGCAACACACTAATGTGCATTGCAGTTTGCCACTGAAAATGCCCCATGTACCTTTTTTGGTGAGTTTTACTGCATCAGGCACGTGCACACATTAACATGCATTACAATAAAGGTAAGTTTGTCTTTTCATGAAAAATATGAAAATGTCAACTATAGTTGCTCACAGCACCCTCCCTATCCCCCTAGTCCCCACTGCACTTTTATAATCACCTTTTACCGCTGCCTATGCCAGTCAGGGTAACTGTCTTTACATTTGAAAATTTCACTACACAGCCCCAGAGGCTGTTTGCTATCAAAATGCACGCAACAGGTAGCTGTCGTTGGTCCACATGGCTACATACCCACATTAGAACTGAATCTGTTCTAAACCTTCTTTTTTTTCTTGGATGGTGTCAGCCCAATCACCGGGCCACACATACCAATGACAGCTCCCCTTGTATGTATTGTGATGGTGTACAGTTTCATAGAGAAATCCTCACACATGTGGAGTGTTACACCAGGTGGTTTGAGTGGCAGTAGAAGGTGATCATAAAAGATAAATGCAGTAGAGGGTGAGAGTATGTGGAGGCTGCTGTGAGCTAGTTCGCATTTTCATTTCTTTGAAAAGGTTAACTATAATAAAACATGTGTTAACTTAGATTGTTGTAACACGTATTCTACCACAAAGAAACTTCAGAAAAAAAAAGTGTGTTTCAGTGTTAATATACATACGCTAACACAGTTCAACAGCTTGGAGAGGCTTTTGGGCAATAACTAGAGAAACCGGCTACAGATTTAGTTCTGAGTATTTTAGCATTCCCATTCACACTTGTGTGTTGTGGCAATGTGTGTCACTTTAATGCACCTGTTCAACGTGTGATGCATTGTGATTATTGCGAATGGCACTCCAACACACTCTACCAGTGATGGTGAACCTTGGCACCCCAGATGCTTTGTAGCTACATTTCTCATGATTCTCATGCACTCTGCAGTGAAGTTGAGCATCATGGGAAATGTAGTTCAAAAGCGCCTGGGATGCCTAGGTTTGCCATCACTGCACTATACAGTTGACTGCAACAGTCAATGTGTCATGTGCATTTTTGGTCCATTGTTATGTTGACAATCCATTTATTATGAATGGGCTGCCTTAACTCAATGCATATTAACACATAGGCGATAATGCACTGCAATGGATCAATAAGTGTGAATCAACCCCTTAATGTTCACATTAAGAACAACAATCAGTTTTGACAACAAGCCATTAATACATAAGAAGAGCAGATTGAATTTGAAGTGTCAGCATTCTGTCTTTGCAAGTAAAATCAGCACTCTGTTTTTGCCATTGTAAACTGAAACAACCAAATGTGGGCTCATCATTTTACTTCCAAGCAGACATTACTATCTTTTCCATGAGCTGAGAGACACTATTAAGCAATTCCAACTCAATTATATTGAATGAAGGCAAAGGGTTAAAGTAAACCATGCTTGTTCATTCATTAACAATGTTCATCCTTTTTTTTTTTTTTTTTTTCACTGAAATACCACTGAGCAGAGTGGCATCACTCATCCCTGAAACCATTACTTTGATGGATTGAGAAATTACCAAATGTCTTTTAGTGCACATAACATGTTGTTCCTTATTTCAGAATCATCACTCATCTGTGTCTGTCACTTCGCCATGAGAAATGATATCGAATGTCATTTCTTATTTATCCTCCATACCTTCACCAGGGAAAAAAGCTCATAAAGATTGGCATAGGCAATCGGTAGAACAATATGTTCCAAAGCATGTATCATGATTCAAATTAATTTATATTACCAGCAAGAACACTTATTAAATAAAAGTCATCTTGTTTGCTGCAGACATCAAAGACAATAAATTGCAAGAGATAAAATATGTAAATGTTTACTGTTTTTTAAGAGTAGATCTCTGAGCAGTTGGTAATTAAATGTGCATTGCCATGAAACAGGTACATATTTATTTATTTGATACCCATATTTCTTTTTATGCTGATCATTTCTTATTTTGGTGTTGTTTTGTTTTCTTAGTAAAGTATGGCAATACTGCAGGGATGATGTCATTTATTCTTATAATGGTACCTGAGTTTTTTTTCTTTTCTTTTTTTTTAGCTGCTACTTACCAGCCAGAATTGAAGTGATTGTAAAAGATCACCTTGTATAACAACCCATTCAGTTAAAAATAGAAATGAAAGGCAAAATAATTGTGTATAGAAATTAAAAAACATTATAAATACCTTGTTTCTTTTTTTATATGTGATTATATTCTCTCTGTTCTCAGTTGCATAAGAGCTGGGGGAAGGAGAAGCGGCAGCACACTGGGATTTCCAGTGAATGGCTGTGCAGCAGGGGCGTGTCAGGACAAGTCTGATCATTGGAGAAGGGTACAGAGTTCCCAGCATAGCTAGAGAACTTAACATGATGTGCGCTCCTTCTTAGTGTGGTCAGGTTTTTTTTTTATAGGAAAGCAAGAGGACTAGCAGGAAAACCAAGGATTTCACATAAAGGAAGCAATACAAAGAGAACAGACTAGTTTTTGATACAAGTACATATGAAGTATTGGGGCAACAAACACTTTAAGCACAATACCTTGTCTGGAAAGACTCGCTAACTAGGGTATAGATTTTCTGATGAAAAAGTTGTGTCTAGCCACCTGTAGAGAGCACTGGCTAAACAAACGCTGTCATCATGTAAGGAATATCCTTAGAAATGTTATATATGCATAACTGTACACAATGTACAGTGGAGATTGAAAGTTTGGGCACCCCAGGTAAAAAATTGTATTAATGTGCATAAAGAAGCCAAGGAAAGATGGAAAAATCTCCAAAAGGCATCAAATTACAGATTAGACATTCTTATAATATGTCAACAAAAGTTAGATTTTGTTTCCATCATTTAAACTTTCAAAATAACAGAAAACAAAAAAATGGCGTCTGCAAAAGTTTGGGCACCCTGCAGAGTTAATATCTTGTACTGCCCCCTTTGGCAAGTATCACAGCTTGTAAACGCTTTTTGTAGCCAGCCAAGAGTCTTTCAATTCTTGTTTGAGGTATCTTTGCCCATTCTTTTTTTACAAAAGTCTTCCAGTTCTTTGAGATTTCTGGGCTGTCTGTCATGCACTGCTCTTTTAAGGTCTATCCATAGATTTTCAATTATGTTGAGGTCAGGAGATTGTGAAGGCCATGGCAAAACCTTCAGTTTATGCCTCTTGATGTAATCCCCCGTGGATTTCGAGGTGTGTTTAGGATCATTATCCATTTGTAGAAGCCATCCTCTCTTTAACTTCAGCTTTTTCACAGATGGCATCAAGTTACCATCCAAAATTTGCTGAAATTTTATTGAATCCATTTTTCCTTCTACTCATGAGATGTTCCCTGTGCCACTGGCTGCAATACAACCCCAAAGCATGATTGATCCACCCCCATGCTTAACAGTTGGACAGAGGTTCTTTTCAATAAATTCTGTGCCCCTTCTTCTCCAAATGTACCTTTGCTCATTACGGCCAAAAAGTTGAATTTTTAACCTCATCGGTCCACAGAACTTGTTTCCAAAATGCATTAGGCTTGTCTATATGTTCATTTGCAAAGTTCAAATGCTGATTTTTGTGGTGAGGACGTAGAAGAGGTTTTCTTCTGATGACTCTTCCATGAAGACCATATTTGTACAAGTATCTCTTTATAGTGGAATAGTGTACCACAACTCCAGTGTCTGCCAGATCTTTCTGGAGGGATCGTACAGTCAAACATGGGTTTTGAATTGTTTTTCTCACAATCCTGCGAGCTGTTCTGTCTGATATTTTTCTTGGTCTTCCAGATCTTGCTTTAACTTCCACTGTTCCTGATGACTGCCATTTCTTAATTACATTCCAAACAGAGGATATTAACATCTGAAAACGCTTTGCTATCTTATAGCCTTCTCCAGCTTTGTGAGCGTCAACTATTTTCAGTTTCAGTTTTCTAGACAACTGCTTAGAAGATCCCATGGTGCTGATTGTTGGGGCAAGGTCAGATGAGTCTGGGCATTTAAAACCTTTGAGATTGACATCACCTGGTCTTCCCAGACAATGATTGAGAACAATCCATGACACTGGCAGGTCTCAGCCTTGCAAAGGGGGCAGTGCATGCTATAAATTCTGCAGGGTGCCCAAACTTTTGCAGACGCCATTTTTTAATTTTCTGTTATTTTTAAAGTGTCAATGATGAAAATAAAATCTAACTTTTGTTGACATATTATAAGAATGTCTAATCTGTAATTTGATGCCTTTTGGAGATTTTTCCATCTTTCCTTGGCTTCTTTATGCACATTAATACAAATTTTTACCTGGGGTGCCCAAACTTTCGATCCCCACTGTATTTCTGAATACCATTAGCGTCTGCCATTAATTACGTATCTTCCACCGATTCATCTTTTGAAACCTAAGCCCCAATAAAAGGTGCTGTAGGCATGCCAAAGTGGCTGTTAGTATTGCTGGATATAATTTTAGTAATTGGCCATGGATGGCCCCTTGGGGGAGTTGTCAAAGGGGTGTATGCTGCACTTGACCATGCTGACTATGATGAGTCTTATGGTAAAATATTTAACTTCAGGTTTTGTATCTAGCTGAAAGGCGACAGATGGGGTCCCTCAGTCTGTGTGGGAGAGATCCTGACTAGCAGTGTGGTTGGGGGCAGCAAAGGAACATGCTGTGCTAATCTGAATGGCTCATTGACAAAACATTTGTAACTTTTGGACAGGAGGCTAGCTGTTTGTGCTCTACTAGAAGTATCACTGTGAAGGACTCAACAAAGTTTAACACTACAAAAAGCCCCGTAGATGAGTAAAGAGATGGCATCCGCTATACATAAAGCCAGTCAAAATGTCACTAAATCAGGACTTTTTAGATATCACAGTATCATAACTTTGACTTTCACCAAGTCATATATTAAAAGTATCACTGTTTTAGCTGAACAAAAAACATGTCTAGAATGCAAATTCACAGTCAGACTGTGACTGTGCTGGCTACTCTTGAATCATTCACTAGACATAATTTATGTAGTCTGTAGCTCTAAGCTTCCAAGATGTAAGAATAATCTCAGGTGGAATGGAGGTAGCATTTTGAAGCCTTCCTCAGACCCTAGATCTGCTTCATCAGAAAAGTATTGGAACACATATATATGGAGTTGCCCATGATTGGAACACATATATATGGAGTTGCCCATGAACATGTATATGTTTTAGAAGAGACTACAGTGGATATTGGGAATTGCACCAAACCCAGTGCCACAAATATCTTGATAAATAAAGATATTGAGAAATATTAATTTAGGAAGTTGCCATGGTACCACACAAGACTAAAAGGCCTTAAAATGCAGAGGTATCAAAGTAAGGGGCAAATCAGCATCAATTTTACTTTGGAATCAAAAAGACAATAAAAAATTAAATATAGCTAATCAATTACTGGTACACAATCATCAAATTGCAACCAATTTTCAGGGGCGGGGGGGGGGGGGGGATGCACCATTCCATTTGAGATTATCCTTACATCTTTTAAGTTTGGAGCTATAGATGACATACATTTTGCCCAGGGAATAGTGAAAGGGTAGTCAAAATGGGGGTGCAACATTTCTCTCCATCATATCTATATTATAATTTTGAATTTGTATTTTAGACATGTTTTATATTTAGCAAAATGAAAGTGATGCTTTTATGATATGACACAGAGCATGTCCAAGTTATGACTCTGTGACACCTAAAAGTCCTTATTTATATTCTGATATTCTGTCTAAATAAATTATGTTGCTAAAGAATAAAAGTAGGTAAGAAAACCCTTAAATAGCATTTGCTTGTGGACTGTTATGCTGAGATCCTTGTTTCATGCCTATGTAATTTATTATGTAATACTTTAAGTATGTTTTATATTGCTTCATGGAGCTGGCAGCTTTGATACAGCAGTTGCTTTCACCCAGATATAAAGATCCTGGAACGCTATAGCAGTTCATCCCTTCAAAATGTGGATTATGTACAAAAGCAAATATCCTCTCTCGCAGCTACATGATTATCATTTATGAGTAATTCTGACTTTTCTTTGGCATTTCAGGATGTTTAAAATTTGCGGGGCTCAACACTTTTTTATCACATTCGATTATAATAATTATGTTATCTGCATTGCCTTTTTAAGCATAATACAACTCACAAGACTGTTTTACTCTTTTTTTTTTTTTTGTGCAGGTGTTCCTGATTTTATACTCCAGTAAAGCATCAAATATGGTAGCTGGAATCACTTTTGATTGGTGCCTATAGGAAAAAAAAAATTAACATATCTAAGTGTTAATAAATATAACATTAAAGTTCCACTGATGTGCTAAATGACCCTTCATAAAATGTCCATTATGTCTCCTTATGATTGCAAAGGTGTTCCATTATGATGCATAAATGCATATTTTTAAAGACTGTAGGGTGAAACAGTTCTAGTTATTTTATCACGGATACATGATAGTTTACATTTTTGGGATTGTATTCAATATGTGCAAAGAGAGATCATACAAATAATTATTATCATAACATTTAATTAAGTAATGACAGATATATAGAAGAAATAATAGTAAACATAATAAGAATACCTAACTAAAGATGCTGTTTCACCATGGAGTCCCCCCATGAGATTTAGACACATGCTTAATGGCAGCTCTGATGTGAGACTGAATGTTCCAAGTTATAACTATAGAATATAGGATTTGTGTGTATGGAATGGCTAACCCCTGGCTAACTCCCCTTGCATGCAAAATGATCTTTTAGGGTCCTAGTTAGTTTGTAGTGACATTCCTTTGGTATGAGTCAACTACAGTAACCAGGAGAACCAGAATATGTCGGAACCACATTTTAAGCTATATTATGGTGTGTAGCAATACTATATGAGTAATATAATATAATGAATGATTTGTTTTTAGAATATAAGGATTGAGGCCAAATTATGTAAATGTGAGGCTAACCTGAACATAATTAATTAATTACAATTTTAAAAGCTATGATGCCTCTTACAAGTCATGGTATCTTTTGTGTTGTAGAAACATTTAGCTGCTAAAAATAATGAAATTAAAGCTGATCTCTATGTTTTAGTGAAATTTAAATAGTTTGTTTGGACCAGCTTGGTCTAAATGAAGTATTTAAACTTGTGAAGTATTTAAAAATGTGAATACAAAAGCTATTACTATTAAGGCCCCTTTCACACGAACGATCCGATCAGATCCGCCTGTCAGTTTTTTAGGCGGACCTGATCAGATCCTTCATGCATCCCTATGGGGCAGGGGATGTCAGCGGTGACATGTCTGCTGACACCCGCTGCCATCCGCATCTGATCCTGTCCGTGTAATCCGTTTGGATGGAAACCCTATTTTCCATCCGTCCAGGGGATCGGATGGGATCGGATGAGAGCGGACAGAGGGTCCGCTCTCATCCGATTCCCCCATAGAGAGCAGCGGGGCTCTGACACCTCCCTCTCTGCACACAGAGCGGAGAGGGAGCTGTCATTTGCCTGCTCAGTGGGGATCGGCGGATGGATCCCCAGCTGAGAAGCACGGAGTCCGCCGACGGAGGCGGACCATGTTAAAGAGCCCTTACTCTACTTTAAGTTATTATGCAAATTCAAACCACGTTAAACAGAAGCACAAGTTTTTTTTGTGTTTTCTGTATTTTGCTATGGTGTTTAAAACAAAAAAATCTAATCTAAGATTTTATGTTTTTTGTAATCATAAAATTAAATAACACCTTCCTAATTCAAGACATTTTGGCCACATGCATGTTGTAAGTATACAAATTAACTGTTACACGATGAGTTAATGTGATAAAGACGCCAGGTTTACATCATGTTAACATGCATTACATTTTACATTGACGTGCATTGTGGAAAGGAAGTTAATTCAGAATCAATGGGCTACCAGAGCACCACAATGGACCTAACTACCAGCTGCCTTTTTCCTAATGTACCACAATGTGTAGATGGTTCACATCTGTATGTTGTGGTGTATAAAGCACTGGTCCATTGTGGCTTGCTGAGAATTTGTGTGGGCAATGTACTGCTGTGTTTTAAAACTACCATAGTACAAATATGCGAACCTGGCCTTGGAGGTTGTGTACCCCTAGAAGAAAAAAAGCAAAAAAAAAAAAAGGAGTGAGACATTTGAAAAAAGTCTAACATGCATACAGCACATACAAAGAGACTGTGGGCCCAAGAGCCATCAGAGTGGTCTAGCAAGGACCTAAGCATAATAGCAATGACTGGGGAATAAATGATGATTTTGCATTCTGGATGGGAAATTAGGTTGAAGACATTTCCTGCATTATATCGATTTTTGAAATTCCAGTTACAGGAACCATTATCTGTTATAAATAGAGTCTTTATGGTGTAAGGATAATGAAAACACTTCTACTTATTTGATGCTATTTACCTTCTTAAGCAAGTTTCAAGGGGCAATGTGTAGCTTCAATAGTCTAGGATTCAGGAATGTAGAGGCATTTATCTGATGTATGAATAAAAATGTATGTAGAAATTCTTTAATTATTACATTGATGCTTAAAGAAAGGTCAATGTGACACATGAATGCCTGCAAGGTTAGTGATCAACAGGAAACTGGGCAAATTGTTTCTAAGAAACTAATATCATAAACAGGATCTGTTTACTTTTATGTTTTTTCCTGAATTGCTCCTGTAATTTTTTTCTGCAATGTTTCTTTTCTTGGCATGTGGAGACAAGATACAGCTGGCCTGCTGCTGCATCAAACTATATATTCAACATCTAACAGGAACAACAGAGTTTAAAGTAGAAGTAAACCCAATCTCATAGAAGCCTTAACAGGTTAATGTTATTTATATTGTTTGTTTTCAATCCTTTTAAATCTGCACCTTAAAAAATAAAAAAAATAAAAAACTTCATGATCCAGGAATGAAGGTTCGTTTTAGGGACTTCCTTTTGTACAGAGACATTTGTCTCCTAGTTGTTCTCCTGTATTATTATTTTTGTTATACAAGATTTATATAGCATCGACAGTTTGCGGAGTGGTTTACAATATAAAGGGAGACAATACAGCAACAATACATTTCAATACACGAGGAGGGCCCTGCTTCTGGGAGTTTATTAACCACTTTACCACCGGAGGATTTTGCTGTCTTACGTCCAGGCCACTTTTTGCGATTTGGCACTGTGAGACTTTAACTGACAATTGCGCGGTTGTGCGACGCCGTACCCAAACAAAATTTACGTCCTTTTTTCCCACAAACAGAGCTTTCTTTTGGTGGTATTTGATCACCTGTGCGATTTTTACTTTTTGCGCTATAAACAAAAAAAGAGCGTAAATTTTGAAAAAATAACAATATTTTTCACATTTTTTTATATGAAATACCCCCCAAAAAAATGTAAAAATCAAAATTTTTTTACATTTTTGGCCAATTTGTTTTCTGCTACCTATGTTTGGTAAAAAAAAATCAAAATAAGCGTATTTTGATTGGTTTGCGCAAAAGTTATTGCGTTTACTAACTAAGGGAAAGATTTCTGTCATTTTTGGTGTTGTTTTTTTAACGAGTAATGGCGGCGATCTGCGATTTTTTTTGCGGGACTGCGACATTGCGGCGGACAGATCGGATCCTTGACTGACATTTTTGACACTTTTGGGGGTACCAGCAACATTACTACAGTAATCAGTGCTATAAATATGCACTGTTACTGTAAAAATTACACTGGCAGGGAAGGGGTTCATTTTATTGGAGAGGGAGGGGTTAATGTATGCCTGGTGCTTACTAACATGTGTGGGGGGAGGTGACTGAGTGACACAGGGACAGATCGCATGTTCAGCTATGCTGAACCCTGCAATCTGTCACTGTCTGTCACTTAGGAGATCCGCCCGCTTTGTTTACACAAGCGGGCGGATCTCCAAACTCGATTCCCCGACGATCGGGGAATAGCAGCGCCGATCGCCGCTGCTCCTCCCCTGGCCCCGACTCCCACTGTGAATGAATACAGCGGGAGCGAGCCTCCGGCAGCACGCGAGCGCCGCCCTCAAAGGGTGGAGTCCAGCGACGTACGTCTACGTCGCTGGACGGGAACGAGCCACTGTGCCGCAGTAGAGGCACAGTGAGCAAGGCTAAAGTGGTTAATAGAGAGGGGTTGGTGGAACAAAAGGTAATAACTTTGAGGGATGAACTGATGAGAGAAATAGAAGATTTGGTTATTAGATGAAGGCAGGATAGGCATCCCTGAAGAGTATATTACTTGTCTGTAGTGTAAAAACTGTGGGAGGAGTTAGGGTGCCAAATTTCCCAATAGACTTTCACTATAATAAGAATAATATATATGTGAAAGAATAGTAAGTGTACTTGCCATAGGCAAGAACACTTAAATATGTTGTAATATTCCATACCAAATAATCTAGCAAAACATTATCCCACATGAAGGTATTTCATTTGAAAGAATAGTTTCCTTCAGGTCAACGTATGAATTTAAGCATCATTTCCTCAATTTGAGCATTCATATATGGTCAGTATAATACATCCTAGCTCTATTTTTATATTTCCCAACTTCTGTGTGTCTTGGTGATATTTGACTTATCAGCTAAAATCTCTTTGATTTGAGAGCAACCAAATCTTTCTCCCACTGATCAGACCACCCCAAAGGAATAATTCTTCTTTAGCCTTCCTGAACTTACCCATAGTTGTCAGACTATTAAGTCTTAACTTAAGACCAGCCATTCAATTGTTTTTTTTTTTTTTTGAGTGGCAGCCTATTCAGGGTATTTGGACCTGTGTGTGTTGTTTGTCTTGTAAGTCATTACATGGTCATATTTTATAGGTGTAGCTTCATCACTGTTTTTAGTCTAGCTAAATCAGATGCAAGACTCATTTTATGATTATTAATAAGGGCTTGTTCTCTGTTTCTACACTTACCCATTGCCCATATATGTATTAAGGAAATGTCCACATTTAGCACTAAGGCCTTTTCTTTTTGGGCATAGCTGATCTCTGTCGCTGTCAACACATCCCTATGCTTTTGCTTAGAGGCATTAACCTGGAATGCTCCTTCTTTTGGCGTGTTAAAGTATACTAATACTCCTATATTGGCATTGAGTTGTTTTCTTTTGTCAAATGTGTTTTCTTGTTAACATTCCTACTGAAAGCTAGAGTTTTTCTTTAAAGTTTCTATCAGAGGTGATGGCACATCAGCAAAATGTGTAATTCATTTTCACAAATAACTGGTAATTCCTAGAACTGTCTCCAGCTCTGACCAGTTTTCAGAGGGTCTTGTGAGAGGTTGCTGGGATTTTATCAAAATCTGTTTTTAGCTTTCTGATGACATTATATGGCCAAACACTTAAAGAGAAAGTAAACCCAAAGTTTCATATTCCTGATATGTGCTTGCCATATGATATACTTATATGAAGTACTGCACAGCCATTCAAGGAGAAGCTCTGTGTGCTATTTGCTGTCTGCTTAACAGAGAGCTGTGATTGTTTAGCAGAGGCTACTCAGTGTGCTCTGGTGCTTATCATGCTGTTTTTATATTTCACACTGATCCAGTAGCTATGGAGTATATTGGATAGTGGGTGGAAACCTAGCAGGTGAGAGCAAGGGATGTCTATACAGCCCTGGCCAATTAGAAGGGGATGAGCCCCAAGGCATGCTGGGTGACTTTATTTATATCTAAAGAGCACATGGGCTTGTGGTTAAGTACAGCCCACCTCGTACAGGGATAGTGCTACATTTGGGGGTGTCAATCCAGGATTATCCCCTGAATTATCACAGTGGTTGCTACCGGCAACAGCCGGGCACAGTGCCCAAGAAGTTGCCATTAGCTGCTGTGTGGATTGTGAGATTGCAATCTAAAAGAAACAGTATTGTGTCATGGAGGGAAATGTCTGCTCTACAGTTGTCAGTGCACATGCATTTCCAAGTGATGGCATGGAGGGAGTTGGAGGCTGCCTGACTGTCTGCATTTCAGCACAGCCTGTAAATAACAGAAAAGGTGCAAGAGTCTGAGTTCCAGGGATTGCACCTGTGCATTTGCTACAGAGGAAAATGTCTGCTACACAACCATTAGTAATGGAACATTCTCAAACAGTAGCAGTGAAGTAGTTCAGCTGGAGAAGGAGTGCAGTTGAGACTCATGCGGGGCCAGGTGAAGCTGCTGTCCGTGTGTTTGCTGAAATGGATACTCTCTGCTTTACAGTGGAGTTCATTGATGCCGAGCATTGTTCAAGTGGCAGCAATGAAAAGGTTAACCTGCGGCGTGGGAAAGAGCGCGCTGAAGAGGTCTGCCCAACAGGAGGAGTTACCGCTAAAAAAAAGTCTGGAAGTGCGGACGGAGTCGCCGCCCGTGGCCAGCCAATCCTGTGAGTGGGGAGGAGCTATGATGTCACTTCTCCTTCCGGGTGTAGCTGAGAGGGAACCATGTGTAAGGAGTAGCAAGATGGCGAGTGCCGGAGCAAGTCAGAACGCTGGGATTGATACATGAGGTGGCGGAGAGCCAGGAAAGCTGGCTGAGATGCACAATAGTACCCTGACTGATACCGGAGTACGATTAACACCCTGCTGGAGTCTGGCCCTGTGCAGCAGAGAGGACACGAAGCACATCAGACCGGTATGTGGCAGATGCCAGCGAGTGACTGTGCATCTCACATTGCAGGGAGATGCTGCTACAGTTGTAATCCTGTGTGTTACTTGGGAGACAGGATTTACTACGGAGATGCCCATTTCCTCTGTCGCTACTACTTTTAGGGAAGACAGACGTGCTTTGAGGGGACTGCTGGGGCTGGGACCAGTGGTCTACATCCACACCACCCTCTGCCAGACCAGGGAGACTCGCATCGCTACTGTCCAGAATAGCTAGCTAGTAAGGGCTGGACAGCAGCAGCTGCAGCAGCACCCATCAGCAGGCATTCCTGCAATTCATAATCCGGCTTTCAAAGAGGGGACTCATCTGATCCAGAGGCCAGAATCCACATGTTCCTCAGTAGAGGAGGGGCCTAGGGATCATTGATGTGGGGCCACCTAGCTTTGAATACTGTTTTGGGTCCATACAGTGGGACTGTGAGGCAGAAGAAAGAGGGAAGAATCCTCAGGTTCTGACCAGCCAGATGACAGCAGTGACAAGGGGGCTATCCTCATTTAATGTGCAAGGAATCTGGGATTTTGTGAGGCCTATGCTAATAGGGTCCCTAATCTATCCCTGCCTCGCACCTATGCTCAAGCCCAAGCTCAGTATGAGGCATATACCCTCCTTATTCCCAAGGCAGAAACCCCATATGCTCCGCCTGGGAGAGGTGACAGGCAGAAGCTACCAAGGCTTTCTTGCTTACAGAGGCTTGTGCAGCCGAAGGTAGCACTGGAATATGGATATGACTATCCTTATGCTCCCAGGAAGATCACGGAGGAGATAGAAGCCAAGAGAGTTTCCTGGTGTGAGGAAGCGGTCTGGGACTTCATATTTATCCCCAAGTCTTACCGAAACAAGTCAAAACCCCAGCTCTGGGAAGAGTTTTTGCCAGAAAAGGAAAACTGGAGTCTGGGAAGATCCATCCACATTGATCGAGTAGTGGTCAACCCGGTTGGTCTAGTAACATCTGGAGTCCTGATGAGAAGATTGTTCAGATTCCTCACCCTGACTTTTACTGCTGAATCATGTTCAAATTGTTCTTATTCACATCAGAAAACCTGTTTGTTCAAGGGGCTCTGATGTCTGAATAATCATATGTTTGAAGTTTCTTGTTGTTGCCAGGGGGCAATCCCCCAACATCCCAAATCCCCTTTCCCTTCTTTCCTTGCAAATCAAAAGAAGGGGAAATTTGGGATTTGTACTATTAAATGGGAGAAAGGGACCTTCACATGGAGGACTTCTAGTTCATCCAGGGGCTGCTACCTCGAGGGGGTAAACCCCTTGTTGCTATGGACACTTTGCAAAGATACTTTACTAAGGACAGTTTGCAAAGATCCTTTGGCCAGTGGGCCAAATTCATGCAAACTGTTTCCATGTAGGGGCAGCTGCTCATTGTATCTGCATGGGAAGTGTCACAGAGAAGGGCTTCAACGAAAGGTCTTTTCAGTTAACAGCCTGTTGATTGTGTTCGTGCCGGCAGTGATGGCTGGTCACAAAGTGGAAGAAGTGCTGCTTCATGGGGTTTGATCAGACAGGGATCAGAACCCAATGAAAAAAAACAAAAACACAAGGGGAATTTTTGCATTTAACAGAAAATTTCTAAAGCCCAATGTTAGCTCTGAATATGCCTAGCTAGTTAGATTAGGTAGGATGTTATTTTGTCTTCGTACAGGAAAACAAAGAGGTGACGTGTCAAGAGTCGCCCTTAGGGGGCAGGATTCACATAAGATACCTCTATGTGAATGTTCAGTAATACTTACATGTCAGGTGGGAAGGTTGCCTCTGCCGAGAGGATGTTACCGCTGTTGGTTAAATATGATGTTAAAAATGTTGAATATGTGCATTTTGCTCTTTTTCCTTTGCAGGACTGCAAGGAGTTTTTATGTCTCAACTGAGGTATTCTACTGTAATATGTGTAGTATAGTTATTCAGGTTGTATTTGATTATCTTACCCTACCAATCATTCTTTGTTTGGCGGGGGGTGCACAAACAAAATTCGCTTGTTAAAGTTCTGCCTTAATCTGTAAATACATGTACAGCAGATGTCTTCTTTTTTTTCACCTTAATTTATTTGTACATACTGGTCACATTTGGGGTATGCCCCATGGCCTTGTTCATTTGTTATTTCCCTTTTCTACCTTTCCAAGTTTTTGGGATACTCCAAATAGATTTTTGTGCAAATTTTTGGTAGGGGCGGCTGCCTAGGTGTCAGGGTATCAGGAAACCAGACTATACGGGAATGCAGGTAAAATAAAGTAGTTTATTGAAGCAAACAACAATAAACGCACAGCATGGAGAGGAATTGAGAGCAGGAAGGAGCCGGGGTCAAGTCCAGAAGCGGGTAGTCATCCAAGCCGGGGTCGAATCCAGAAGCGGGAAGACTATTGATGCCGTGTTGTCTGCCGATGCCAGGTTGTCTCCCAATGCGGGGTCGAGAGCCAGGAGAGTCATCAGCCAAGCCAGGTCATACACAGAGGAATACGGAGAACAGAAGACTGCTAGCAGAGATGCACCTTGGAGCACAAACGCAAGGGAAAAGGACTGCAACCCATCAGGTAATAGATATAGTCAGATGTGCAACATCATCACAGTGCGACACCCAGGCAGCAGGCAAATTATGATGCAATCAGAGTTTATAAGAGACAGCAGTCTGCAAATTTCCAAGATGGCTGCATACAGGAAGGCAAGGTAAGACCTTGACAGTACCCTCCCCTCAACAGCCCCTCCTCCACGGAGCAAAAAAAAGGTTTCTAAGGAAAGTGAGTATGGAAAGCACGGAGAAGGGCGAGAGCATGAACATTAGCAGAAAGAACCCAGGAGCGCTCCTCAGAACCATAACCCTTCCAGTGCACCAGGTATTGAACCTGACCTCATAACAGACGAGAATCCAAGATGCTGCTAACCTCATACTCCTCATAAATCCCCACAGGAATGGGATGAGGACAAGGAAGTGAAGAAGTATAGTGATTGCAAACCAGTGGCTTTAAAAGTGATATGTGAAAGACATTGGAGATACGCATGCCAGGGGGAAGACCAAGGAAATAGGCCACCAGGTTCACCTTATGGAGGATGCGAAAAGGCCCAACAAAGCAGGGTGCTAGTTTTGGAGTGGGCATCCTGAGTTTGAGATTTCGGGTTGACAACCACACCCTCGCCCCGACCTGGTACGAAGGAGCAGATAAAAGTCTCCAGTCTGCCTGGAGCTTCTGACGCTGTACAGAGTCCTGTAAAGACTCTTGAATCTGCACCCAAGAGCAACAGAGGGCATGAAGATAATTGTCCACAGCTGGAATGTCCTGTGGCGAGAACGACTCAGGCAACACAGCAGGTTGGAAACCATAATTGGCCATGAATTCCGGAAGATGAGTTGATGGCAGAGTTCCTGGCAAACTCCGCTCAGGGTAGCAGATCAACCCAATTGTCCTGATGGTCAATGATATAGCAGTGGAGAAATTGCTCCAGAGCTTGATTGGTATGCTCAGTGGCACCATTGGACTGCGGATGGTAGGCTGAGGAGAAGGCTGAGGCTGAGGCTGAAGAGAAGGAGAGTCGAATACCCAACTGGGAGAAAAAGGCACACAATAACCTGGAGACAAACTGGCTCCCATGGTCCGAGGCAATCTCCTTAGGCAACCCATGTAAACAGAAGACCTCCTTGGCAAACACAGAGGCAAGCTCCTGAGCATTAGGCAGCCACTCAAACGGAACACAGCGGCACGTTTTTGAAAACCGGTCAACAACCATGAGGATACCAGTGTAACCTTGGGATGCAGGAAGTTTCACAATAGAATCCAAGGTTAGGTGAGACCAGGGACACTCCCCATTGGGAATGGGATGCAGTAGGCCCAAAGGAAGGTGCAGAGGAAATTTGTTCTGGGCACAGACCGAACAAGCAGCCACATATGCAGCAATATCAGTGTGGAGAGATGGCCACCAGAACTGACGGGAAATAGCCCAGGACATCTGGTTCTTACCAGGATGACCAGCAGTCTTAGATTTGTGCAACAGTCTGATGCGCAAACCCCTCAGATACAAAACATTTCCCAGCAGGTCTCTCTGTGGGAGCATCAAGTTAGGCAGCCAAGATCTGTTCCCCAAGAGGAGAGGTTAAGTTGGTGCCAGGATATGATCTGAAGGTATAACTGGTGTCGGCACAGAGTCCTCCCTAAACAACTCAGAATACTGGCGAAACAAGGCATCAGCCTTACATTCTTGGAGCAGGGCAAATAGGAGTGTTAGAAACTGTTTATTAGAAACCGCTAATTGGCTAATACGCATGCGTGAAGTAGCTCCCGTTAGAAACCGCTAATTGGCTAACGTGCGTACGCGAATTAGCCAATGTGCACGTTATGTGTACTCACGTTTGCACGCATTGACCCAGACGTTTTGGCGCCAAAGAAGGCCTATTTTGCACTTTGCTGTCTTGTCTACAGCTCTTGCCGTTGTTCCTGAACCTGTGACCTGTTTCCTGCTGATCTCCTGTTGACCTTTTGGCTTGTCCCTGACTCTGCTTGTCTGCTGCCCGTCCTGACCCTGACTTGTTTGACCATTCTCTCGGATCTTCCTTGTCTGTTTATCTGCCTTCGGACCTTGACCGGTTCTCCCTTGGTGGGGTGACCCTGAGGACTGGGACCTGGTATACACACGCAGCGAAGTCATTCCTCACCACCAGAGGCTCTGGCGAAAACCGGTGGATACTTAGATTCCGCACCTCAGGCTAGCCTGTGTCACTTACCTTGCGGGTTCCCGTCCAAGCTCCGCCCTCTAATGAACATCAGGGCCTACCTCTGCCGTCAGGTTACCACCAGCACCCTAACAAGGAGACCACATAGTTAAAATGAGACAAGAATAAGGCCCATCTGGCCTGACGGGGTGTGAGCCTCTTGGCCTCCGAGAGATATGTCAGATTCTTTTGATCAGTGAGAATGAGAACTGGAACCACAGAACCTTTGAGCAAGTGTCTCCACTCTTTTAGAGCCAAGATAAGGGCCAAGAGCTCTCTGTCGCCAATCTCGTAATTGCATTCAGCTGGAGACAGCTTCTTGGAGTAGAACCCACAAGGGTCCATCAGGTATCCGACGCTGAGACAGGAGGATGCCTACTCCCGTCTCAGACGCATCCACCTCTAGGACAAAGGGCAAACCAGGATTGGGATGAGACAGAATGGGAGCCGAAATAAAGAAGACTTGCGGGCCTTGAAAACTTGGAGGGCAGCAGGTGTCCAATTGTGGGAATCTCTGCCCTTCTCGGTCAGATCTGAGATAGGTTTGGTCAAAGAGGAAACATTTCTGATAAATTTCCAATAGTAGTTGGCAAACCCAAGGAAATGCTGAATGGAACGGAGACCACTAGGGCGAGGCCATTGTAGAACAGTCAAAACCTTCTGAGGGTCCATGGAGAACTCTTCAGTAGAAATGATGTAGCCCAAGAAGGCAACCTGAGACAGGTGGAATTCACATTTCTCAAGCTTACAGAAAAGCCCATTCTCACATAACCGTCTGACATCCAGGTAGTGTGATTCAATAGAGTCCGAGTAAATAAAGATGTCGTCCACATAGACTACCATGCATTGCTGCAACATATCACGAAAGACATCATTGATGAACTCCTGGAAGACAGTAGGTGCATTGCAAAAGCCAAAGGGCATCACCAGAGATTCCTAATAACCGGTTCTGGTATAAAACGCGGTCTTCCACTCGTCGCCCTCCTTGATCCTTAAGAGGTTGTACGCGGCCCCTTAGGTCAAGCTTGGTAAAGACCAATGCTCCCTTGAGGCGGTCAAACAATTCAATAATCAACGGAATCGGGTATTCATTATTGACCATGATGCGATTGAGGGATTGAGGCCCCTATAATCAATGCAAGGTCTCACCCCCTTTTTCTTTATGAAGAAAAAACTGGCACCCGCTGGAGAAGTGGACTTTGGAAATGTGCCCCCCGGGCAAGCGCATCCACAATGTACTCCTCCATGGCCTTATTCTCCTCAACCAAGAGAGGATAAACCCTGCCACGAGGGGAAATGGCACCAGGTTGCAAGTCTCTGGCACAATCGTACGGATGATGAGGAGGAAGAATACCAGCGCACACCTTGTCAAATACATCTTGATACTCACAATATTTAGTTGGCATCACTGAATCCGAGGAGGTACAAAGTACCTTAACAGGCCCATGGGTACAAACAGTGCCACACTGTGGAAAACAAGAAAGGATCTCGACCGAGGGCCAGAAACAGAGATGCTCAAACCCAGGGATTCTTTTGAGAGCTGATGGAGGGAGGATGTCCATGGATCTCATCTGGTATCATGGAAGAAGGTGACCTGCAGCCAGAGCCTTGGGAGTATAGACTTCCCATGGGGATCCTAGAGACTGTTGCTGATAAAATCCCCCTCACTGCTGGGTGTAAGCTAAAGGGGATACTTGATAGTATCCTGAAGATACAGAGTTCATTAAGTCTGCTGCTAACACAAACAAAGGACTTATTCTTCCCATGCAAATGCTGTATGGTTCAGCAGAGGAGAGGATCTGCTATTCAGTTCCAATTTGGAGTATCCCACTAATCCCTTCTCTTATCCAAGTTCTCCAAATAAAACACCAAAAACAAATCCCCTAGGCTGGTCATTGGAGACAACTAGCAAAAGTTTGTGAGTGCATCTGACAGTGTATGAAAATGTGCGCTATCTGGCAATAGGATAATAGGATAATAAGAGGGAGATCCAAGATAGATCTATACTCAGTGGCTCCTACGGGGGGTAGTGCTAATATATACAAATGTTTTGCCTTTCATTTTTATTTTAAACAGAATGGATTGTTTTACAAGTTTATTTTTACAATCACTTTAATGTATCTTGATCCTTTCATGCATTTTCTAATTTTAATTTAACTTTTTTTCTTCTGGATCTTTCAAGCATGACTTACAAACTGGAATCGTGATTTCAATAATGCTGCCAAACACTTAAACATCATCCAAGTAACAGGCTACCCCTTTTAATCCTGCATATGTTTAATCTAATGTATTTTGGAATACTTCTTTTGCAGGTCCATGGTGTCAAATGGTATGTGGATAAAGTGGTACCTTCCATGTAGTGTGTTAAATGTTACAAGTAAGAAATAGTCATTAACTTTATCTGCCAATACCCTGATTTTCTATTTGCACCAACCATTGTAAGTATTTGATAGTGTTTTACAGCCTTATTTGTGGTCTAGTCCATGAAAGACATAATTGTAACTCAGTTAAATTGAACTATAGATTTAGCCCTCTAAAATCATAGTCACATGAAAAGTAAATAGAAATTGTTGACTTTTCAACATATTTCCATATTTTGAGCAAGCAAACATTAACTCTTTTTTTAATCTGTGCATACAGATAAAGATAGTATACTTGAATAAAAGCACAATAAATTGCGGCAAAACTAAACGTCACCAAACTCCAATGCGAGATGGAGAGACTAATTGCTAAGAAAAAGTTAACTTTAGAAAAATGTTTAGCTCAATGGTCTTCTTGGTTTACCTATCCTGAATGTACTGTGACTATCTGAGGGTTTGTCTTCTGTTTTGCTCTTGTGTATCTTTGTTCCATTTTACTAATATCTCTCCCTTCTCCCTCCTATCTGCTCTACTACCATACAACTTACCTACTTACCTTGCTGGTGCATCCCCCGCACCCTACTCCCCACCTATTTTCTCCCCATCCCCACTATCAGGGCTTTTTTTCTCAGAAAATAGGTGCAGGAACTCAACCACGACCCCCTAAAACCCCCCTCAATCCCCACACACACCCTCCAAACTGCGTCAAATACTGGGTGTGGTCAAATTTCACTAAAAGTTTTAAAAGGGGCATGAAATGCCAGAAGTACATTACTTACTGAGTGCAGAGTTCAGGGGTGCGCTGTATACAGTGCACAGAGTTTAGCCTTCTTCCACAGCTGCTTACTGCTGAATCCCCCATCCATATCTCACCTTCACCCCTCTTCAGCTTTGACACTGCATGCAACCCCCCCTCCACTGCCTCCATCTTCTCCCCCCCCCCCAAAAAAAGCTCCACCATGTTCCACATGTCTTACTATTGTTGCTGTATTAGGCGGAAGTACCCTAGACAGGCTCTAGTGCCCCCCCGCACACAGTAGGTGGCTCCACCTTTCTCATTTGCAGGGATATCATCCAGTGGGGGTGTCGGCATCTGCACTGCATCCTGGGCAACTACATCTCCCTTATCCCCATCTTACACTTAGTGGGAACCACTCAGGAAATCAGATTTGTGGGAGCTGTTAGGAGACAAGCTGTCACTTGTTAACACAAAAGCTGAACTTCTGTATTTACAAGTGAGAGTGCAGAAAGCAGAGGACCCGAGCCGGAGCTGGTGGAACTGAGTTCCTCCAAGTTCCAGCTGAAAAAAAGCCCTGCCCACTACCCTCCCCCCTGACTGGAGCCAACATTGTAAACACAAGTAACCTGTGTAACTTCATCATACTCTAAGTTAACTAACACTACAACAGAAATGTTTCACCTTGTTTTTTTGTCTATCATGCTCTAGTCAGAACATCTGATGCGTGTAACGATTGTAAACTCTATCCACTTTGTTTACTTTACTGAAAACTTTAATAAAGTAATATTGCATTAAAAGGCTCAACAAATTGTGCCTTTTTAATAATTCAACAAACATAATAATCAATGTAACGGTGTATTGTAGGAGAAGTAAGTATATCTTTGTCTCAGATGCTGTGTCTCTCCTCCCTCTCCCTCTCTTAGCAGAGATGACTTTTTTGTAGGAATTTTGCACTCCAATTCTGCCCACCACCCTCTTATATCAACTCTGTGAAATTTTGGACCACTCTTCCTGAGTCTCCTTGCATGAGGTGCTGACTTATAAGCCCCCCTTGACATTTCGATGGAATTTAAATCTTTGACTAGGCCAGTCCATAATCCTTTTTTCTTATTTTAAGACATTCTTTGTTGGAGTTGCTAATGTGCTTTAGGTCAACATTGAATTGAAAAATCCTTTTTAGTTCAACTTCAACTTTTGGTCAGATGGTTTCACATTGACAATAGCCACACATGCAGAATTCATAGTTGACCTAATGACTGCAAGCTGCCAGGCTATGAAGCAGCAAAATTAGCCTAAGAAAGAATATTTTCACTACAATCTTTCACTATACAATGCTATGGGGTTTTCCCCTGAAATACTGTCTAAGGTTTTGCAACCAATATGTCTACTGTTACTAATCTTTAATTCAAGAGTACAGCATATTGTTACAGAAGGCCTAGTTGCCTTGAGGTTGACTGGAAAACTGTAGTCACCTCTGTTGCTCAATGATCAGCAAAGGCTTTTTCTTGTTACATCTTTGATACAGGTTGGTGCAATCTCTTTCAGACTATGGATGCATGCACGTGTAGTTCCCAAAATTAAATTTAGTATCAGTATTTAGTATCATACTACTTACCTTACTACTATGGGGTTTTCCCCTGAAATACTGTCTAAGGTTTTGCAACCAATACGTCTACTGTTACTAATCTTTAATTCAAGTGTACAGCATATTGTTCCAGGAGGCCTAGTTGCCTATTTGTTGACTGGAAAACTGTAGTCATCTCTAATGCTCATTGAACAGCAAAGGCTTTTTCTTGTTACATCTTTGATGCAGGTTGGTGCAATCTCTTTCAGATTATAGATGCATGCACTTGCAGTTCCCTAAATTAAATTTAGTATCAGTATTTAGTATCATACTTCTTACCTTTCTCAATCCAGTGCACCGCCTGCTGCTATTACATGTGGCTGCACACACTTTTAGGTCTGGAGTGTGGAGACCATGTAAAATTGTTGCGGCCTTTGTCTCCTGAATAAACACTTACTGTCACATTCAATCAGTGGCGCAGCCTCCGCCTGTTGTCTCTCCTGTCACTGTTGCACCCAGAGAATGGTGCAATCTTCACTTGTTGTTTCCCTGTTTCTACCCATCCAATCACAGCCACTTCCCTCCTCTGCCTGATCTATTTAAACTCAGCACAGTTTCCAGCTCACTTCCCGAGCATTGCTCTTAGTTATGCCTCTGGTTTATATTCCTGCTATCCAGCCTGCATTATTAATGTTTTTTTTCCTGTTAGGCTTTTCTGCTGCCTGCATAGACTTCTTCTTGGTTATCTATAACTGTTGTGTGTCCTGACCTCAGGCTTGTATCATGGCTATCTATGTTCACAGCCAGCCCTTTGGACTGTTATCTAGTTACATATTTTGCTTCACTGTTATCTGCAGTTCAAGTGGAACTTAAGGCAAAATTGAAAAAATGGGCAAACAGGCAGAAACTTTAATGCAGAAGACATGTGCTTTGCCTCTTAAGTTACCTACCTGCCTGTCTGCACTTGTACAGTGAGCCATGCATGCGCAGCTCACTTTGCAAATTCAGGAATGCTAAATCTGACTGAACTCCCACATATGTGTGGGAGTGACATCATCCCTACCAGCCAATGAAAGTGACCAACGATCGAGATCCAGAAGCCAGCCTCTCAAAAATGTCAGTAACCAGGCGAGGAGCTGGGGAGGCAGCATCGCTGGAGCCAAAATAAGAATAGTTCCACTGTCACATAACTGCTCAAGTCCTACTTCCTGGTGTATTCTTTACTAGTGGTCTGTGGTGAGTCAGATGAACCCAGGGGTCATGAGCTAAGTCCAAACCCCAGTAAAGAGGGGGTTTCTTGCGATTACCATCTGGCTTTTAGACTTCATGCCCTATGAGGATCTCATTTCACCTTTTCTCAAGTTGAACCATCCTAATTGGGTCCTGATCCAAGGTCCCAGGTCTTCTCTGGTTCAGCATGATACTGATACATTTCTATAGTCTTACCTTTCCAGTGTGATCCAGTGTGGTTCCTACTCTGCAGATCAAGTTTCCATGTCAAACATATTCTGTGGCGCTTTGCCCTACCAGATGTTGGCCTTCACTTGTCAGCAGGGCAGCCATCAGAACTTTTGGGGCCCCTTACACAGCTTAAGGCCTGGGCCCCACCGGGCCTGACCACCAACATTCCGAAGGGCCCGCCCTCTGGCCGTCCCACCGAATCCGCCTACTGGCCATCCCACCAAGTCCTTCAGTGCACCCACTTCTATTTTAACACTCTTACAACTTAATAAATGAAAATGAATCCAATCCATCAAAGAGACATCCCCATATATTCAGCAAAGAGACACCCCAATCAAGTAAAGAGACTGCTTCATATATTCAGCAAAGAGATATCCCAATCCAGCAAAGAGACAGCCTCATATTTTCAACAAAGAGACAATGCAATCCAGCAAAGAGACATCCCTTCAGCTGCATCGGCTTACTCTGCAGCCACTATGCTTTAGCAATTGCTAGTTACTGCAGCTGCAACTACTCGGTCTCCTTGGTTGGGGCCTGGGTGGCCGGGCCCCTCGGAACGCCTGGGCCCCTTACATGTGTATGGGCTGTCCCCCCCTGATGGCTGCCCTGCTTGTCAGATACACCTACTGCCTTTCCTTGGCTATCACTTACAATGTAGCTGGAGGGTCCACATTGATGCTATTGATATTCTGAGTTTTTGTGATTCTTGGAGACTACTTTTTGAACCAAATGGTCATTTTTTGGCAGAATTTGCCAAGCCTGCCAGACTAGACTAACTATTAGTTTTTTTGTTTTTTGTTTTTTTTTAACCTATGTGATATAGATTATTTTCCTTACAGTGGAATAACTGATTTGAAAACATTTGGTGATCTTTTTAGTTTCAATATTTTTTTATTGGTTTTAACAAGTTACAACAAGCGTTAAGCAAGCAGTCAAACAAATAATTCCGTCATGTAGGAGAGGATATACATAACATAGTCAAGTGTGCATACAGTAAGATATAACAGCGGTCAGCATGTGACCTCACAACGAAACTCGTGTATAAAGGTGTTTTAACAATCGCCTAGTATGAAGGTGGACTTCCCCAACCCAGGCACCCCCATGGGAACAAACTGTGTCACAGGGGGGGATGTCCATCTTGATATAGATACCTAGATTAAACAACATGCGGGTTACACTTAGCACGCTAGAGTTACTGCAAGTATTGAGAGGCAAGGGGTGTTGAGAGATGTGGGAGGGGGAAGGAGAAGACACATGAGGAGGGGGGGGTCACATAAAGTGGGTTAAGAAGCTAGGGAGTTAGAGGAAAGGACGGGGGCAAAGTATCCACCATAAATTTCACCAAACAATCAATCTTACATCAGCTGGTAACTGTACATTTAGGGTGTTGGAGCCAGATATCCCATTTCCTGCGGAAGGTCTTAGTGGTTAGGGAGATGCGTGAAAAGATGCGTTCCATATCGCATTGTTGGTTCAATGTGTCAATGGTGTCCCCTATTGAAGGGGCTGTGGTGGATTTCCATAGCTTAGTGATTGTGAGTTTAGCTGCCAAGAGAAGGTGGATTATTACCGGTCGATATGTGAGCTGGAAGTCGTGAATATTAAGGTGTAAGAGGGCCAGTTCCGGATCAGGCGTCACCTGTTGGTTGCATAGTTCAGAAAGCAGGCTAAAAATTTTGTTCCAGAAGGACCTAAGTGATAAGCAGGCCCACATAGTGTGGAATAGGGTACCACATTCCCCACATTCCCTCCAGCACGAGGTCGGATGGGAGGGGTAAATTTTGGAAAGCCGGTATGGCGTGAGATACCAATGGTGTGTCAATTTGACATGTTGTTCCCAGTGCGTAATGCATTTAGTGGCAGAGTATGTGGACGAGAATGCTTTCAACCAGTGGGAAGAGGGAAATGTTTTTTGCAGAGTCTGCTCCCACTAAATCATGGTGTGTGTTTTGGAGAAGGGACCCAGTTGGGCGAGTGTTTTATAGAAGAGGGTTATGCCTTTAGAGGAACCTGGGGGATCCTGAAGATAGTCATGTATGGGGGTAGGGAGTATAACATATTGTGGAATGGTTTGAGAGCGAAAGAAGGATCTTATTTGGAGGTATGTATGGAATGTCTTCGGAGGGAGTTTAAATTTTTTAACTAAGTCTGCGTACGAGGAGAGTGAGGTGCCCTGATAGAGGTCATGAACGTGCAAATGTGGGGCATCCTTAGGCGTCCACAAAGTCAAATCTAGATTGGGGATGAAATATGATAATATGGTCAATGGAATCATAATTTTTTGGCCCCCATCGGTGGGCGACAGGGTGAGAGGCAGTTCTTTTCATATTTGGGATGAAATTTGTACCGAAGGAATTAGTGAAGGTGGGGGCGTGGCTCCCAATTTAGTAGCTAGTAGTAGCAGTTGGAGGTTCTTATGAGGAGTTGAGGCAGCTTCTACGTGCGACCAGGTTTTGTTGGATGAGGGCGACCACCAGTACCTAAGTTGGTCAAGTACACAAGCTTTATAATACGTGAAGAGATTAGGGACACCCATCCCCCCCAGGGATCTGTGTCTAGACATGATGGACAAAGAGCATCTCGAGGGTTTATGGTCCCAGATAAATTTAGTGATTATGCTTTGAAGGGCCGTAAAGAAGCTCCGTGGGAGGGGAATTATTACCGTGCGGAAAAAGTAAAGAAGCTTAGGAAGGACTATCATTTTGAACATGGCTATTCTGCCCATAACAGATAGTTCTTGCGTTTTAAGGGACGCCAATGTGCGGGGCAAAGAGTCCAACAAGGGCTTAAAGTTGTGGGCATAGAGTTGTGAGGGGAGCGGGGTGAACTGGATTCCTAAAAAGCCTAGGAAGCCGGTAACCCAAGTAAAAGGGAAATTATGCGTTAGTGACTGGCGAAGGGGGGGGGGGTATATGCAGAGCAAGGATTTGGGATTTACTAGCATTCAATTTATAGTAGGAGACCGCACTAAATTCATGCAAGAGATCATACGTAGCAGGGAGAGACGAGGCTGGGTTGGTCAACATGAGCAAAACATCGTCTGCGAACAGACTGATCTTATGCTCTGAGCCAGCAATGCAAGGGCCTGTGATAAGAGGGGAGGCTCGGATTTTTTGAGCTAGGGGTTCCATAAGGAGTGTAAATATAATGGGGGAAAGGGGACAGCCTTGTCGGGTGCCATTGGTAATGTGTATTTGTTTGGATTTAATTCCCGAATCAAGGACTACAGCGGATGGGTTAGAATAAAGGGATAGAATGGCGGATTGCATCCAATCTCAAATGCCAAATTTATCCAGGACTTGTTATAGGTAGCCCCAGTGGACCCTGTCAAACGCCTTCTCTGCATCCAGGGACAGGAGCAGAGAAGGCGTTCGAGAGGTCCCTGTACGGGAGATTAAATTGATAAAGACGTCTGGTGCCATCAGGGGCCTGGCGACCAGGCACAAATCCCACTTGGTCCGGGTGCACCAGCAGAGGGAGCACCTTCTGTAATCTAAGGGCTAAGATCTTGCCATACATTTTAATATCAACATTTAGCAGTGATATAGGCCTATAATTTGCAGGTAATGAGGGGTCCTTATTTGGTTTCGGTATCGTAACTATAACAGCACGTAACATGTCAGGAGGGAAGGAAGCAGTGGAGGAGGCAAGAGAGAAGACGACTGTAGGCGAGGGGCAATTTCAGAAGCAAAGCGTTTATAGTATTCATTGGAAAAACCGTCTTCCCCAGGTGATTTGTTGTTAGGGAGTTTGGAAATAACAGAGCAGATTTCCTGCGAGGTAATGGGTTGTGAAATAAATTGGAGCAATTCCGAAGGCAGGGTAGGTAAGTTTGTTTTGGCGAGAAAACTAGCAATAACCTCGGGAGTAGGCTAAGGTGTGGAGTTGTCATTGCGGAGGTCGTATAATTTCTGGTAGTAAGACGCAAAGGCATCTGCTATATCTTTGGGATTGGTCAGGAGGTCAGCTGGGGATGGATAGGTCAGGGATACAGTTTTCTGCTTAAGTCGCTTAGATTTGACCTTCCGAGCCAGCCAAGCTCCCGCCCGGTTGTTAAGAGCATAAAATTGAGCCTTCATGTACTTAAGGTGGTTTTCAAATTTATATAAGAGGAGCCACCTCAGAGCCTGCCGTTCAGAAACAAGGAGCTGTGTGAGACTAGGGGAAGGGTTAGTTTTGTTTTCCTTTTCTTTGGTTTCAATGGACACCAGTTAGTCCTCAACCTGCCTCCTCCTCTGCCTCCGTAGATTAGAAGACATTTTAATAAGCACTCCATGCATGTAGGCCTTGTAGGTACTCCACAAGGTAAATCTGTTAACCTCAGGGCCGTCATTCCATTCAAAAAAATTGCTGTGTTCCTGCAATATCGATTGGTACAACTTCTCGTCCGCCAGTATCGCAGAGTTCAGTCTCCAAACCGGGGGAGGGGAGTTGCGTAAATTATTGTAAAAATAAGTTGCGCTATAATATGATCAATGGAGATATAAAGTCCATACAGTCCAAGCATAAAGTAAAGATGTAATCCGGGACCAGGAACCCCAAAGGGTATATGCTTACCAGATTGAGGTAAGGTAAAGGCAGTTTCTTTGGATAAACTTGTCACCTTGATAGTAGATCCAGGTCCACGTGAACGGTTAGCTCAATGGTCATAGGATCATGGAAGTAAAGGTAAAAGCGCAATAGCGTAAAACCTTACAAACTAAATTAATTGGACACCACAGTGTTCTTGAAAAATGAATTCAATTGTGTGAATGAATAAACCTCCACCAATAAAATTGATCACTGATAACAGTGAATAAAAAACATGCAAAAATAAAATATAAAAATATGATGGGTACCCCTTACCAAAAGTGATAAAGGTAAACACCAAAATTAATAATAAACGTGTTGTAGCTGAAGTCGCCTCTTACTGGACAACGTTAATTGAATAGCCAATAAAGGAAGGCAAAAGTGTGAAATTTGCGTGTTGAACCACCACCTTTTATAGCTAGATTCGCCTCTTACCATATGAGATAAGGATTAAAGCAAACGTGCAGATCACAATTCAGTGTGAACCCGGAGCCAATAATAAGATATACCAATAGGGGTCGCCTCTTACCAAATACAAATAATGTTGAGCCTGTATGGTGATCAAGCATCCAAGGACCCGACCCTTACTCTGGGGTGCTGTTTTCCTCAAATAGCGGAGATATTGCAAGTGTTCACCCACGTAAAGAAAAGAGAGGCTCCCATAGCGTAAAACCATTAAAATTTATTCACAAATAAAATCAGAAAAACTTACAGCAAGACCAGGAATGAGGAGCAATGTTTGTCAGCCGCCGGCCGGACGGCTTCGCTCGCCCGCACTCTCCGGTCGCAATCCGATGACGTCAGTACGCCGTGACCCGACGACGTTTCGTCACAGATGACGTTTTCAAAGGTCTTGCGTAAATTGTCATCAAACTCCAGAACTATCGGTGCGTGGTCCGACCAAGAAATCGTGCCAATGTGAGCATTAGTCACACTCTGCAAGGATCCCTTCGTGGTGAGGAAGAGGTCAATGCGGGAGTATGAGGAATGTGGTGCAGACATAAAGGTATAATCCCTTTCGGAACCGTGAAAACATCGCCATACATCATATAACTCATGAGAGTGCAATAGAGAGACAATGGATTGGGGTGGTCTCCTAGTTTGCGAGGTGGAATCCATGGCAGGGACCAGGACAGTGTTGAAATCACCCCCTATCAGGAGGGTGCCTTGCGACATCTTCATTGTCACAGAGAGTAACGGAGTCAAAAACTTTCGTTGTTGCATATTCGGGGCATAGAGGTTAAGTAGGGTGAAAACAGTATTGTTGAGTTGGCAAATCAACACAATATACCTCCCTTCAGGGTCAGTAAGCGAGTCAATGTACTTGAAGTCCACTGAGTCTCTAATAGTAATAAAGACGCCACAAGCCTTTTTCGGAGCATTGGCCATATAGACATGGGGAAAGTGAGGGAGAGTCACTTTAGGACACTTGTGGGCAGCAAAATGGGATTCTTGAACAAAAAGAACATCAGCTTTGTGAAGTTTGGCTTCTCTAATCAATGCCGATCTCTTATAGGGGCTATTGAGCCCCTTTGCATTCAAGGAGACTACTCGTAGAGACATGTTGGAGAGTTAGTATATTCAAGAGCTGTGATGACCTTACCTTCAGTAGGTCTCACTGTGGACATTGAACAGTACCTTAATACAAAAGTTCATAGACAGGAAAGCATCGGCATGGGGTGAGCAGGAGGGATATCCAGTTCCAGCAGTCACCGGCAACAGCAGGCTGTACGTGTGTGCAGGACGAGGAAGATGCCTTGGAGCCAGACAGGTGGGGGGTTGGGATGAGGGAGCTGCAAGAGAAAGGGGAGACGAAAAGACAAACAAGACAGACAACATACAGATAAGAAGGGCCTGACTAAAAAAGCAGGCATGATGGGCAGCCAAAAAAGCCACTGTGGCCGTGGGGGGTCTACAAATGCTCAGCACCATGCTGAGCCTCCACAGGTCGAATTAGGTCACACCAGGCATAAAAAAGAGCCCGGTGTCTGAAGCGGGAAGAAAAAACAAAAACCAAAAATAGCAAACAGTGGAGCTCACGGCAGTTCTCCAGGCAGTTGAGGGATGACGGATTAAGCAGGATGGAGAGGATCTCAGCAGATCAGGTCCATTCAGTTTGCAGACGTTCCAACGGGGGGACAGTAGGTAGCGGGTCCCCATCAGGTATCAGATGCCACTGCTTAAAAAGCGGAATTCCTTTCTCCACACTGTAGACAGGGTAGGTCTTTCCGTTCCAAGTGATCAGAAGTTTTGTGGGGAAGCCCCACTTATAGATCACCTTATCGTTGCGTAGCATCTTAGTGAGGGGTGCCAGCTTCTTGCGGTTAAGCACAGTTTTCTGCGAGATATCCGTATAGAGGGAGATGCCTATGAATTCCTCAGGTACAGCCGGGCTCTGTTTTGCCGCCGGCATAACACGCTCTTTCACATGGTAGTAATGGATGCGAGCCAGGGTGTCCCTGGGAGTTGTGTCAGGTAGAAATTTAGGCTTGGGGATACGGTGGGCCCTATCCACGCAGAGCTCAATGTCACTTAAAGCAGGGAGGAGGGCCTTCATCAAACGTTGCACAAAGCGGGTCAGCTCACTGTGAGGAATAGATTCAGGGATCCCCCTAAACTTAATGTTATTCCGACGTGAGCGATCCTCTAAGTCGGCTAACTTAGTTTAGAGGCGCTGCATTTCGGTCTCCTGGTCAGTGCAGGCATCTACCAAGTCGTTATGTGCAGTGTAGAGATCCGCCATCTTGGTCTCTAGATGGTGTATTCTGTGGTCATGGGTCTGAACCCGGTCCTTGATGTCAGTAAACATATCATCAAACTCTGCATGGAGGGTGCTCCTGAAGGACAGAAGCATCCGCTTCATAGTCGCTTCCGAGATAGGCTGGTCTGAGGCAGGGAACAGATATATGGAAAGGCCTGGTGGTTTGTGAGGCCTCTGGGCCTTGTCTGATACAGGCTGTGAGAAGGGAGAAGTATCGCCGCTATTACGGCGCTGTTTAGACTTCGCAGGGCTGGAGGTTGTGGGAGAGGAGATTGGAGAGCTTTCCTCCAGCGTCCCCATGTCACTAATGTCCTCCTCCATGTGTGGTTCACCTCCTCCCCCGTATCACTGAGGACTGAGTGCAGCACCTGGTCCGGCGCCATTTTGCTTACCCCGAGGTGGCGCCGCTGGGAAGAAGTCAGTCAGCCGTTGGGGCGGTTTGTTCGCTTTTCTCCTCTTGGACATGGCTTCCCGAGGGTGTAGGTTGCCTAAGCGGTCAAGGTAGGCGATTTCTGCGCTGTCCGTCCGTCACTGAGAGTTGCTAAGTCCCGCAGTATGCCGGAGCTCTCACCTCATGCGGCCATCACGCTCGCCGGCCGGACACACCCCCTGGTGATCTTTTTTAAATTTCTTGCCAGACACATAGGAATCCACACCATCCTAAGAGTGACAGGGAGGTCTCTGATCTTTGCATTATGACACTACGTAAGTAAATTCCAAAGCACTAGACTCTTAATATCTAAGGTTCAAATAAGACCCACCTGCATAATCCCTAAGGAGGTTCTAATCAATGGCACTCAATCTAGAACACCTGTTCTAATTTCATGGACTTTAGAAGGTGGGAAATGTAGGGGTATACTTACTTTGCATTTATCAGATCTGCACTTTTGTTAATCTAATTTATGAGAATGAATATTCAAGGCTAATTGTTGGTCTTGGTGAATCTGTTAGGCTAGAGCTACATATACGACTGAACTTCTTTGCTACTGAGAGATTAAACTGCTTGATGACAGAAACCTTGTTTGGAGCACACTAAAATCAATGTGCTCACTCAAAAGTCAAATTGCTCAGCAGCAAAGAGATTTAAAAATTTGTTCAGCTAGGAAATGCCATGGGGCACATAATGGGAAATGTTCTGCCATCACTGGGTTTGCTTTTGGAGTCATGTATAATTTATCTTTTGTATAACCCATGTTGGAGAGTGTCAGGGGCGATAATAGAATTTCTCAGATAATACATTGAAGCTGAAATTTATTGCACCACAGTTGATAAATACTATATAGCAGCAAGCATAACCATCTGGATTCACATTGTTCCATGTGCAGTGCAGCGAGCCTTGTAGTATACACCAGGGTGTATATGGTCCTAATTAGGTTTCACTCTCCCTTTATCAGAGAAGGTTGATCAGCCATTTGAAGAAAAGGCTAGGAATAAGGGGAGGGGAGGCCCTTGCAGGATCCATAAACCTAATTCAAGGCAGAAATCTTTTTCTGAAGGCTTCAATTGTATCATAATAACTATTAGTTATTTTTCTCATTAATCAACAAACCTCAACAACCCATTCTGACATGGTGGGGATCAAGGTAGTATTCCAGTGCCTGGGAATTTAATCTCTGGCTGGCCATACAAAAAAAAAAAATCAGTACCATGTTGACGACTAACCCCAGAGATCCTAATCTTAACTTTCTCTTCTTCCCAGAGCTCCTTCTCCTTACCATCCTTTCCTGTTCTCTCTTTCCCTCGCTCTTATCATTACTCGCCCCAAGATTTTGTACCCTCTTGATGGTTACCTATGACCGACTGATGTTTATGCGTGCTCCAGCTTATCATGCTTAACTTCTTCGCCTCATTGACTTTGTTTTTGCTTGCTTAGATCAGATCCCTATGATTCCTAGCTATTTTACCTTCTCCCGTGGCATGCTCCTTGATTTGTTCAAGGAACCTTTAATAGTTGTGTTTATATTTTGACTTCTGTAACTTGACTGAAACTCAAAAATATTGAACAAGAATCAGAGTAGTGATTTTTTAACTGAAGAGAGAGAATAGGCCAAGAAAGGTGGGCTGGATGGGAGTGAAGGGGATGTTACATATGTTTACCTGAGCATGTATATCCACTACCTTATGCCAAAAGGCTTTAAGCAAGTGACAGTCCCAATAAATGTGGGTTAGAATACCAACAGCTGAATGACAATGCCAACAGAGGTTAGGTACATTTTGGACAATTTGGTGTAATTTATGTGTGGCTTGTACCAGCAAGTTATTAGTTTAAAGTTTCTTTCCTCGGCTGCACTGTCCATACATAGTTTATGGGTTAGAAGCTCATTACAAACAAACAGAAGATTTCCCAACACACTTACCAGCTAGCCTCCAAAACAACAAATTAACACTGTCTAACAATTGCTATACAGTGTTTTTTTTTTTTTTTTTGCTGGCTAGCTAGGTTTGTTTGTATTGTGTAGTGCCCCTCAATGTGCACCTTACTTCAAAAAGCTAGTTATAAATTGTGATGGTTGCCATTCTTGTACAGCTTGCTCACTGGATTTGGTGTAGGGGCGCATTGGACATCTTCATCTGCTATGTGCTCATGCTGGGCTTCTAATGTGTCCTCGCACCTTTAAGGAAGAATGAGCTCCCTCCAGGCATACCTGCTTTTAATTTATACATTGCTATATATGCTCCAACTCCAAGTCTCTCAATGTAAGGGTTAGGAAGAGTTAGGATCATACTTTACAGAGGAGCCTTGGCAAGGCAATGTGGCAGTGTGGCCCCCACATATAATTGCAAACGTATGCAACTAAAACCTCTATTTTTGATGTAAACTGTCAAGTTGTTTTTGTTTTGTTTGTTTGTTTGTTTTTTGATCGGATTCTGCACTTTACTTCAAAAGCTATTATAAAATGGGGTGGCTGCCATTCTTGTGCAGGTAGCAGCTCATTGTTTTATATTCTTTTGAGAATATGAGGTTTAGTTCCTTCTCCCACTCTGTGAGAAGATGAAGTTTCTCCATATGGGTGCGGTAAAGTAATGTTCCATAGAGGGGGATATAGGATGATCGGGTGGAACAATTGATTTTTATATACTGACAGAAGGAGTGCAAAAGCTATAAAAGCAAAGACCCTAGAAGACACGTGCTGCTCTTTTTACTCTGAAATTACACACTTGTGAGTTGCTATATTGTAAGCAGGTGCTTACAGGAAAGCTGTAAATATTTCAGTCTGGCTTGCACTGTAAGTTTCCTCTGTTAATTTCATTGCTGTTTATGTGTGTAGTGAGCTGCCCAGGTTGGGAAGAGGATGACTGTAAGCACTTTTTTTTCCGGGCTCTGCCCTCCATGCTGTGCTGCTAATAAAAGGGGAGAGGCCCCTGCTCAAAGGACTCTCTGCTATAGCATGCATGTGAAGGAGTCTAGAGGCACAGCATGAAGATGTAGTCAGTAGCAATGAACCGAACATTCTCCAGGGGAAGATCCCCTGAATCCAGGACTCTAGCTCTATAAGACTTGCAAGGACTCTTATCTGTTAAGGTATGAATTGAGCAGCTATGCTTCACTAGTTAGGGAAAGGACTGTCTGTGTCCATGCCTGCTGTATTGAACTGTGGAACTCCAGTAAAAGGTGTTACTTGTGTATTGTCTGGTATCACAAAGAAGGCATATCACAAAGAGCAGGCCCTGTCACACACCCACACAGGGTGAAGAGGAAGACATGTAGTCACTCAGAGTAATAAACACAAAGGAATGATACAACAGCCAGACAGCAGAATGACAGTTTTGGCAGGGGTAAAAGGTTCTCTGCATAGCGAGGAGAATGGCTCGCTATTTCCCTCCTGAGCGGTCGAAGCCCCAGCTACCAGGACCGAATCCACATGGTGGAAACCTCTAGGATCTAGCCAAAATTACAGAAGGAGTTACTGAGTCAAACTGTGCATGAAAGGAGGTTTGCGCGTGTACATGGCGGAACCTGAACTCTATCACTGGGAGCGAGGTGATAGCTGGATTGGTGGGACAGAACACAAGCTCAGCAGTGTTCCCTTCTAAATGTCACATTCCATAAAGGTGTACGTGCAATGAAATAGTATCGCTCATTCAGCAAAGCTGTATGTTAAAACTACACCAGCCACATGGCTCACTTCTAATCCGGGATACCATCTTAATATTGAATTCACATGAACACAGTCCCACCTGGTTCCAGGCATTAGTGAGCCCACACCCTGAAGGGAGAGAGGCCCTGTGTGCATGGGTAGTAGGCCCCACCCACAATATACTATAGCCATGTGACCACTTTCACTAAAACAAGTAAAAAAAGTGATAGTAAACTCAAAAATAATCAATGCGAGTTATATATAAAATATGTGGAAGGATGTGAAGTATATTTCTTGACTAAGTTGAGGAACACTGTGGGAATATTCTAGGCATTAGGGCTCATTTATACTTGTTTCAACTTTGATACACATTAAAGCGCCCAACACTTCAACATGCTTTTTGTATGTGTTTTTGATGCTTCGGTGATGCTTCGATAATGCTTTTTTGAAGCTTTAATGAAGCTTGGCAAATTAAAGATACTATGTGATAGCGCTGCTAGAAACGGTGATATTAAAATCAATACTAAACATATAATATCATAAAAGGCAATTAATATAAAGGTGCAATTCAAACATTACACACCTATAAAGTGCAACAATGGTGAAGAGACTGTGTCTCTGATTATATAAAGTGCAAGTGAAGCAATAGATCTTGGAGTGCTGACAAATAAAGAAGCACTCCAAAGTGCAACAGTGCAATAAAAAAAAGTCCAAAGTAATTTCTATCAAAAGTGCAATAGTGACATCATTCCACGTGTGTCCACTATTTAAATTCCATGCTGCAATCAGTGAAGTGTCTGCTCACCTCCACGTTTCACCCACTAGGGGTCTCAGGCATTAATAAGATAAATACTGCCGTCTGGTCTCTAAGCCACTCCACATTAACCTCCCTGGCGGTATGATTATGTCAGGAATTATGTACCAAAAGCGGTACAATTTTTTTCATGGAAATTTGGCGTTATGTATTATTGACTTAAACCTGACCAAAACAAGACTCTAGTAGTCATCCCAGATGTGATAAATGTGAAACACAAATGCATGAATTATAATCTAATCAATAATATAATTTTATTATATAATATATAACATATAATATATATAATAAAATTATATTATTGATTAGATTATAATTCATGCGTTATATATATATATATATATATATATATATATATATACACATATACATATATACACACATATATACATATATATATATATATACATATATACACACATATATATATACATATATATAATATAAATGTGTTATGGGTTTGTGTTTTGTGCAACGTTTGAATTTCCCTCCCAGTTCCGCTCCCAAGCAGCATTGCTGCTGCAGGGAACGTAACTAGGAAGTCATCACACCGACGGACGAGCGGCGGGGATCTCGGCTGGCAATCACAGCAATGGGAGATCATCGCTGGATCGCCAGGTGAAGGTAAGAGACAGCACTGCGCGCTCTGCACATCCACCCCAAGCGTGACTCGGGGATACCAATCCTAACCTAAAAAATCCACTCCAAGTCACGCTCGGGGATACCGCCACGGAGGTTAATAGATGTTACTCCAATTGAGCATCTCCTGCTCTCCTAGACATACATTGTCTGATTTCCCAGAGTGAGAGCCAGGGGAAATCAAATGTGAATCTTCAGCAGTGCGATTTAAGCACCGAATTCACACCAAAAATGTGCAGGACCCTTTTTTTGGCAGCCCCTGAATTGGATTGCATGGCTGTTCACACCCATGCGATCCGATTCTGCAAATTTTTTGCACCGATTTCAGGATGTCATTAACTTAACATACACACCCACATTGATTCACATGAACGGGGTGCAATTTGCATACAGCTGCGAAATCCGCACTACATCAGTGTGAACTGGGGCTCAATGCTAATAGTAATCAGGACAAATAGAGAGGGTGAATCTCCCTAATGAGAGCAGAGGCAGCAATAAAACCTGACAGGTGTTCTAATTCCTTTCCATTCTGTCCAAACTAAAGAAAATGTTTGGCCTTTAGTTATACTTTAATGCATCTGATCTCTCCAAATCTTTTTCAGCTACTTCATTGCCGCTTCCAGTCTACTTTTTTCAGCTACATCCAGTTGCTTGTAGTCTCTACCTGGGGTGTGTGGGACAGGGTGACAATGCATAAGCACAAATAAAAGACAGTTGTTACCCCATACCAAGAAGTGTTTGAACAATGACCTGCATTGCAAGGTCACCAAGTATTCTTTCAATGAAAGCAGCAGATTTAGAAAGATTGAAATTACACTAACATGTTAAAGCTTATTTAATATTTGAATAATTTGGTTTACATGTTTTTTTTCAGGATGAAAAGCAAACTAGAAAAGACTGCATGAAAAATGGACGATTCAATTCTAATTAACAGCAAATAGAAAATCATCATGTATAAAAAATGTTAGAAATCTTACTGATCTTTATTTGAAATTCTCATGTTTCAACTTTGACTGTATTTTAATTAAAAAAGGATTTCAAGCGTTGGATTTTCAGCAAATATGTCTGCCTTGCCATCATCAGAACTATAAGCCTGATCTTTTTTATTATTTTGAGAAATGTCATGTGGTTTTTTATGTAATGTGAAAGTTAATACTTGATACTTAAATGTAATCCCGAAATATGTACGGTTCTTACTGGTGGTGCTGCTTCAGTTTTCATTTTTTATTTGTGTCGAGAATGTGCTGCTGAAATCCAGAGTACTAATCTGCAGATTTATTTCTACAAAATAGAAAATGTGTGGCTTTAGATGAAATGAAAGCTCTGGATCAGAAGAGTGGATGCAACTAGGTTAAATAAGTACAATAATAATTTATTAATGTTCTGTCTCTTATTCATGTATCTTAGACCTAGGGAGCTGTTAACTCATCACAGACACATGGATCTCTATGGGGTATATTTAATATAAAATGAAAAAGCCAGACATATTTGCATGCTTGGACTCAAACGCATTCTGCAGTCATCCATCCCTACTATTCACAGTTTGCAGTTTCAGATGCAGGGGGTGTATCGTGGAGAATGAGTGGGATCAAGTGTGACAAGTCTCCATATTAACCATTAATACCATCAGTGGTCTGCCATTTCAAAACAGTAATTGTTTGAAAGAGATCAGTGCCATCTAATGTAACACTGGCAGTGCAATAAATATGTATATTAAAAAAGAATAGCGCAACCATGCAAAAGAAATGACTAGTAAATATGGAGACAATCCATAAATAAAAATGGGGGTTTAGTCCCACCATATGGCCATATCGTGCTCAACCCCACCACTGCGTCAAAGTACCCCATTATCAGTGGGTCCTACACTATCCATAGAAAAGGGGGAATCCAGCCTCTCCAACCCTTGGAGACAACACTCCTTGCTGGTATGGATGTGCTAATGCACTACAAAGGACTCCTCCTGTATCTACTTGATGGTGGACTCTGATAGAGTACAGGTGTGTGTGGGGGGTGGGATGCTCAACCACAGAAGTCTGGTCAGACTGAATACATAATAAACAAGCAAAAAATTGGGGGAGCAAACCCTGAACATGTATATCTAAAGCCGGTGCAGCTATGGACCAAGCAACATGTATATTAAAAAAGAATAGCGCAACCATGCAAAATAAATGACTATTAAATATGGAGACAATCCATAAATAAAAATGGATTTTTATTTTTATTTATGGCCATATGGTGGGACTAAACCCCCATTTTTATTTATGGATTGTCTTCATATTTAATAGTCATTTCTTTTGCATGGTTGCGCTATTCTTTTTTAATATACATGTTGCTTGGTCCATAGCTGCACCGGCTTTAGATATACATGTTCAGGGTTTGCTCCCCCAATTTTTTGCTTGTTTATTATGTATTCAGTCTGACCAGACTTCTGTGGTTGAGCATCCCACCCCCCACACACACTTGTACTCTATCAGAGTCCACCATCAAGTAGATACAGGAGGAGTCCTTTGTAGTGCATTAGCACATCCATCCCAGCAAGGAGTGTTGTCTCCAAGGGTTGGAGAGGCTGGATTCACCCCTTTTCTATGGATAGTGTAGGACCCACTGATAATGGGGTACTTTGACGCAGTGGTGGGCTTGAGCACGATATGGCCATATGGTGGGACTAAACCCCCATTTTTATTTATGAATTGTCTCCATATTTAATAGTCATTTCTTTTGCATGGTTGCGCTATTCTTTTTTAATATACATGTTGCTTGGTCCATAGCTGCACCGGCTTTAGATATACATGTTCAGGGTTTGCTCCCCCAATTTTTTGCTTGTTTATAGTGCAATAAATATGGCAGATGTTACTGAGACCTGGGAAATCAAAGTGGTGGCCAGACGGTACTCAAAGTGGTTAAATTAGGGTTGAAGACCACACTTGTCAGAGCTACTTTGGCATGACAGTTTAACTTTACATGTGTATGCAACAAAAACCTCTGTTTTGACAGAGATATTTAAACTGTTTAATTTAGGTATTTTGCACCGACAAGCTGGACTGAGTTCAATAATTTTTTGTATTGTTCAGTGTATTGCTCTACTCAGGTGATGTCCTTTTTGCGTTTTAAAAATTGATTGGAGCTTTGCCATTTCTTTACAAATTTGCCATTACTTTTGCCATTTATCTGTAGTGTTTACTTATCTCTCCCCAAAGCTCAAAGTGTAGTTTCTCTCTGGTGCTTCCTTCCTCTGTTATCAGCATGTATCACTTCTAAGAAGTTTTCCCAACACATGTGATAATATTGTGACGGCGGAGAGAGCTCAGCACACAGCTCTGTATCCTTCATTCATTCTTGTGGTGTGTTTGGAGGGGGGGTGGTGTGCCTTTCCTCCAATCAGCTCTCACTTAATGCACAAGAGCTATAACTGTAGCTTTCTGCCCTCTCCTCTGTGACAAATGAAGAAGGATTCCATCACAATTCTGCACTTTTGAATGAATGGAGAGAAGACAGCAGATAAACAAGTAAAATATATGTAGGAGGATTTTTTTTTTTATCTCTATGTATCATTCCCTTCACTGGGTATATGAAAAAGGTTTACAACCACTTTAAGTCTGGGCTCTGATGTATATATATATATATATATATATATATATATATATATATATATATATATACTTTGTATATGTATTGAACATGTGACCATTTTTCTAGGTAAATATATTTCTAAAGGTGCTATGGACATGGAATTTCCACCACATATCGATATCACATGTAATAAAAAGGAATGACACAGGGAAAAAGTATTGAACACTCTAACTGAAATGTAGTAAATCCTTTGTACAAAATCCTTTGTTGGTAATGACTAGTGATGAGCCGAACACCCCCCTGTTTGGTTCGCACCAGAACATCTCGAAAAGGGGAAATGTTCTAGCGAACATGCAAACTCCATTAAAGTCTATGGGACACGAACATTAAAAATCAAAAGTCCTAATTTTAAAGGCTTAAATGCAAGTTATTTGCCCAAAAAAGTGTATGGGGACCTGGGTACTGCCCTGGGGGACATGAATCAATGCAAAATGTTTTTTTAAAACAAAGTTTTTACAGGAGCAGTGATTTTAATAATGCTTAAAGTGAAACAATAAAAATGAAAAATTCCTTTAAATATTGTGCCTGTTTGCCCCCTTAATGTGCCTGTAAAGTGGTGCATTTGTGCCATGTTTGTAGCCTGCTGCAACAATACTGACATTTCGAACGGATAAAATGTAATTTAAACTTGAACGCGGCTGTAATGTATTGTTGGCTCCCGGCAATACCGATAAAAGTGAAAAAAAAAAAAACGGCGTGGGGTCCCCCCTCCCCAGTTCATACCAGGCCCCTTTGGTCTGGTATGAATTTTAAGGGGAACCATAGGCCAAAATTTAAAACAAGAAATGGCGTGGGGTTCCCCCTAAAATCCATACCAGACCCTTATCCGAGCACACAGCCTGGCTGGCCAGGATGGGGGTGGGGGCAAGCAAGCACCCCCCCTCCTGAACCATACCAGGCCACATGCCCTCAACATGGGGGGGTGGATGCTTTGGGGCAGGGGGTTCTGTCCCCCCACCACAAAGCACCTTGCCCCCATGTTGATGGGGACAGGGGTCTCTTCCCAACAACCGTGGGCTGTGGTTGTGGGGGTCTGCGGGGGGAGGCTTATCGGAATCTGGAAGCCCCCTTTAACAAGGGGACCCCCAGATCCCACCCCCTATGTGAATGGATATCGGGTACATTATACCCTTACCCTACCCTTTTTCGGTTGCGGGCGGGTGACTGATCATCGGGGGACACTATTTTTTTATTTTTCAAAATGGACTTGTCCAAAACTGGCTTTTGTACACTTTTGGTGAATGGGTAGGGGTACAATGTACACGTTATCCATTCACATGGGGGGGGGCGGGATCTGGGGGCCCACTTGTTAAAGCCTCCCCCAGCAGACCCCCACAACCACAGCCCACGGTTATCGGGAAGAGACTTCTGTCCCCATCGACGTAGGGGCAAGCCTGGTATTCTACCACCTATGCCACCTTCAAGCCTGCTTAAGCTGAACACACTCTCCCTGCCTAACTTACTAACTTCTATCTCTAGAAGTTAGTTAGTTAGTTAGGCAGGGAGAGTGTGCTCAGCCTAAGCAGGCTTGATGGTGGCATAGGTTGTAGAATATCAAGCTTGCAATTGAGAGGTTGTGGGTTCGATCCCTTGGCCCGTTGGTAATTTATAAGTGGAATTCCTTGCCTCCTGTATAGAGAAACTAGTCGCATGCATTGCTTACTGTATGTGTGGTTTTTGTTCATTCTTCCACACAGTCTTTATATCTTGAAGGTTCTGTGGGCCTCTTTTATGAACTCTAATCTTTAGTACTTTGCATAGATTTTCTATTGGATTCAAGTCAGGTGATTGGCTGGGTTTTCTAGCAGCTATATTTTCTATCTTTGAAACCAATTGAGAATTTCCTTGACTTTGTGTTTCAGATCATTGTCTTGCTAAAATGTCCACCCTCATTTCATCTTCATTATCCTGGTAGATGGCAGCATATCTTTATCAAGAATGTCTTAGTAGATTTTTTCACTCATCCTTCCTTCAACGTCATGAAGTTTGCCAGTACCGTATGCTGAAAAACAGCCCTGCATCACGATGTTCCCACCTCCGAACTTCACTGTTGATATAGTGGATTTAGGGTGATGTGCAGTGTCATTTGACCACCAAACATGGTGTGTATTGTGGCATCCAAAGTGTTCAATTTTGGTCTCATCTGACCAGACTATATTCTCCCAGTATTCCACAGGCTTGTCTAAATGTTGTGCAGCAAACTTTAAACGAGCATTTGTTGATATTTTTCACGTTTGCTTTGGAGAGAGGTTGCCAACATCCCTAATATTTTATCAAATATTGTACCTTTTACCTCTAGCGGATTTTGCAGACCAAACCAACAAAAAGCAGGTTTTGTTTAAAATATTGTCTTGTTAAAAAGACCACAAATAGCAATAGTTGGCTTAAGAAACATACAATGAACATATACAGATTGGGGTGATACTCCCCCCTAATCGCATGCATTTTGGAGCTTTAAAGTTCCACAAGTTGCTTCTTTTTAGGGCGTCATTTACCAACGCATTTCAAGATTTATTCAAACAATCTCTTCTTCAGGGATAAAGAGATGCCACTCTGAAACATCAAATAAAACTCACATAAACAAATAGTCTAAAAACCATATACTTGAACACCAAATAAGGTAATTTCACTTAAATCTACTTACACACATTACAAGATATACCACTGCTTCTTAGTATGTCAACTAACTTCACTTTCCACTTTGGATAGAGGATAATCCCATGCCAAGATCACTAGTCTCCATAATAGATGGGGCTATCATATATGACCCTTATAAGACAAATTTCTATAGCTAGATCCCATTGCCTACAACAAACACAAAAAAAAAAAGGAAAGCCAATAATATACGTTATATCAATACCAGCAAGGGACTAAGGTGGTTACTTACTATTCCCACTTTCCACTTTTGCTTCCACTTGCTTTTTATTTCCATTCTCCAAATAGTTGTGCCTCTGGGAGCTACAATAACCCCTTTTATATAAGGCCTTTATTTACTGGCCCCTCCTGGAGACAGTGGCCAAAAACAAGAAACTCCCTCTTCTCTGGGGAGCTATATGGAAATCTCAAGGATGCCATCTTTGTTTAGGTCCACTGCTGGCACAATAAGGGTATCTTGCCCACTGATCTAGGGGGCTGATTATCCTCTAAACCCCTGCTCCAACCACAATCACTGAAAGCCCCGACAAGAGATGCTGGCCAAGGAAAGATGCCAAACAAGGAAATCCTTCACCGAAACTTGAAGATTACAGGTTCAGGGCCCCTTGTCCCGAGCTTGGGATGATTGCATCCCCTAGTGGAAAAAAAGGGATGTGACAACACACTATGGACAACCAATTAGTGTAAATATGAATCACATTCCTACACCAAGCTGCGCATAAAGTAAATAACGTACATATGGACACTGTGGGACTTTTATATATCTTTTCACCCTTTGTATTTTCACTGTAAATTTAGAATTTATAAGTTGTTTGTGAACATATATATATATATATATATATATATATATATATATATATATATATATATATATATTTTGTTGGATTTATACAGTTTATCGTTTATCCATATGCACGTTATTTACTTCATGCGCAGCCTGGTGTGGGAATGTAATTCATATTTACAGTAATTGGTTGTCTTTAGATTTATTTTTAAGCTGCAGCAAAATTTTGAAAATTTTGACTTATTTGTCACACTTTGATCACATTGTTCTAAGCTATTGGTTTTTGAACATCATTAATTTCAATATATTAGAGCTAGGGATCATCATCGGTTTAATATATTTTTTATTAATTTATTAACACACAACTATGGCTATTCATGGTCTTTTTAACAAAAGAGAACTTTGTCATTTTTAAATGATTTTGTTATAAAGACAATATTTTAAACAAAACCTGTTTTTGTTGGTTTGGTTGCCTGCAAAATTCTAAAGAGGTAAAAGGTACAAAACTTTAAACAAGCTTCAGCATGCTTTTTCTTAGCAAAGAAGTCTTGCGTGGTGAGCGTGCATACAGGTCATGGCGGCTGAGTGCATTACTTATTGTTTTCTTTGAAACAATTGTACCTGCTAAATTCAGGTCTTTCTGAAGCTCTCCACAAGTGTTTCTTGGCTCTTGGACAACTCTTCTGATAATTATTTTCACTCCTCTGTCAGAAATCTTGCGAGGAGCATCTGGTCGTGGCTGGTTTATGGTGAAATGATGTTCGTTCCACTTCCAGATTATGGTCCGAACAGTGCTCACTGGAACATTCAGAAGTTTAGAAATCCTTCTGTAACCAATGCCATCAGTATGTTTTGCAACAATAAGGTTGCAAAGGTCTTAAGAGAGCTCCTTGCTTTTACCCATCATGAGATGTTTCATGTGTGACAACTTTTTATAGGCCATCAGTTGATTCGGAACCAGCTGATATTAATTTGCACTGACAAGGGGCAGGATTGATTTCTAATTACTGATAGATTTCAGCTGGTGTGTTGGCTTTCCATGCCTTTTGGCACCTCCCTTTCTTCATGTGTTAAATACTTTTTCCCTGTGTCATTCCATTTTATTATACATTGCTTTATTTCTGAACTTATTTGTTTTGGTTTCTTTTTATGTATGGATTGCATGGGCTGTTACCAATGTGGTAAAAAAGTCATGTCAATAGCACCTTTAGAAATAGAACCTAGAAATTTGCCTAGAAAAATTGTGACGTTTTCAATACTTATTTTACCCATGTGCTGTGCTGACAAGCTGGATTAAGTGCTGGTGAATTGTTGTATTATTTGAATCTAAGCTGCAGGCAGCAATAATAAATGGCATATGTTAAACTCATCTCTGTATTAATGATTCAATAATTAAATTATTATTATTATTTTTTTTTTTAAATGCAAGCAGTTTCAGTACCTGAAATGACTTGGCATGAGCCACCTGAAGCCCCTGCACAACAGAGCCCAAGGGCCAATCAGGTGTGCTGCAGTGGAAGAAGTATTCCGATATGAAGAGAGAGAGCAGACTGACAGAGAGATGAGTTATTCAGTGTGCTGCTTCTCCTTTCATGATCCAATCACAGGATGGGGAGGGAACCTTTAAGTAAAAGTAATCCTGCAGCAAAGAAAGCTTGGGTCTCTTCCCTGGTAGACATGACTGTGCTGTGAAGAAGAGCTCTGCAAATCCTAGGACTAGACAAACATAAATACGATCTTTTGGAAGTTATAACAGCTCATATATGTATTTCATCTGTGTATTTAGTTTGCTTGTGGTTAAATGTGTATGGTAACACTGCAGCCCCCCCATTCACATTACAGACCACCAACCAACTCTGTCCCTCCATTTACATTATGGCCCCCTCAGCTCTGCCCCTTCACTTTCCTACCTTACTCAGTTACACAGAGTTGAGAACAGGAGGCAGGACAGCTCTAGACAGTGGGAGACCCAGCAGCTTTGGGTGGAATGCTGAAGCTGGAGCTGCCAGAGTTATCTTTGTAAGTGTCTCAGCATGTGATTGGTTGCTAGGACCATGCTAACTTCTAATAAACAATGACCTGCTGGGACACTTTAAAAGTTAACGCCAGCAGCTCCCACCCTCCATCAAAAGCTGCTTTGTTGGGGGCGGGGCTTGCCAGAGTCCGAGATGGCCGCATGATTTTGGAGCTCTGGTGCCAGCGGGACCACACCAGCTTCTAACAACCCATCAGGACACCAACTCATCACCCTACAGCGGTGTTCTAGCTCCCCCACACCAGGGGACCATGACCAGACAGAGAAGGATGGTGACCGCCCTGAAAAGCTGACAGCCTTCTTCAACCAGGGACCTAAGCAAGATGGCTCCAGCTCTTCATCCACCCCAGCCCCTTGCTTCACACATCACTCTGTACATCAGGACACAACACAAAAAGGAAGCAGCACACATAAAAGCCTGCAATCCTCTTCATCTACACCTACCTCAGGGAGTCCTGAAAAATCCCAATACCAGATGGATGCTCTGGATCCTTGACATGAGGGGAGCACCCTACATGACTCAGGGAATGACATCAGGGAGCTTGCTGACTCTATTGATCTTTTTTCCACTGCTAACCATCCTGTCATGGACACTGTCCTCAAGGATATGCTGGTATCTCTGAAGAGCTCCCTGCAATCTGACATGATTTCATGTGTGCATAAATTCAGCACAGAGTTACAGTCAGTTTCCTCTAGGATAGATCATATAGAAACTAAGATGGGAGAGTATGCCAATACAATACAGTAAATGATCTCAAAGATGCTCATGACACCAAAGAAGAAGAAACGGATAAGATCAAGATTAAATTGGCTGATATGGAGGACAGGTCCAGAAGGAAAAATGTGAAGATTGGAGGGATCCCTGAATCTGTTCAGCAGCAGGATCTTCGCAAATATGTCACTCAAATATTCAGTGCAGTTCTGTCTGACCTCTCAGCCTTAGACCAAACTGTAGATAGATTTTATCATCTACCCAAGCCATCCTACTTCTCTGATAACATATGCAGAGATGGCATACTGGGACTGCACTTCTACTGCCTAAAAGACCATCTAATGGCTGTGTTAAGAAACAGGGATCAAATTCCAGCTACCTAAAATAACCTCCAATTATATGCTGATTTGTCCCAATTAACACTCTAGAAACGCAGGATTATAAACACCATCATGAAAGCATTCAGAAACCACAAACTCAGCTATAAAAAGGGGTTTCTGACAAAACTTACAGTGACCAAAGACAGTACTGAATATGTAGTTGACTCAGTAGAGAAAGGTATGGTGCTCTTGACCTCATGGGGAATTGTACCTGAAAACCAGGTCCAAACTCAACAACCTGGAAGCCCGAGTTAAACCTGAATGGCGTATGGTGACCGCCAAGAATGCACGCTCACATCTCTAACCTGTATATGGGTAATGTTTTTCAACTCAAGTTACCGTACAGGCGGAATTCCTCTGAGCCAAACTTTTTTTTTTCCCACCTTTCCCCCCCCCCCCTCTTATCTGAGTGGCTTTGTGCCACACCCGACCAATGTTCGCAAAAAAACCCATCTTTTCGCGCTTGCAATTGTTACTTTGTGTTACTGTTTGTTTAAACTTTACACCCTTGTTTTTAGTCAGAAGTTTCCTAATGTCTTCTTGTACACCTAAGATCAACAGATTGATTTTCCTCCAGAGTCCGGATCCTCATAACTTCATTGCCTCCAGACCTCCAGGGATTGCCAATCTACTTAAAGTAAGTGTTGACAATGCATCATACACATGCATCATACAGGCTTTGTGAAAGCAGGTTGAGACTGACAAGCTGAGACACACACTCGACACCCTGGAAAGACTGTATTCAATAGTCACACCGGCATATGTCAGCCAAGTAGGAGGACGCCATTAGGGATTGTTTCGACATCCCCAGAGCACAACGGCCAAGGATTGCAGCGGGGCCCTAGGAATGACTGATATCATACAGGAGGGTAAAGTACTATTACACTCCCAGTGTCTGTTATTAGTGCCATATACAGGCCGATCTGCAGTATACATTGTACCAATTTTGTGGAAGTCAGCATATGCTCATGGTGTCATCTCCATCAGGACTTCCTAGTGGTATTATTTACACCTGTGTACATTCATACAATTGATGTTTGAACCGCGGGTGATGTGGAATGTACGTTAAGTACATATGTTATATCCAAGATTCTAAGATATCACCATCTTTGACACGGAAGATATATTCATCAGGGTGAATTCTCTACTGGGGACATACTGCAGTCCTGCTTACCTTTGGGATGACAAAATGGTCAGGAAAATACCATAATTTATAAGGCAACTGCCACAGTGAATAAGCCGGAGGGGTCCCCGACACTATTGATGATCTCATATAGTACTTACCTTTACACTTGTTCTCACAGCTCGAGCTCCCAAGGGTCCATACAGGGAAATTCCACTTTTACTTTTAAATTGATAGGATATGGATACGGCGTATTTGCTGGTGGAAATCCTCCTGTGTGGCATTATCTCTGGTGTCCAGACGTTTTTTTTGTTTTGTGTCATTTAGTGTTTTGTTTTGTGGTCACACTGAATCTTTGCTGTGTGATCTTTGCTGTTCAGCTCTCCTGTCTCCTGCACCTGATACTACCTGCTGTTCCTGATCATCTGACCCGGCTTGCCTTTGACCTTGATTACCTGCTGCCCGCCCCAACCCCAGCTCATCTTGACTATTCTTCTGTTTTACCCTCATATGCTTATCCGCTATCGGCTATTGGACCTGGACCTGCTCTTGGCCTGGCTGGGGAATCCGGAGGACTGAAAACTGGTGTTAGCACACAGCCAAATCCATGCCCACTATCAGGGGCCCTGGTGAATACCGGCTAACACTTAGACTCCACGCCTCTTGTGAACCTGTGTCCCGCTAAGCATCCCTGTCCTAGGATCGCACACAGTTCCAGGCTCTCGATCCGGTGAGACATTCCTCTATACGCCAGGCTCTGCCACGACACCCCTGACATGCACCCACCCTAGGTTTCCTTACATTTACACGCCAAATGCAGATACAAAAAAGAAAGGAGTGTTGGTGGCAATAAGAGTCACATTCAAGCTTCATTAGGGGATTAACAGAGAATAAGCAGAAAATTAGCGGATCCTCTGGGTCGCTACTTGATTCTGGTTTGTGACATCAACTCCACTAATTTCACTGTGGCAAATATATACATAGTTACATAGTTATATAGTAGGTGAGGTTGAATAAAGACAATAGTCCATCCAGTTCAACCTGTGTAGGTGTGTGTGACTGTAATCATCTAACATAGCCCTTAATCTCCTGATCCTTGAGATGTAAGTCTAAGAGTCTTTTGAAAGTCACCATACTACCCGCAGAAACCACCTCTTGTGGTAGACAATTCCACAATCTTGTAGCCCTAACAGTAAAGAACACTCCTCGTTGCCTGAGGTTAAAACACTTCTCCTCTAATCGCATTGTATGTCCTCGAGTCCTCATGCAATTCCTTCGAATGAACAGCTTTTTTTCTAAGCTGAGATCCCCATTAAGATATTTATAAATTGCTATCATGTCCCCTCTCAGACGTCTCTTCTCTAGGGAAAATAAATCGAGCGATTGCAGCCGCTCTTCATAGTTAAGGTCCTCCAACCCCCTAATCAGTTTAGTTGCCCTTCTCTGTACTTTATCCAGCTCCAACACATCCCTCCTGAGGACTGGCGACCAGAACTGGACAGAATACTCCAGATGCGGTCGGACCAGAGTTTTATAAAGTGGAAGGATTATAGTCTTATCTCTGGAATACATCCCTTTCTTTATGCATGCTAATATTCTGTTGGCTTTGGAAGCTGCCGCTTGACATTGCATGCTGTTGCCTAATCTATCATCAACCAAGACTCCCAGATCTTTCTCCATTTTTGATTCCCCCAAGGGTTCCCCTCCTAACGTGTATTGTGTTTTTATGTTTTTAGTCCCCAAGTGCAAAACCTTACACGTTAAACCTCATTTGCCATGTCGTTGCCCACTCCGTAATTTTGTCCAGGTCATTCTGTAGGATATCTGCTTCATGCTGTGCAGTTATTGCCCTGGCCAATTTTGTGTCATCTGCAAAAACTGATAACGAACTACTGATCCCGTCCTCAATGCTGTTTATGAATAAATTGAACAAGGTTGGTCCCAGGACTGAGCGCTGGGGGACCCCGCTTACTACCTCAGACCAGTCTGAGTATGCGCTGTTTATTACCACCTTTTGGACACGGCCTTTTAGCCAGTTCCGTATCCAAGAGCAAACCCTGCTGTCGATACCTGCAGACCTTATTTTATAAATTAAGTGCTTGTGGGGAACTGTATCAAACGCCTTAGCGAAATCCAAGTACACCACATCCACTGGTCTGCCCCTATCTAGCTCACAGCTCACCTCCTCGTAGAATGCTAAGAGATTGGTTTGACAAGAACGCCCATTTTTGAAAACCCATGCTGGTTACTACTGATGATGTTGTTGTCTTTAGCATATTCTACGATATAGTCCCTTATCATCCCCTCCAAAAGTTTACATATTATTGATGTCAAGCTGACAGGCCTATAATTTCCCGGGATATGCCTCTGGCCCTTTTTGAATATCGGAATCACGTTAGCCTTCCTCCTATCCCCTGGTACATCTCCTGTCCTAATACTGTCAGCAAAGATCAGGAACAGTGGTCTAGATATAACCTTACTGAGTTCCTTGAGAACTCTCGGATGTACGCCATCCAGGCCTGGTGATTTGTTAGTGTTAAGTTTATCCAGTCTTTCCCTGATTTCACCTTCTGTTAGCCATAGTGGCAAGTCCTGTGTATTACTACTAACCATACAGTCCTGGTCAGTGTACCCCTCCGTTTCCTGTGTAAAGACTGACGAGAAAAAAGCATTCAGCACGGTTGCTTTTTCAGTGTCCTCTGTAACCATCCTCCCATCATCGTTAATTATGTGTGCAATATGCTCTGCCCTAGTTTTTTTGCTGTTGATATATTTAAAGAATTTCTTTGGGTTTTTTTACTATCCTCCGCTATTTGTCTCTCAAAGTTGATTTTAGCCATCTTGATTTCTTGATATACACCCTAAATACCCAACAGATCAACTTCTTACTAAAGGTTATGAAAAAAATCCAAACAATACAGCAGGGTATGCTACTGCTTTGTGGAGAATTTAACATAACTCCAGACCTGGAATTGGATTCTACCTCTAAATCCAAAAGACCTCTACCATCTGTACAATCTATGCTGAAAGCCTACGAACTTTATGATGTCTGGAGGTGTTTTTTCTTGCCTAGTCAGGAATAAGGACCTAGTTCCTTGCTGGGATCTCTGATCCTGGCAATTTTATCATTTTGAATGGATTTATTTTCCTATTTTCTTACTTGTTCCTGTGAAAACTACAATTAAGTGCCGGACTGGGAGACAAGCTTGATAATTTAGATGCTTAGGGTCCCCCAAGTCCTGCCAGTGAGCACGTGCAGACCGCAGGTCTGTGCCAGGGTGGCCGCGACATAGTTGGGGGCTGGCCTGCGAGCTAAACGTCTTGCGAAGACGCATACGAACTGGCTTCAGTCTGAGTCGCAAAGTTTCCTTCTGGCCGACAGCACCCAGATTACGACAGAGCAGTATCCTGTCCAGGGTGGTGCCCACCCTGTTCCTGGCATGAATTTCGACAGGGAAAATCCTTCTCCTCCTGTACTGGAAGGCTGTCTCCATGGATGCCAGCCTGTCCGGGTGGGGAGGCATCCTCAGCACAGACATGCTCAGGGGGTCAGGACTCTGGCAGAGCCCAGACTGCTGATTAGTGTACTGGAACTCCGAGTGATAAGACTCTGTCTGGCTCATTGGACAATCGTCTTCAGAGATGTCTGGTATGAGTTCATTCAGACAATGCCACGGCAGTGGTCTATGTCAAACACCAAAGGGGCACAAGAAGTGTCCTGGCGGCTTGGTAAGTTGCCAGCATTCTAATGTGGACCTGCTCTTGGCCTGGCTGGGGAATCCGGAGGACTGAAAACTGGTGTTAGCCCACAGCCAAATCCATCCCCACTATCAGGGGCCCTGGTGAATACCGGCTAACACTTAGACTCCACGCCTCTGGTGAACCTGTGTCCTGCTAAGCATCCCTGTCCTAGGATCGCACACAGTTCCAGGCTCTCCATCCGGTGAGACATTCCTCTACACATCAGGCTCTGCCACGACACCCCTGACATGCACCCACCCTAGGTTTCCATGGCAAATGCAGATACAAAAAAGAAAGGAGTGTTGGTGGCAATAAGAGACAGAGTCACATTCAAGCTTCATTAGGGGATTAACAGAGAATAAGCAGAAAATTAGCAGATCCTCTGGGTCGCTACTTGATTCTGGTTTGTGTCATCAACTCCACTACTTTCACTGTGGCAAATATATACACCCTAAATACCCAACAGATCAACTTCTTACTAAAGGTTATGATAAAAAATCCAAAAAATACAGCAGGGTATGCTACTGCTTTGTGGAGAATTTAACATAACTCCAGACCTGGAATTGGATTCTACCTCTACCATCTGTACAATCTATGCTGAAAGCCTATGAACTTTATGATGCCTGGAGGTGTTTTTTCTTGCCTAGTCAAGAGTAAGGACTTAGTTCCTTGCTGGGATCTCTGATCCTGGCAATTTTTTCATTTTAAATGGATTTTTTTTCCTATTTTCTTACTTGTTCCTGTGAAAACTACAATTAAGTGCCGGACTGGGTGACAAGCTTGATAATTTAGATGCTTAGGATCCTCCAAGTCCTGCCAGCGAGCGCGTGCAGACCGCAGGTCTGCGCCAGGGTGGCCGCGACATAGTTGGGGGCTGGCCTGCGAGCTAAACATCTTGCGAAGACGCATATGAACTGGCTTCGGTCTGAGTTGCAAAGTTTCCTTCTGGCCGACAGCACCAAGATTACGACAGAGCAGTATCCTGTCCAGGGTGGTGTCCACCCTGTTCCTGTCATGAATTTCGACAGGGAAAATCCTTCTCCTCCTGTACTGGAAGGCTGTCTCCATGGATGCCAGCCTGTCCGGGTGGGGAGGCATCCTTAGCACAGACATGCTCAGGGGGTCAGGACTCTGGCAGAGCCCAGACTGCTGATTAGTGTACTGGAACTCCGAGTGATCAGACTCTGTCTGGCTCATTGGACAATCGTCTTCAGAGATGTCTGGTATGAGTTCATTCAGACAATGCCACGGCTGTGGTCTATGTCAAACACCAAAGGGGCACAAGAAGTGTCCTGGCGGCTTGGTAAGTTGCCGGCATTCTAATGTGGGCTGACTGATTTATTCCAGCCCTCTCAAACTTCTTATACAACTCCTGTGCAGGATTCAGGCAGAAGGGATTCCGGTCATTCTAGTGGCTCCGGACTGGTCTCGCCAGTCTTGGTATGCCGATCTGGTATTGCTGGTCGCCGATGCTCCTTGAGAACTTCCTCTCATGAAGGATTTGCTGTCCAAAGGACCAATCTTTCATCCTGCCTTACAGTCGCTGGCTTTAATGAATTGGTTGTCAAACATCAGGTGCTAAAGGGTGGAGGTTTGTTTAAATCGGTGGTTCCTAGGCTGTTAAAAGCTTGGAAATCTGCCTCTAGGAAGATCTACGATCGTACATGGAAGATGTAAATTGCGTGGTGTCAGTCTCTTGGGGTTCATCCTTGCTCCTTCTCTTTAGGGTGTCTGAAATTTGGTTCCTTCAGTGCGGGCTACGTTGTCACCCTGGAATCTTAAAGTGGTGCTTTCAGCTCTATTGAAGCTTCTCTTTGAAAATATTTGGGAGGTTTTCCTGCTTACCTTGACCAAGAAGGTGGCCTTCTTTGGTGGACACTCTGCATGCAGGGTGTTGAGACTGATGGTGCTTCACAAGGATAAGGTGGTGCTTTGCCTCTGTCCGTAATTCCTTCCTAAGGTGGTCTCTGTCATTTGAAAGAAGACGTGTTGCCTTCCCTGTGTCCCAGGCCTAAACATCTAAAGGAAATTTCCATGCATGTCTTGGATGTGGTCTGGGCAATTAGGGTGTACCTGGCAGCTACGAAGTCTGTTAGGAAGTCAGACTCTTTATTTGCGCTCACAGACGGTCCTCACAAAGGGTTTTCCGCTTCTTCTGCCACCATTTACAGATGGATCAGACAGACGGTGGTTCAGGTCTATTGCATCAGGGGTCAGGTTCCTCCTTTCCCTGGTTAGGCACACCCTATCAGGGTGCTTAGTGTCTCCTGGGTTTCCCGTCTTCAAGCGCCAGGACGGAGGTTTTGCAAGGTGGCCACCTGGTTGTCGGTTGTAGCACACTTTTACAAAGGTTTTTGTAAAGTGGTTGTGTTGGCATCTGTGGATGCTTCTTTTGGCTGCAAGGTTTTGCTGGCTGCTGTTTAGAGGACCTGGTCCTCTTCGAGGGTATATTGTTTTTCAGGTGAGCTCCAGTTGTATATGGTTGTGCTCTATGTTACCTGGTTGGCTATGGTTAGCCTTGGGAATTTTTTTCTGATGTTTTCCCACCCCTCATGTTTAACACTGCTTTGGGACGTCCCAATGGTTAAGAAGAATCAGGAGCTGTGTCTGTCAATGAACAAAAGAGAAAATGGGATTTTTGACCTAACGTAAAATCCATTTCTCTGATGTTTATTGACGGACACAGCACCCACCCCTCTGTGAAGTTGGCTTTCTTCTGACACTGCTTGTAACAAAACTATAGTGCCTATAGCTGAGAGTGGGTGTATACACCCAAGGACTGCCCATAGGCATAGTCAATCTTTTTCCTGCCTAGTGTTCTATTCCTGTAGAGGGCAGTATAACCCAATGGTTAAGAAGAATCAGGAGCTGTGTCCGCCAATGAACATCAGAGAAATGGATTTTACGGTAAGTCAAAAATCCCATTATTATCACAATTATTATATTTATTTCGAACACTACCAATCCCACTACCAACTCTTACTTTAACACTCTGCAAAGCATCCTGAACAAGTATCTTTGGCAGGGTAAAAGGGTTGTTGTGCGTTTACCAAATTAACCAAACATAAGAAGGCCTGGGGAGTTGGCCACACTCACCTTCAAGATTACTATTTTGCAACACTATTAGCGCATTTGAGGAACTGGATGATTCCATAAACTAACTCTGTGTGGGTTAAACTGGAGCAATCCCAGATTCCTAGAGGGAACCTATATGACTTTTAATAACAGCTCCTCATAACACTACCCTAAATAGTAATTTGGCTCCACCTATTCTACCCTCTATTCGATCTTGGGTTCACCTGTGAAAATCCCAAAAGTGGAGTAGTAATGTAATGCCCTTAAAGCTTCCTGCATCCACAATGTCCTTTCTCATCCCAGGGCTTAATCTTTCTACCTGGGTGGATAATGGCATTACTCAAATTGAGGACTTACAGGCTGGCACAGCACTTAAAACATTTAGGACTTTGCAACTAGAATATAACCTTCCCTCGACTGAGAAGTACAAATACATTCAGATTGCTCACATAGTGAAGATGACAAATCACCTACAGACAGCACTACCTTGGAAGCTGGACCTGTACTACCAGCACCACAAAACCTCACTAAAAGGTATCTCGTTTATATATTCATGCTTACAGGAGAAAGATACCTTTACATATTCCCCAATAATCGCATGGGAGAAATAAATTTGAAAGGAATACCCTGCAGAACAATAGGTAAAAGAACTGAGCACCATTTACTCATCTACCAAGAGTGCAAATCTCTAGGAGCTACATAAAAAAATAATGATGCGATAGTACTTGACCTCACATCGGCTATCCAAACGACTCCTCAGAGTAATAAACAAGCCGCACTAACTGATATATAAATGACTAATCATATAAATGACTAATCAAAAACCACAAAATAAATTGTGCAATAAATATATGCAATCAAGAATCTGAATAATGAGTAATGCAATATGAATGAGGCAGTCAAATATCACAATACTCAAATTAAACCATAAATGAGTGAATTAAAATAACAAAAGTGCACTAAATACATATAAGTGCACAAAATGGTGAATAAATATGTAATCTCTAATATGAGTCCATAAAGCCCATATAGGGATGTGACACTAAGGCCCCTTTCACACATACGGTCCGTTCAGTTCATCAGTTCAGTCAAAATGTATCAGTTTTTCATCTGTCTTTCATCCGTTTTTTCATCCTTGTTTTTTTTACATCCACTACCAATGCAAAAACAGATGAAAACGGACCATTTGTTCGTTTACATCCATTTTTCGTCTGATCCGTTTTTTTGACGGATGAAAAATAGGGCTTTCATCCATTCCAAAAAACGGATATTGACAGAAGCGGATGAAAACGGATGTTAACGGATGATCAGGGCTGGGACAAGGGGTGGGCAGGAAGGGTAGCTGCCCTGGGCACTGTAGTATCATGGGAGGTGAGGGGGGCACCACAAGGGGATTGGGGGTTGTGAAGGCGTTTGTATTAAAAAGGGGGATTTGGGGGGTGGCAAGGGGGTAGAATTGTTCTAGGAGGGCAAATTTGGGGAAGTGTGCTAGGAGTGGTGATGGGGATGAGGATTTGCGCTATAAAAATAATACAGCAGAGGGGAAACATTTTTCAGGGGGGATTTTTGCTAGCAGAGATAATTGGGGGGCATTTATACTATGAGGGGAAATTTGTGGGGGGGGGGGGGATAGTGCTAGGATGGGGGGGGGAGGAATCTGTGCTGGAGAGGGAGATTTGAAGTGGTTAGAGGATTTATGCTAGGAGGGGGGGAAGATTTTTTTGGGGGGGAATTTGTGCTAGGATGAGGGGGAAGGAGTGATTTGGAGTGGGTAGAGGATTTGTGCTTGGAGGGGAAATTTGAGGGGTAGAGGATTTGTGCTAGGAGGGGGAAGATTCTTTTTTGGCGGAGGGGGGGGGGATTTGTGCTAGAATGGGGGAGAGGAATTTGTGCTGGAATGGGGGGATTTGGAATGGGTAGGGAGAGGTTTTGTGCTTGGAGGGGAAATTTGAGGGATAGAGGATTTGTGCTAGGAGGGGAAAGATTTTTTTTTGGGGGGGGGGGGTTGTGCTAGGATGGGGGAGAGGAATTTGTGCTGGAATGGGGGGATTTGGAACGGGTAGGGAGAGTTTTTGTGCTTGGAGGGGAAATTTGAGGGGTAGAGGATTTGTGCTGGGAGGGGAAAGATTTTTTTGGGGTGGGGGTATTTGTGCTTGGAGTGAGAAAGGGGGAAGCTATGTGCTTAGAGGGGAAATTTGAGGGGCAGAGACTTTGTGCTACTAGGAGGGGGAAGAGTTTTTTTTGGGGGGGGTGGATTTGTGCTGGGGGCATATGGGGCTGCAGATTAGTATTCAATTTTTTTTTGGGGGGGGGGGGATTCCCAGCACTGCTGATGATCATCCGTTGTCATCCATTTTTACATAGAGATGCATTGATGTCCGTTTTTCATTCGTCAACGGATGGATGAAAAACAGGCAAACGGACCGTATGTGAGAAAGGGGCCTAAGTGAAGATTCAAATAAATGTGCAATCCACCACAGGTGCTCAATCCTCCACCGACATCAATGCTGCTTTCCAGAACCTGGTAAAAATGCGCCTGTAAAACACGACAGGAGGCTATCAAATTCTCATAGCAGAATAGAGGGGGGGTGGCCAAGATCCAGATATATTAGCTGTGGATGTCACCCAAATGGCAGCTCTGCTACACTGCTATGGTCCACACTGATTCATGCATGCAGAGGGGGAGACACAGGAGAGCGGAGCAGGAAGCAGGACAGATGCAGAACTGGAGAGAGAAACACCAGCGCTGATGTAAGAATTTGATAGCCTCCTGTCGTGATTTACAGGCACATTTTTACCAGGTTCTGGAAAGCAGCATTGATGTCAGTGGAGGATTAAGCACCTGTGGTGGATTGCACATTTATTTGAATTTTCACTTAGTGTCACATCCCTATATGGGCTTTATGGACTCATATTAGAGGCTATATATTTATTCACCATTTTGTGCACTTATATGTATTTAGTGCACTTTTGTTATTTTAATTCACTCATTTATGGTTTAATTTGAGTATTGGGATATTTGACTGCCTCATTCATATTGCATTACTCATTATTCAGATTCTTGATCGCATATATTTATTGCACAATTTATTTTGTGTTTTTTGATTAGTCATTTATATGATTAGTCATTTATATATCACTTAGCGCGGCTTGTTTATTACTATTATTATATTTGGTGTTGTCACACTGGAAGGTGCAGCTATTAGTTTTACACTAGCGCAGTTATAATTTCTTGTTACCTCCTCAGGGTGTTTGAGGAGTTGCAAATCGCCTGGTACCCTAATACATATCTTGTGGTCATGCCAGAGAATACATTATTTTGGATCCATGGAGCAAGAATTATTAACATAATCACTGCTTTAAAAATGAAATTATCTCCAGGTATGGCGGTTCTATCTCTAGAAATAAATGATATTCCCATATCCTGCAGAACCATTGTTTCTAAGGTATTACTCGCTGCATGCCTAACTATACTAAGGCACTGGAAAAAATTAAAAGCTCCAGAGATTGCAGAAGTAATCCAAACAGTCCATACCCAAGGCACATATAGGGTTCTTTTCTCCTCATCTCCTGGGAAATATGAGTCAGTCTTGGATTTGTGGGCACCTTGGCTCAAATGGTACTCGGAAGGCTCTATTCTTTGAATCCACATATATGGTTGTATAGCTCAATTGATGTAAAATTAAAAATTATTGGGAGAGTAAAGCACGTTTAATCTGGTAAAAATTGACTCACATTGTTATTATAATAACCATCAACGATCTGACTGGTATGTTTTTATTCTAATTTAAATTTAATTTTTATCTCCACCCCTTCTGTTGGTAATACAAGATTTCCATAACTTACATAATGTATAAGTAACATCTCGCCTGTGCTTTAATTGTAAATGAAAAAGGATTGATAAGCAAAAAATATGTCCATAACAAAGCCCCCCTAACCACTAAAGAGAGATTACGGGAGGACCTAACAAATCATCTTTCTAGATGTATAACAGTTTTTTCCTCTTTTGTAACGTAGTATAATCAAAAATTTACGTTCATATCTTATGACTTGTTATTTGCTGAATATAACTGTAATGTACTGTTATATATCATTATATTCTGTTCACCCTTTTCCTTGTTTACTGAAAAATTTAATAAAAATTATTGAAAAGAAAAACTGCTTTGTCTTTCCGCTCTTTGTCTAGAGTTGTCCCGCGGCTGCCCCCACTCTCCGCGCTGCTGTGATAATGACAGCGGGGACAGTGGCTGAGGGGAAGAACTGGCTCCTAAATGGCAGAATGGTGGCAGTCTTGATAGGACAGTGACTCGGTCCGCATTCGACCCGCGGTCCGCCATTTAGTGATGCCTGTGTTAGGATGATAGCACTGTGAAAAAAAAGACCAGGTTGACCTAAAGTGCTGACCTTTCCTTCTCCCAGTTTGAGGCTGCATTCACACTTGAGCGTATAGTTTTACCGCAATTTTCACTGCGGTTTTACCGCGATTTTCAGGCATTTTTTTCAGGCGTTTTTGGAGGCAGGCATTGACATCTATCAAAAACGCTGGTAATCAGCCCAAAAAGAAGCTCATGTACTTTTTTCAGCTACAGGCATTTTGCAAAAAGCTCAGATGTGAACAGGGGCCATTTAAATGAATGGGGTTTTACATGTTGGGCATTTTGGAACGTTTTTTTTTAGCGTTTTTGGAGCTGAAAAACACTCAAAAACGCCCAGGTGTGAATGGAGCCTAAGGCCCCTTTCACACAGGCGGACCGTTCAGATCCGCCTGTCCGTTTTTTTGGCGGATCTGAACGGTCCCCCCATGCATTTCTATGGGGCATCGGATGTCAGCGGAGACATGTCCGCTGACATCCGACCCGATCCGATCCGTCAAATCTGGACGGATGGAAACCCTATTTTCCATCCGTCCAGCGGATCGGATCGGATGGGATCGGGTGAGAACGGACTGACGGTCCGTTGACATCCGATTTCCCCCATAGAGATGCATGGGGAACTGTCAGCTGTGTCTCTGCACACAGCGCGGAGACACAGCTGTCCTCCTGCTGCTCAGCGGGGGATCTGCAGCTCGATCCCCCGCTGAGAAAAACGGACTCCGTCCAACGGACGGAGTGTGTGAAAGGAGCCTAAAAGCTGTTGTGCAGATGATCACAGGTGGTTCATATTAGACAGATTGAGGTGCACATATTAGCCATGTGAAAAAAAAACATTTTTTTTTTATATCCTGGTTTGGCAAGATCAACATCCAAATTTGTTTTTATTTTCCAAAATATCCAGAAAAATCCCGCAAAATTTTCTTTTAATGTGTTAAAATGTTTGACTATGATATTTTTGTTGTCTGAACAGCCTGCCTTCCTCAAAAACAAGATTATTTGCAGTCATGGATCCGCTGGGAGCATCTGTACTCCTGATATGGAATTATACCACAAGGCATCTTCGTTCTCATATCTTCGAGACGATTTCAATGTTCAACCTAGAAAACATTTTGTCTGTATTTAAACTTATGGGCATTCTCCTGGATTACCCCTATTGCAGGACTGTCTCAGATTGATTGGTGACTGCTAATTTTGCAGATGTGGGATTCTATCAGTGATGATTGCAATCTTCTACTCCTGGGCCTTTCATTCCACTATTTGACAATCTCGACTTGCTCACTGGCATAAATGAGCTCCCTTTTGATGACTAATGTAGGGACACATGACCCCAAGCTAAACACTTTATAGTGCACAGTTTGTTAGTTGCACCCAACACTAACACAAACCAGACTACCAAGATGAATTGCCTAACCAGACTTCAAATAAATAATTTCTGCACAAAATTAAATTTCTCTTATTAAACATTTGGAGCACTCACAGGTTTTGGACAGCCGTGGTCCCTTCCTGTAGCCCCACCACAACCTAGCTATGATCTAGAAGATATTGCTGGTGGGTTTTGGATGTCACAATACTGTACTGTTTTAAGTAAAAAAAGAGACTCTAAATGCTAGATTTCCCAGCAAGAATTGGGGAAATCACATATATTTATCCATAAAGCTTTGGCTTCAAGCTATGCCATGAGAAAAGCTAAAAAATCATATCCCATTGGTACAGAGATATGGTTTTTACTACAAGGAATATTTTCACATATGTATTTTCATACAGTATATGCTGGAGCTGCAGAAAAAAGAAAGCTACTTACCTCCACATATGGTGGGACTGTCCCTGCATTAACCATTTTGGAAGAAAATATTTAAGATCTAAAATCCCATGTATCTGGGTCATATCAATCTCTCACCAGAAATAGTTTCCCTATCTGTCAATCAGGGGTCAATTTCTAGCCAGAAAAAAAAATTGACTATGCCCCTTAGCAGCCTGCCCATTTCAGAAAACTTCCCCCACCCCAACTATAACCCTTTGGGTAGACACAATGAATGACATCATAGAAATTAATAAACTATTTACAAATGATAAAAATACCACAAATTTCTAGTACAATTGTAAATTTGCCTAGTCTTTTCAAAATCTCATAGGATGTTGGTCTATTTATAACAGTACCTTCAAATACTTGAAGGTAACAGAACCTCATCCTGGAGGGTCATGAAGGCATCCTGGTTGAGTACACTTTTTTTCCTAACCCTTATTCTTTTACCCCCCTCTCTTTCCTTACCCTTTGTTGTCTATTTCCTAATTATCTTATTTTCCTGTACCATTCTACAAAATCTACTACCTAATATTGTATAGAACTATACTGGCTCTCACTGTGAACATTCTTTGCTACATGGACCTCAACTTTAAAGTGTTACTATACCCACAACACTAAAATCATTCGGTATATGCAGTAAAACATGCTTGTAATGCTCACTGTGAAACCTAAGGGGTTAATCCGCCGCATTGTGTAAAAAGGCTGTTTGATCCTATCTTCTCTGATCCCCCCTTCTTCCACTGTCCCCCGATCCATCTCCTGATAAGACAGAGCCTTTGGAGTCACTCATGCACATACTCAGTTTCGAGTGTATTGCTAGAGAGTTGTTTGTTTTTTCTTGGGAGGGTGCATTTGATCGACACAGGGCCAATCAGCATTGTCCAGATAGAGTGTTAGGGGTCCTGCAGCCTCATAGAACAGTCAGAGTACAATGAAATCTCCTCCTACAAGCTTTAGCCAGACACTGATACAAGTCAAAAAACTGCTATATACTGCTAATGAGAAAAGGTATTAAGCAGTTTAAATTTACTAAAATAATTGCATTTCCATGCTCTGTTTACTGTGAGAGACCAGATATAGTGAATGCAGGCTCCTGGTTTTAGTACCATTTTTTTTTCTTAAATCTTCCATTCTACTTTCACTTATTTATACATCCCAAGAATGTCGTATTACTATGTATATAATAGGATGTGCTTTGGTTATGTGTTAAAATCCCCTGAAATAAAATAGTTTAACAAATCATGAAATATATTTTATGGCTAAATTTGTTTTAAATAGAGTAATAGAGCTGATGAAAATAAAATCTCCCAAATAATCTTTGAAAGGAAAGCACTTGGAGATGCTCCATGTTCCAGTATTTATTTATTTTGTTTGTTATCCCTGTGTAATGCATAGTATAAGTACAGTACAATTACACATCCGGTAGTCACTCTAACAGGGTTTTCCCCAGGTCATTCGTGGCAGGGATGTATTTTTTACCAGGCAACCTTGGCAAGTGTTCACAGCCTAATCAAAGAAGGGGGGGGGGGTGTCTGTATCTATTCTAACCATTCTCTGCAAGGAAATGTTTTCCAAATCCTAATTTTGCCTAATACAAGAAGCCCAAGGCTTTTCTACAGAAGCAGTAGCTCATACATAGTTAATCTGGTTGAAAAAGTCATAAGTCCATCCAGTTCAACCAACAGCTCAGTGCCTGTTTCTGCAACCACAGAAGATCAGCTGGAAATATCTCCTTGCAAAACAGTAAAGAGCATATGTAAAACATCATTAATATGCTACAGATAATTCTAATTAAAATGACCAATAGAGATAGCAAGAGTGAAATCAGCCTTGACACAAGTGATTGCAGAATTTATTCAATATAGAACTTGATGGTGATGTAAACTAGCAGATGGCTTGGCATCTGTGGCCCAACAGGATCACATTTACCTTTACAGAAAACAAAATAATCAATCTGAAAAGAATTTGGGGACCTTTTGTGTTGGACATTATGACTCAAGGGAATCTAGGGCATGGTCAGAACTAGGGGGGTGCTGAGGCAGTTTGTGCCCCCTAAATTTCAGTTGTGCCCCCCCCCCCCAAAAGCCTCCCCCTCCAACCACCAAGCAGGGATGCCATGCACAGCTACTTAACTCCTTCTCCCAGGGCCAGGACAAGGAGGGTGCAGTGGATAGAGACAAAAGCGCACTGGGAGCTCCAGCAGCTCCCTTCTCTCTCTTCTTGTAAAAAACAAACAAATGCACAGCAATAAAGTGTTGACTCAAAGTAAATCTTCTCACTTGATAACAAAACTTTCACTGCAGACATCTTTACTAAAAAGGTAAATAAAGCTGAACTGAAACGTGCAGTGATCGTTTATCTCTGCTTGCCGGACCTGTCAGCATGGATTGGAGATCGAGATACACAGTCAGTCCAGCGTCCAGCCGTAAATAAGGCTGTGTGCAGTGAAAGTTCTGTTATCAGGTGAGAACGTTTACCTTTGATTTAACAGTTTACTTATGTGCATTTGTTTGCTTGGCTACTCTTAGGCTGGCCATACATTAAGCAGTTTTCTTTCCCCGAACCAATGTTTAAGGCAAAAAAAATCCCTGCCATCAGAACACAATGATCACTGCTGCCAGCTAAGGTTGGTGGCAGTAGCTTACAGAAAAAAACCTGACAGGCCTGTTGTATTGAAGTCTATTGATAAACCAACTTCAGTACAACCAGCCTGCCAACAGATGGATCGAATTTTGGGTGGTTCCTTATGAAACGGCAGAATTTCGATCCATATATGACCGGCTTTAGAAGGGCCCCCTTCCTTTTATCTTTCATGCTTCTTGTCTGTAATTCAAGTGGGGCTCTTTGGACCCTGATGTAAGGAGGAATGGGGAGTATTCAAGAGTAACAATCTGTGACCCCTCAGTGATCTGCCATCATAGAAAAAACATGCAAGCTTACCAGAGTGAGTGGGCTCTCATACACTAGGTATAGAGTCAAACAGGCTTTTGGGAATCAAAACAACCATTCTGTAGAAAAAACCTCTGCTGAAAGGGTCAAACACTACATCGTAGGTTCCAAATGTGCATTCAAAGTGGTCTTTAGTCAACATCCAATTTCGTTTTCATATGTAAGGGAACATCAGACATGACCACATAGTGTAAAACAGCCAGACAATGTTTATTAAAAGAAGAAAGCACTAAACACTCACAAAATCAGAATAACTGCTTATCGAAAACATCCGTCCCAGGGATCATATAGGCCACTTCCTAGGTCTGAATACGTGAGGATGTCATGAGCACAGGCTCCTCCCGACGTGTTTTGTCATAACTGATGTCATCCAGGGCTTAGGAGCCGTGCCCAGTCATCACACTTTACATATAATGGCAACCGATAGCAACTTCAATATGACCTCCTTGCATTTCAAGCCTTACTTTAGATTGCATCATATAAGATCTTAGGAAATGGAGCTCGGCCCGTGTTCCAAGCCTTGTTCCGAGTCGCAAAAGCATGGCACATGGCATGCGTTCCAAGCCTCCCTCGGATACCTATCAGACCGGAAATCACGCTCCGCATCCTACTCAAAAAATTATTGAAATCCTACCAAACTCAAAAATAAAAAAATGTACTGTATAGCAAAAATGAGACCTAAAACAATATAGGACTCATTGTACTGGTTTTCATACACTGTGGTTTTTATACATTTTTAATTTATCATTACATTTTTTTATTTTTTAGTTTCAATTATTTTGATTTTTATATATACATAGATACATATATATATATATATATATATATATATATATACAGTATCTCACAAACGTGAGTACACCCCTCACATTTTTGTAAATATTTTATTATATCTTTTCATGTGACAACACTGAAGAAATGACACTTTGCTACAATGTAGTAAGTGAGTGTACAGCTTGTATTACAGTGTAAATTTTCTGTCCCCTCAAAATAACTCAACACACAGCCATCAATGTCTAAACCGCTGGCAACAAAAGTGAGTACACCCCTAAGTCAAAATGTCCAAATTGGGCCCAAAGTGTCAATATTTTGTGTGGCCACCATTATTTTCCAGAACTGCCTTAACCCTCTTGGGCATGGAGTTCACCAGAGCTTCACAGGTTGGCACAGGAGTCCTCTTCCACTCCTCCATGGCGACATCACAGAGCCGGTAGATGTTATAGACCTTGCACTTCTCCACCTTCCATTTTGAGGATGTCCCACAGATGCTCAATAGGGTTTAGGTCTGGAGACATGCTTGGCCAGTCCATCGCCTTTACCTTCAGCTTCTTTAGCATAAGTCAAGGGATTATTAATTTAAGTGGTGAGACCTTTACAGAAAAAGAACTAGCAGTTTTAGACTTGGGCCTGAAATTTGCCCCTGATGTTTTATTGGATCCTTTTAATGTTTTTATCGGCATACAGAAATTCATCAGGAAAATAAATATTAAGAAACACTTTTTAACTAAGAACAATATTAATCAAAACACTAATGAAACAAAATATCAACATAGTGGACTCAGGAATTCTTCCACGTTCAATCCCAAATGTGGAATGAATCATTTTGTAGACTCATTTAAACATCTGTTGGAACAAGATCTACGCAAATTAAAGAAAAAATGGCACAGATCAAAAGAAGACATTCTGACAGGAATTAAGGAATTAGAAAAAAGAAGAACATTGTCATTCGACCGGCAGACAAAGGGGGCGGAATAGTCATACAAAAAACAGAAGACTACTATGAAGAATTGAATAGATTAATATCTGATGAGGACACTTATGAAAAATTGAAAGGAAATCCTTTGATAAAATACCGAAAGAAATGCAAGAAAATACTGAAAAGAGCGCACAAAAAAAGAATTTTAAACAAGAAAGAATATAAGTATCTTTTAATTGAAGCACCGCAATCACCTGTAATTTATCAATTACCTAAGATTCATAAAAATCCTAACAAACCACCAGGAAGGCCCATCATCAGTGGGATAGATTCCCTCTTCTCCAGAATTAGCGAATATATTGATACCTACTTACAGCCAATGGTGAACCAATATCCTTCGCACCTAAAGGATAGCAAGCATCTGATCAATATACTCAATGCCATTCCCAAAAACAAAGATAAAGAAATAATACTTGCTACAATAGATGTCGAATCGTTATACACAAATATTAATCAGGAAGATGCGCTTTCAGCAATTGATTGGGCTCTACAACAAAAAGCATCACTAGAACATGAACAGAAAAGCTTCCTCCTTAAACTTTTAAAAATGGCCATGAATAGGAATTATTTTTGGCATCAGGGGAATTTTTATAGACAGCATAGAGGCGTAGCTATGGGCACGAAGTACGCGCCCAGCGTCGCCAACCTCTTCCTAAGTAAATGGGAGGAGGAAGTAATTTTTAATGAAAAAAGAGAGGAACTACATACATACAAAAGATTTATCGACGACATTTTTATCTTGTGGATGGGATCAGAGGAAACTCTACACCAATTTTTCCAAGAAATTAATATTAACAACTATAACATCAAATTTACAGGATCATGGAATAAAAACGAGGTTAATTTCCTAGACCTCACTATATCACAGCTGGATGGAGAGTTAACAACCAGAACATACTTTAAGGCTACAGATAGAAATAGCTATATACCGACCCACAGCTGTCACCATCAAAATTGGATTAAGGGTATCCCAAAAGGACAAATGATGAGGCTAAAAAGAAACTGCGGAAACAAAACAATTTTAGAAGAACAAATCCAGACCATGATGACAAAGTTTAAAGAAAAGGGATATAAACAACAAGAACTAGATAAAGCGAAAAAAGAGGTTGATCAGATGGAACGAGGAAGATTACTAGAAGATAAAGAAAAACAGAATGAAGATTATGGACTGTCCTTCATCACCAATTATAACATAAGACACTGGGAAATTGAGCAAATAATAAGGAAACATTGGCATTTGCTCCAAAGAGATGAACAGCTTAAGGAGATTTTACCGGAACGTCCAAAATTAATATACAGGAGAGGCCCAAATTTGAGGGACAGATTAGCTAAAAACGTCCCAAAACCCCCCAAAAAACTTTTTACTTTTCTGGATGTAAAAGGTTTTTACACTTGCGGGAGGTGCAAACCCTGCAAAACGGTAAAAAAACGGAATAAAAGAACGTATGAATTCAAATCCAATATCAAAAATAAAACCTACAAAATTAAGAACCTAATAACCTGTCAGAGCACACATGTCACCTATCTGCTGAGTTGCCCTTGTAATTTACAATATGTGGGGCGTACCACGAGGCAATTAAAAACACGTATTGGGGAGCATATAGACAATATCAAAAAAGGCTTCAGACATCATAGTGTTTCGAATAATTTCCGGTTAAAACACAATAGGGACCCCACACTACTAACATTTTGCGGAATAGATAGGATTGAACCCCACTGGAGGGGGAAGAATATGAGGATTGCGGTTTCGCAAAACGAGTCCAAATGGATTTATCAGCTGTCCACCTTGCATCCCAAGGGAATGAATATTGATATTGACATCAATTGTTTCATATCAAACCCATAAAATCCTGCGAAACCTACAAACAGATAAAACTCTGCAATATTCATGTTCTCGAAAAAACCTTTCAAATAATATGCATTTTTATGACACATAAAATAAGCGAGTCCAGGCTATAGAAATTAAGAGTTCATTATTATATATTTTTAATACTAATTTTAATAAAAGTTTAATATCTTGACTTTTAATATATAAAAAATTAAAAACAATTATCATTGAGGCAAGTATTAATTTTTATTATAAAACAGCATGCATTATTTAAAGACACTTCTTTATATTATCCAGGCACTTATATAAGCAATTGGCATATTTATGCACAGTATTACACAATTATATATTTATAATTTTATTAATTTTATTAATTTATAAATTTTTTCATATAGTACTTTTATATCCACATATATCAGTCATCACGGAAAAAAAAAAATGTATCATTATATTACACTCACTATTATACACACCAGTCACTTATGGCCATTTTTCTTAAATATATATATATATCGTATATTTTTAATTTTTTATCTTTATTAATTATACACATTAGTCACATATGGTTGTTTTATAATTATTAATACCTTAATTGCTAATAAATCTTGAATTTATATTTTTAATGCTAATGAAATGAATATACTACTTAATAATAATTTTTAAATAATTTGTAACCAATAATGTGGTTAGAATTTTATCAATTTGTTTGCTGATAAATTATTTTTGTACAGTCCTTTATGTGTTCAGTGCGGCTGCAAATCCACCTAATTAATAAATTGATTAAATGTATGGGAATTAGATGATGGATCGGCCAGTTAGCATACAATTTTTAGCATGGGGACACCGCTGTCTTCCCCTTCCAGCTGCGATTAACATACGGGTGGAGTTAGGTCGGAGATAGGGGTGTAACCGGCACTATATTAAGACGTTCAACGTTATGCTGTCTAAACTCTGAAGACGTCACCGGAAGTGACGAAATGCGTCAGTTTGGACCTCATAACGTCATCACGCTACCTTAGTTGGAATGCAAGCCGGAAGTTAGCCGTGATTCCACAAAGAGGACGCGCAGCCCGCACCGCTGACCACCAGGGATAGTGTGTATGTGATTTTTACCTTTTCTGAACCCGATGGATGGGTAATAAAACTTTAAAAAGACTTTATTACGCTATTTGGAGCCTTTCTTTTCTCCTTTCCCATTATCTTTGATCACTATATCCCGGAGTCCAGAGGAGCCACTACTAGCCCACAGGACCACCTAAAAAGGGAAAGCCACTTGGCCTAGGTCAAAGAAACTTTGATTCATGTGGGGTGGTCCCTTGAGTGCCACATCCCAAATAGAGATACAAGAACAATAGAGTTCCCCTAGGGGCGGGACTTTTAAGGCACTATGTAATATCAAGATACACAATTTATTTGAAAATTTTATTGAAAAAAATATATACAAAACAAGAAAAATATGTTAAAATGCTGGCAAGTTATACAGACATAACGTACAACAGTGAAATGCACCACAAATAAACCGCGGGTATTGACCCGACGCGTTTCGGAAAAGGAACCCCGAACTCCTTCTTCAGGGATGCCCGCAGGAAGTGGTCTAAAAATAATTAGTATGTAAGTCATGTGTCACTTAGACAAAATTAAATACAATATAGTATTTTGACAAAATTTTCAAAGCACTTACATATTCACTGTAGAGAATGAAGAAAACTTGCCCGCCTGTAAAGGCTAAAACCAAGAGATCAGACTGCCGCAAGGTGCCAAACTGGGATGCCGTGTAGAAATGCTCGATGTTGGACCCAAAAGAAACCTTCTCTGTGTGTCGCAGGTGGCTGAAAAACTGCTTGCAACCCCAATTCCCCGAAAGGGAAAGAGGGGGTAGGAATAGCTGGAACCCCCAGAAGACAGTCCTGCTGAGCAAAAGCCAAATGATTAGAAAAAATCCCCAATTTAGCTAAAAAACGCAATAGTGATAGTAATTGCTTTTTTGGAAAGAATCCCAAAAACCAAAAATTAATAAAAATCAGAAAAATTATTAAATAAAAATTATTGTTTTGGTTTATTCATTTGAGGGGAAAAGGGCCATCGTCTGTTACTTAGATAGTAAGAGACAACACAGATTAATTGTGATTGGAAAAATTGCACTACGGGGTTTTGCAAGTCCCAAAACCTATGGTTAAAAATACCAGAGGAGAGACATAGTGAGTATCCTCTTGTAAAGAATATGAATTCAACAAGAAAGAGAAAAAAAGAAGAACAGAACTTGCCATCAGCATTGAAGTACATCGGCAGACTGTTTAGCAAAATTTCTCAGAAAATAAATACCTTAGAGTCACTTGTAACGGGCAGACAAATCCAGCTTGGCAAAATAGATGTTATCTCATGCTCGGCAGTGGAACAAATGAGTCCAATGTCGGGCATGTAAGATATATGAGGAGCTTTGTCAATCAGCTGAGACTAGTCTCAGCCGAGAGACAATTGCAAACAGCTGGTTGCCAATAGGGTTCCCCGGGTCACATACGCCGGGCCTGCCCCCTGCCGGAGACATCCGGCGGAAGCTGGGCCGGCCTGTGCGTCCCACCGACACGGTGAAGGACTTCCGCCTGCGTGGGACGCAAGGCGGAGTCCACTGGGCATGCGCCTATAGCTCAAACAGAGCTAGATGGAATTGGGCTGTTGCCGCTGTTGCGGGCGCCATCTAGTGGCGTCCGCTTACCGTGCCGGGCTATTCCAGAGCCAAGATGGGAATAAGTGTCTCCCCATCGTGCAGCTTCCATCCATCGAGACATCAGAGAAGGTTTGGGTCCTGTGAAAGAGTAAAATAAAGCAATAAATACCAAAAGCCTAAATGCAAATGGTTGTCAACAATGCAATATCCGAATATAATTTTAGGAAAGGATATTTTTCAAAATAAACAGTCGGCACCACAGTCGGTCAGGCTGACCTACCTGTGTACAAAGATTTAATTCGTGCATATGCTAAATTACAAGATGTTATAGAATCACTCAATATTCACCATTGCATGAAATAGAATTGCAAAGCAACTAAACAACCCTCGTATTAAATTCATGTCAATAATTAGAAACATTGGGTAACAATAAAAAATTATAAGAAAAAAGAAAAAAAGAATTGCAGAAAAAAGAAAAGAGAACTGCGACATATCCAGAAACCGGAGTCATTAGATTTCCATACCACCGGATGTGAAGCCTTCGAGGAAGGGTTTGTATGAGACCATCTCATTAAGTCCTGGTGGCTCTGTTGCTCTAAGGCGATAGATCCACCTCAGCTCGAGCTGGAGGAGGGTCTTATTCCAATCCCCCCCTCTCGAGCTGGGGTGGACTCTATCAAGGATCAGAAACTTAATTTTGGGAAACCTCCCTGCATGTACCAAACTGGTATGGCGACCGAGAGGAAGCTCAGGGTCGCAAGTTCTCATACTTTTTATGTGCCGGCAGGCACGTTTAGTGAAATCCAGTTTAGTTTTGCCAACATAAAAACAGCCGCACCCACAGAGAAGTAAATATACCACCCCGTGGGTGCGGCAGTTGGCAAAATGCATGGGCCTGAAAATTTGTCCATTCGGAAGAATGGGATTCTTGGTAGTATGCATGAACTTGCAATACTTGCATGCCCCACACATGTAGGTTCCCCTGACTTTGCAGGGGTCCCTGTTTCCATGGGCAGCAAATTCGCTGTGTGTCAATTGATCTTTAAGAGCTGGAACTTTTCTATGTGTGATTTGTGGAAATGCTGGAACATGTTTACCTACAATTGGGTCAAATGCAAGCATATGCCAATATTTGGTCATAATCTTTTTGATTTCCATATGTTGCTCTGAGTACCTAACGATTAATCTAAGGGTGTGATCATCCGGTTTTTTGATTTTAGGGGCTAGTAGTGTGTTCCTGTCTATTCCTTTGGCATTTCTGTATGCCTTTTTGAGGGTTGTCGGGGAATAGCCTCTTGCTAGGAGTCTACTCCTCAGATCATTAGCAACTCCTTGAAAGACAGTGAGGTCCGTGCAATTCCGTCTGGCCCGAAGATATTCGCCAAACGGAATGGAACGCACCAATGTCTCGGGGTGGAAGCTAGAGGCATGGAGGATGGTGTTGCCAGCAGTGGGCTTTCGAAAAAGCCCACTGTGGAGAACACCATCCTCTCCCCTGGACACCTCTACATCCAAAAAGGTAACATGGCAGGGGTCAAAATTCATAGTAAATTTCAAATTGAAATCATTTTTGTTTAATCTGTCCATGAAAGCGTTGAGTGATTCAGGTGACCCATGCCAGAGCATAAACACGTCATCGATGTATCGGACCCACAAATTAATGTGGTCCGTATACATCGATAACGCGTCGTCCCTAAGGATGGCTCGCTCCCACTCCCCCAGGTACAAATTGGCGTAGGATGGGGCACAACAAGTGCCCATCGCTACGCCTTGCACCTGGAGGTAGTGGGAGCCGTCAAACGTGAAAACATTGTGCAATAGAATAAACTGTAAACTGGACAGTATAAATTCGCCATAAGCATCTAAGTTGTTATCTTGCATCATGGTGTGTCTGACTGCTGAGAGGCCTCGATCGTGGGGAATGGAACTATATAGTGCCTCCACATCAATCGTGACCAACAAGCAGTCAGGAGGCACCCATATATGTTCAATTTTTTGTAGAAAATGGATGGTGTCTCGTATGTGAGATGGCAGTTGTATCACGAATGGTTTCAAAAAGGAATCGACCAATCTACTGGCATTGTCCGTTAAGGACCCTCTACCTGAAATAATAGGACGCCCTGGTGGATTAGTGGCGTCCTTATGTATTTTGGGGAGGGCATAAAAGGTGGGGGTAATCGGAAATGGTGTACGGATAAAGTCCCATGTATGTTTAGAGATAATCGCATTTAAGTATGCAGAGTCAACTAATTGATAGAATTCCAGCTGATATTTCAATACTATATCCGATGGAATTCTCCTATACCATTCCTGGTTCTTAAGAATCTTTAAACACATGGCGGCATACTGGGAATTATTCATAATCACCACGTTGCCGCCTTTGTCAGCCTGTTTAATGGTGATTGTAGGATTCGCCTTTAGTTTCTCAATAGCTTGCTTTTGGTTGAAGGTGATGTTTTTGTTGGTAAATTTTTTAGTATTTAATTTTTCAATTTCTTTGGTTACTATTTTTACGAAGGCGGCAACGTGGGGATTGGAAATGTTGGGAAACCTATCTGACTTCTTTTTAAGAAGGGAACCTGTGTTATGTTGTGTCGTTTTTTTCGGATCATAACCTGCCAGCAGGGAAGGCAGGTCAATGCGATCAATGAGATCGTCATTTTCCTCCAAGAGAGAAATGAGTGTCTCCAATGCAGGGTCTGGTTTAGGCTGCGCAGTCTTAGATGTATTTTCTTTATCAAACAAAATCTTAAAATTTAATTTTCGGGCAAAAAGGTGTAAGTCCTTTATGAACTCAAACTTGTCTAACTTTCTGCTCGGACAAAAACTCAGACCTTTGGAGAGTATTTCAATTTCCTCTTTGGATAGATGGTAATCTGACAGGTTGACAACAGATAAATCGACATGTGGGACTTGAATAACAGGTGTAGTTGGTGAAAGGGGTGAATGAGTGACAGTTAGATCGGGGCGGTTGGGGTGAGGGTCGGTGCTTGTGAATGAATTAACTCTAAAAAAGTAGTGTCCTGTAAATTAATAGTAGATGCTAGTGAGGAAAGTGCAGTGTTGGAAGTAGGATTGATATCAGTGTTAGGTTGTGTGGTTTCTTGAGGTGAATTGGTGTCCATGTGTGGTCTCTGTGAGGCTGCTTTAAACAAAGGGAGATTTGTGCCTGAATCGCCTTGGGTGTAAGGCTTTTTAGTGGAGTTTCCTATACTGTTGTCTTCTTGAAATGCACGTTTGGTAGTTCTATGTTTGCTTGGAATTTGGGGGGTATTTTTAGGTCCACCCTTGGAGGGGATTGGGGGAGCGGATGGTCGTTCCCTTTGGGTGAAAGGAGATATTGAGGGTTTGGGTGTGTTCCATTTGTAAGCCTTTTTCTGACCAAAGGCTATGGAATCACGACCGAATTTTTGTTGTTTTTTGATAAGGATATTGCGGTTATATACTTCCAAGTGTTCCTTCAACTGTTTCTCCTTAATTGGAAAAAGTTTGTGAGACTTATATTTTTGAATTTTCTCACATAAATTCTTAATTTCCAAGTCTAATTGGGAGGTGCGGATAGTATACTCTCCAATAAGGAGTGTCATGAGATTGGCTGAACAATCACTAAGAGTATTCTCCCACTTGGTCTTAAAATCTGCACTGAGGTCCTCCAACATTGGAAAGACCTGCATCCTAAGACCAATTGGGTTAATTTTATTTTTTAATTTTTTAAATAATCTTGGAATGTTTTGACATGCCAAAAATAGGCAGACTTTTTTTCCAGAGATTTAGATAACTGAAAAAATAAGGCCGATAAGTCTACATCCGCATATTCCCTATCTCCAAACTCTTTTAGGTATTTTGCCATGAGTGATTCCCACTCGTCCCCTACGTAGGTGGACATGTTTATATACCCCTTGCAAAGAAATCTCGCAGTACCAAAGAAAAAAATTGAAAATTGAAGGTATGAAAAAGAAGAATATTGAGGAAATTGTAATCAAGCAATGTACAAATTGATCCCAAAAGACTTATATATGATATAAAAACTGTTCTATACAGTCATAAATGTCAAAAAAAGGAAATATCAACAAATATATATTCAAAAGTAGGGAGGACACCACATGAATCGAAAACGGGGAGTGGTATTTGCTACCTGGTATGAGCCTAGGGGGCCTAGGGGGCCACCAAAGCCTGAACGGTCTTAGTGTCATACGACACATAAGACCCATGTTATCTGGTAAGTGACCCATCTTATTCATTTTTGGGACAAGCAATCGATACTTTGAACAATCAAGCCAGAGCACTTGCACTTTTTGTGGATAACCACTTGTATTGAGGACATTAATTGCCTGAGCATTAATCACGATTTATTGTTGGACTTTCATATATGTATTCTTTATCTCTTCTAAAGATCACTGTTGATTGATGTTATTTATTCTAGTCACAGTCACTTATGCATACCAGATTATGATTCACTGTCACGTTTTTTGTCTTTTAATACCTAATCACATCCAATTTTATGCTATTTAATATGATTTTACCATTCAAGTGGTATTTATGGAGACACATAGGCACTTTATAAGCACAGGTTTAATTTTTATTGGTAATTGAAATTTATAGAATCTTAGTTGTCATTTAATTAGCAAGCGCTGTATTTGGCCTTTTTATAAAGACCATTCCTTTGGCATTAATGGCTGTGTGTTGAGTTATTTAGAGGGGACAGCAAATTTACACTGTTATACAAGCTGTATACTCACTACTTTACATTGTAGCAACGTGTAATTTCTTCAGTGTTGTTACATGAAAATATATAATAAAATATTTACAAAAATGTGAGGTGTGTACTCACTTTTGTGAGATACTGTATATATATATATATATATATATATATATATATATATATAAAATTTTATTTATATAACCGTGTTATATTTATGTTATTTATCATTTACGTTTTTGGATCCCATGTAGCGCTGCACTGATGTTTACACTAATCTTGGGTTAATTTATGTCAATTGATGTGCTAGCAGCTGTATTTAACCTCCAAGCACAATTTCCTTTTCTTTTAGGGAGGAATGGGGACCCTTATGTAAAGGGGAGACTCTGGGGACCCATTGTAACTTGGAACATTCTGTTTACTCTCCTTTAAGGGAGTGACTCTAGGGACCCTGAAGTAAGGAGGGAGAGACTCTGGGGGCCCTGATGTAAAAGAAGGCAGCTCTCAAATAAGGGGGTTGACTCTAGGGGCCTGGATGTTAGAGGGGTGACTCTAGGGACTCTGATGTAAGGTGGATGGTTCTGGAGACCCTAATGTAAAGGGTGTGACTCTGGGGACCCTGAAGTAAGGGGGGTTCTGAGGACCATAAGATAAGGTTGAGGCTGCCAGCCTCAGCAAATGTAAACAAACAGCACTGAAGCTCTGCTCAGGAGCTGCTCTCGTGTACACCACCACCTGTGTTCAGGGAACCACTCCTGATCACAGCCTGAGATCTGCTTTCAAATGCTGAGGCTGTAATCTGAACAAACACAGGATATACACCACCTGGTGGGTTAAAAAAAAAGAAAAAACTTACAGATCACTAATCGCAAGCAATGTTAGTTTGGGGATCTCTTCCAGTGAGCTATTACATTCTGACAAGGGGATTACCCCCCCCCCCCCCAGCTAGAACACACCGATTAGCACTCGCAACCATTGGCTGTGAGTGCTGATCTGATGCAGCATGCTCGTTCTACAGAATTTGGTCGTAAGTCCAGCTTCTGTCAGACAGGGAGATGTACGCAAGTCCTGAAAGTTGGCTTGCTCTTGTCAAACCAACTGTTTTCAGCTGACTTTCACCCCTTGTGTACCCAGCCTCAGCTGTCATTCTACCTGCTCTGGCACTGTGTGCATTGAATGAACTGCTCCCAATCACAGTCTAAGCAAATGTAAACAGTCAAGACTGTGATCAGGAGCTGTTTTCCAGCACATAGCCTCAAACAAAGTAAAATGACAGCTGAGTCTGTGGGAAGGAGAAGTGCTCAATTACAGCCTCTACAAATCACCAGATGACATATGGAATCAGGACAGCCAGAAAGTAACAAATCCAATACATCTGAAAATGGTAAATGATTTAAAATGTTCTCCTGCTTGCTGAAAGATTGCTATATTATGTACAAATAGAGCAATATTATATTTAGAAATAAGAAGAGAATGTTTGGTCTGGTGATAGGGTCTCTTTAAATGAAAGTATTACCAAGCAGGTCTTCTTTTATATGTCTATATTCCCATATGCTTATTGGCAACATTTCCATTGTTTTTTTCCCCCCCATCTCTGCTTTAAAATACAACATGTCGCAGTTTAAATCCTTGAAGTTTCTGTTTTCTTCTAATGTAGTCAGCCAGAAAAAGGAAAGACTGAAATAAAGACTTAATGAACCTGGATGAATTGTTTAAAAGAATGAAGTAAAAACTGAATAAAGAAGGGACAAAGCCTGCAGGGAAACAGCCTGCATTTTCTTACAGTCTTTACTTCTGCTTTTTATGATGGAATAAAAACATTCAGGTGCACTTAGCTGGTTCCGCCAATTAAGTTTTGTTCACCACACTTGCTCACTGCTGAATGATGATGGCCTTAAAGAGGAATGTATTTCCATACTTTCTTCATAGAATACAAAAGTGCTAGAACTACTAACTAAAAAACTATGTACAAGGAGCTATAGGATGAATTGCAAACCAGGAATCCATTTGTATCATTACCTGTAGTCCCTGATTTCATGTACGCTGTCTGCTGTCTTCTCCTGTATCCTTAGGCTACGACTCTATAATGGATTCTAGTCTCTAGCCCCCGGGAGATTTAACCAGTTGTTGGCAGCCAGCATAGTTTATATACTGCAGTCAATACTACAAATGCCTTCAAACATTGGATTTTTGAACTCACCGCAAAATCAATTTCTCTGAGTTCAGGGCTCAATTAATCATGACTATAGGCTTATATCGCTTTCTGGAGGAGTAGGACTAGGCAGAACAAAAAACTTGGCTACGCCCATGGGCCGTCCTCAGCTGTTATATAGCCCCCTCTACTGCTACAGGTATTTTGTTTAGTAGCAAGCAGTATTAGGAGTATCAAAACTCCATAGAGGGGTGGGTGCTGTGTCTGTCGATGAACTCAGAGAAATGGATTTTATGCTGAGTACAAAAATTCCATTTTCTCTTTAGTTCATCAACGGACACAGCACTCAAGTAATTATGACTATAGAGCAGCGCCAAGAGGAAAATGAGGGATGGGGAAAATAACCCAAGGCTAAACACAAGAGCCCAACCGGGTCACAGGAGCTCAACCAGGACACCCAGGGCCAAGGGCCCCATCTGAAATAAAGATTTAAGGAAAATCACCCCTCAAGAGGGAACAGCCCCTCTTAAACAACAGCCTGCAAAACCTTGTTGCCAACAGAAGCATCTGCAGTTACCAAAATATCTACTTTGTAGAATTTAATGAAAATATGCACCAACGACCAAGTGAGATACCTGACCAAACCTGAGATATTGACGCTTGATGACAGAAAGGTGCCCTGGAAGTACTAAGTGCTTAGGTAGAATGTGCAGTGACAGGGAAAAGAGGAACCCGACTTTTAATAGAATAGGCCTGGGTCACCGTCTGTCTGATCGATCTAGAGATGGTAGCTGAAGAAGCAGCCAGCCCTTTACTAGCTATGGAGTACTTACCTTCGAAAGTACTCCATAGCTAGATATACCCTTGGGACACAAGGAAGGAAACACATATCCTCATTCAAATGGAAGTCAGAGACAACTTTGGGCAGGAATGACATACAGGGATGAAGAACCACTTTGTCCTCCTGTGAAGCCAAATCTGCTGAAGGAGCTACATACAGGACTGTGCAAACAGAACTGTCTTGAAGGTGGACACCACCAGACCCAGAACCTGTATGCAAGTCCGGAGAGAAGACTGTCTGTGCTACAGCAGTTAGCAAATCATGGCCTGTGGTTCCTGAAGTTTTTCCAGAGAAAGGACCACCATGGTCAGTATTAAAACCAGACCTAGGTAATTCAATATCCTGAATGGGGTCAGGGGGGACCTCAGGTAGTTCAGATGTCACCCAGACCTTTGCAGGAATTAAATGCTTACAAACAGACTCACGGTCTAAGACCCCAGAAGGGATTGAACACTGCCCCCTTCTTTGGTGCCTCCAAAAAAGGATCATTTCATTGACCACCTTGATGGTCAAGGAGGAGGTTCATGAGGCCAGAGACCTGCGAAGATGTCCTTGCACCCCAGTTTTGGGTGAGGGCAGACCTTCATGCTGGAGGGATCATGTCTGCGGGTCCAGGAAGACGAGCTCTAGGCTTACCAGACCAAGGTTGCTTGGAACCTCCTGGGGAAGACTTAAAAGATCTTTTTCCCTTGTCTGCAGGCCCGGAAGCATGAAAGAATCTTTTATGAGCTGAGAAGGAGGGTCCAGGTCTGTGACGAGGCTCCTTCCCTTTCCTAGCCTGTGGTAGGAATTTACTCTCCCCCCTCCCCCGTGAGACCCTTAATGATGTCATCCAGAGTAACCCCAAACAGTTGATCACCTTGAAAGGGCAGATTGATGAGAGCTTTCTTAGAAGCTTGGTCTGCAGACCAATTCGTATATGCCACAGCACGCGCCTAATCACTACCGCTGAAATGGAAAGCTTGGACAGCACGGCAGCCACATCCAAAGCTGCATCACAATTAAACTGCAGCTCCTGGGCCAATTGGTCTGCCAGATCAACGTAAGCAGAGGGAACCTGTTAATTATCCAGACCCTGATGCAAAAATCTGGCCCATTCAGTTAGGGTCTTAGACACCAGGGCTGAGGCCAGGACTGGTCGCAATGCTGAACCAGCCATAGTAAACATACTGTGTGCCAAAGACTCCGCTTTCCTATTGGCTGGGTCTTTAAAGGACGAGGATTCTTTTACTGGGTTCATAGTTGCTTTATTCAACCTAGAAAGAGGGGGGTCTACCAGCAGTGGAATGTCCATTTTTAAAAAAATGATTCCTCAAAACGGTATTGTACTGCATAAAGTTTGGAGACCACAAAAAGTTGCTCTGGTTTCCCCCACTCCTTGTAGACAAATTTGTCAAATCAAGGAATATAAGGAAACACCTTAACCGTACGAGGTGGCTTGTGTGTACCAAAAGGGACAGCCACGTCTATGGCCACATTAGCCACATCCTCCATTTTTAAAGTTTCACGCACTGCAGTAACAAGTGTGACCAATAGTGTTTTTTCATTCATTGCTGCGACTGTGGAGGAATCACTATCAAATGGAACAGGGAGTGTGGTATCAAGTCCCACTGGACGGGCCACGTCCACGGTGGTAGTACCATATTCAGAATCCAATGAGACAAACTCAGCAGGAGAAGGCCGAGGACGCTTCCTGCTAGGCCTTTGCCCACACGCCACGTCCACCAAGTACACAAGGGAATCTAGGGCTGCTGTCAGTGCATCGTATGGAAGCTGGGGTTCCAAGGGACCTGCAACCTCCAGGAGGGGATCAGTGGGGAGATCTGACCCTGCGAATAAGGGAGATCGGCCAGTACAAAAAAGTAAAAATAAATGTTTTTGGCACCACAATGGACCCCCCCAACTCAGGAAAATGAAACCGTGTAACAGAGAGAGGGACCCCACAGGACTCACCACCCTTGGAGGAGCGTAGTTGAAAACGCCAGCATGTGTGCACCAAGCTATGTATCCAGGTGAGAGGTACAGGAAGTGGAGGGCCTGGAAGCCAAGGCACCTCTCCAGCGTCAGACTAAGTCAGACGTCTATGTCTATGTCAGACTAAGGAAAAATGTCCGCCATGACGTCCACTGGCCGGAGACCAGACCAACCCGAAATGGCTGCCCCCCATGGTCAGAGATAAAAACGACGACAAAATGGCCACCATGTGCTGCACGAGGGAAAAAAAAGCTAAGAGGAAGAGAGGAAAAAATAATTCATCTGTGGCAAATGGCTCTGCTGCGCCCTCTGCACAGGAGGTACACCCCACATCAGGCAAGACCCGTGAAACACAGGTCCTGGACCTCCCAACAGAGCCCCCCAGGGTCAAAGAAACACCACCAAGGAGGAATGTAAGGGGGGGATGGGATACAACCACAGGGGGATCCCGGCTTAGGGGCGGGGAAGAGGGAAACCAGACAGGCCCGACCATCCCTGGAGGCTACCCGCATCCACCCCACACTGCACAAAGGAGGAGAGGGGGAATTGTACTTACCAATCCATAATGCAGATGACAGACAGAACTCCTCGCCACCAAAGTGGGGAAACTGTCGGCTAAGGGGACGCATCTTGGAGCAGCGCCTGGACGTATGCAACCCTGCGAGACGTTTAACTCACGGGTCAGCCTCTGTCTGTGAGGCTGTCGGTTCCAACCTAGAGCATAGCTGTTGTCTGTACGCACTCGCTGGCTGGACTGGGGGGACCACTGGATCTGGATTATTCAGCCCTTCGCCCAGCCCGGCAGTTGATCAGAGTTCTCCCAGGAAAAAAGGCAAAAAGATGCATGGGAGATGCATGCAAGGAGAAAAAAAATGCTAGGACCAAGAGATCCCAGCAGGGAGCCTAGATCCTTACTCCTGACTAGACAGAAAAAAACTGATTACCTAAAGCAGAGAGGGGGTTATAGGCCGGCTGAGGACGGCCTATTGGCGTAGCCAAGTTTTTTGTCCTGCCTAGTCCTACTCCTGCAGAAGGCGATATAACCCTATAGTCATGATTAAGTGAGCACTGTGTACATCGATGAACTAAAGAGAAATGTAGTTAAATCGGAGAGTTAAATCATGTAACCCATGCTAGCACCTTCTGTATACAATGATGTCTGGAGACTTACTATAACGTTATCTTTATCTATATTTATCTATTTGTATCTAGTCCTAATACATTAGATTGTTTCCCCCCATTAGGATAGATTTTAATCTAACATACTTGAATCCATGTTCTTATATTAGTACAATAAATGGTATGTAAGTGATTCATGTTTTAATCCTCGGCATCCCATATAACCTCAAGGATGAGCAGACTGAATCAAGACAATGATATTAGGTGGGGCTGGCCATGTGGGATACCAGTTGTCATTAGAAACAGCAAAATTGCTGGTATTATAAATAGAAGTTCGTTACCCACCTGACTCCCTCCCTGATGAAGTCACGTGGGCTGTGACGCAACTAGTTAGGAAGGAGTTTGGTACACCACTTCCAGTTTTCATTGCAGGGCCTGATACTTGTGACTCGTGTCTCTGCAACTTTTGCTATACTCTAAAATAGAAGACAATGGGGTTTATTTACTAAAGCTAGAGAGTGCAAAATTCCCTGAATTTGTATTGGTTTCTCTGATTAGAAACCAATCAGCTTCTAACCTCAGATTATTCAATTAAGCTTTGGCAGTAAACATGGAAGCTGATTGGTTTCTATGTAGAATTGTGACAAATTTTGCACTCTCCAGCTTTAGTAAATAAACCCCAATGGATGCTATCGAGGGAGGTGGGTATACTTTTATTGTGTCAAGACAGCGCCACTTGAGACAGGATTATTGTCTTGTTGAAGGTAGGATTTCTTCCAATGCAAGTTTTAAAAATAATATAATTGTATTCACTTTTTCAAATGGTATATTTAACATGTAAGTTTGTGATGTAGTCTTTATAATATCTTATTATCAATATGTCAACATGTTAGGGAAGCTCATACGGCTTGCTTGTCTTCTTTAGTTTTTCCTCCCTTTTTTTCATTATTTCTTTGAAATGTTCTTCTTCCCTTCTTTTACATTCTAGTTGCTCTTGTTTCATTTCTTCCTCTTCCTTGTCCATCGTGATTTTTAGCTCTTTCTCCCACTGTTGGAAAACAGTGCAATATCAATAATACAAATAATGATGTAGCAAATTCCTAATTCCAGCTTTTTACATGTATTACATTTGTTGTGAACAACCTACAGATAAAAGATACTTTGTTATCCGTTAAAAAAAAGATACTCACTTTGGACTGTTTCACATGGGTTTCAGCTTGTGTGAACAGCAAGCTTTGCCAAAGCATTTGCAGAGCTTTCAGCAAGCTTTGTTGGAAGCTTTTAAAGTACCATTCAGCTTCAGTTTGAACATAGATACTAATAGTGCTGATTGGCACAATCAAGCTGCTAGCAGGCTTCTGCAGGATTTCAACAAGCTTCAAGTAGTGATGAAGCCTGCTAGCACTTTGTTTAAAGTAGTAATCAGCACTCCCATTACAAGCTGACAAGAGTAGTGACAGCAGTATTGCTATGCCTGTCAGCTCAGCACAGCAGGTCACAAGCCGAATCTGGAGGACAGAAGAAAACCGGGAGGAGCAGCTCTCTCTACCCTCCAGCTCATCCTGCTCCTGCTTAGTGCATCCGAACTGTAACATCAGAACTGCGCATGGTAAGCGGACTCTGGAAAGTTCAGATGAATATGTGCTAGGAGAGGGGATTGGGAGGGATTTGTGCAGGGGGAGTGATGGGGGGTGCTAGGAAGGGTGATATGGTGGCATTTGTGCTAGGAGGAGGAGGGGATTTGTTCTAGTAAGGATACTTTTTCTTTGAAGGGGGTATTTGTGCTAGGAGGAGACATTTGGGGTGGAGGGGAGGAGTTGTCCTAGGAGGTAAAATTTGGAGAAAGCATTCTGTACTAAGAGGGGAAATTGGGGAAACCTTGATTTGTGTTGTTGGGAGGATTTATGTCCATGGGGAAATTTGGGGAGAAGGATTTGTGCTAGGAGGGGGGATTTGGGGTAAGGGGGCTTTGTGCTAGGAAGGGCAATAATATTTTTTTTTTGGGGGAGTTGTGTTAGGGAGGGGGATTTGGGGAAGAGGGTTTGTGTGTGCTGGTAGGGATGATTAGGGGGATTTGTGTTGATGAAGATATTTTTTGGGGGGGGGGGTTGTGCTAGGAGGGGGCATGGGGAGGATGTGTGCTGGAAGAGGATTTGTGCTAGGAGGGAAATTTTGAGGGGTAGAGGATTTGTGCCAGGATGGGTGTTGGAGGGGGGGGGGACTTGCGTTAGGAGGAGAGATTTGGGGGAGAGAGAGAATTTGAAGTGGGATTGGGATTTGGGCTGGGAGGAGGGGGAACTTTCATTTTGGGAGAATTTTGGCTTGCAAAGAAAATATATGCTTAGGGGGTCAGTGTGTAGAGTAGTGCTTGATTTATTTTTTTGCGGAGGGGTATTTTTGCTGACACATAATGCTTATATATCTTGGGGTAGGGGCGCAGTTCGGCCTGGGCACTAGATAACCTTATCTCAGCACTGCGGGCCAGCATGCCCCCCTGGATATATGACTGTATGTTGTTTGTGTACCTTTAACCTATCCTACCCTATTCAATGGGCTGCCACCAAATAAAGGTAATTTGGTGCCACCTTTTCCTATAAGAAAAAAAAATACTTGATAAGCTGTCACATGAACGTAAAACATACTAAATTAAACATGTCAACATTTTTTAATGCAGTGAATGTTCACCAAATAATCACTTTGGGTTATATTCCATATGCATGTGTTTTAAATTACAGTGATTCATTCACCTGCAGTGAATGTCTGGTTTTTGGCTACGTTTACACCGATCCAAAACAAGTCATACAACTTCCGATCTGACTTTACCCTGTAACTTCATGTCCAACTTCCATGCGATTTCAATGATCTTACCATGCCAAGCCCTTTGAGTCTGGTATAAATCTTGAGGGGGAACTCCATGCCAAAATTAAAAAAAAAAAACCCACACCAGACCCTTATCTGAGCATGCAGTCCGGCAGGTCAGAAAAGGGGGGGCGAGCAAGCGCCTCCTCCTTCTCAACCATACCACCCCCTTAATGACCAGGCCATTTTGCAATTTGGCACTGCGCGACTTTGACTGGTAATTGCTCAGTCATGCAATGCTTTACCCAAAAGAAATATACATTTTGGCGTAAATGTATGACAAAAAATTTAGTTTATTGGATATTTTTTATAAGAAAAAGTAGAAAATATAATTTTTTCTCAACATTTTTTGGTCTTTTTTTTTATTTTTTTTTAATCACAAAAAATAAAAATCCCAGTGGTGATCTAATGACACCAAAAGAAAGCTCTAAGGATATAATTAGCTACATGTCTTTAATAAAAAAAAACTCAATTAGCATATACTTATTGGTTTGCACAAAAGTCATAGCATCCACAAACTATGGTGTATATACTGGAATTTACACAGCTTCTCATTTCTTGAAGTGCTAAAAAATAACAAAAAAAAAATCAAACATTTTTTTTACACAAAGTTGTCATTGAAAAGATATATTGCTCATACATGCCATGGGTATATGTGGAATAACACCTCAAAATACATTCTGCTGCTTCTCCTGAGTATGGTGATAACGTGTGCGTGAGACTTTTTGGCAGTCTAGCCGCGTACAGGACCCTGAAAACCAATCACCGCCTTCAGGCTTTTCCAAAGGAGTTGAATGCACGTGCTCAGCATCATATCCAGAGGTTGTTTTTGGGAAATAGACATATGAGTGCTGCCAGCATTGCTGCAGAGGTTGAGGGAGTGGGGGGTCAGCCTGTCAGTGCTCAGACAATACGCCAAACACTGCACCAAATTGATGTGTATGGCTGTCATTCTAGAGGGAAGCCTCTTCTAAAGATGATGCACAAGAAAGCCCGCAAACAGTTTGTTGAAGACAAGCAGACTAAGGACATGGATTACTGGAACCATGTCCTGTGGTCTGATGAGACCAAGATAAACTTATTTGGTTCAAATAGTGTCAAGCGTGCGTGACAGCAATCAGGTGGGGAGTACAAAGACAAGTGTGTCTTGCCTACAGTCAAGCATGGTGGTGGGAGTGTCATGGTCTGGGGCTGCATAAGTGCTGCCAGCACTGGGGAGCTACAGTTCATTGAGGGAATTAATGAATGCCAACATGTACTGTGACATACTAAAGCAGAGCATGATCCCCCTCCATTCGGAGACTGGGCCTCAGGACAGTATTCCAACATGATAACGACCCCAAACACACCTCCAAGTTGACCACTGCCTTGCTAAAGTAGTTGAGGGTAATGGTGATGGACTGGCCAAGCATATCTCCAGACCTAAACTCTATTAAGCATCTGTGGGACATCCTCAAAATGGAAGGTGGAGAAGTGCAAGGTCTATAACATCCACCAGCTTCGTGATGTTGCCATGGAGGAGTGGAAGAGGACTTCACTGACATTTTGTGAAGCTCTGGTGAACTCCATGCCCAAGAGGGTTAAGGCAGTGCTGGAAAATAATGGTGGCCACAAAAAATATTGACACTTTGGGCCCAATTTGGACATTTTGACTTAGGGGTGTACTCACTTTTATTGCCAGCAGTTTAGACATTATTGGCTATGTGTTGAGTTATTTTGAGGGGACAGCAAATTTATACTGTTATACAAGCTGTACACTCACTACTTTACATTGTAGCAAAGTGTCATTTTTTCAGTGTTGTCACATGAAAAGATATAATAAAATATTTACAAAAATTTTAGGGGTGTACTTACTTTTGTGAGATACTGTATATTGCTCACACATGCCATGAGTATATGTGAAATTACACCCCAAAATACATTCTGCTGCTTCTCCTGAGTATAGGGATACCACATGTGTGAGACTTTTTGGCAGTCTAGCCATGTACAGGACCCCAAAAAACAATCACCTCCTTCAGGCTTTCTAAGGGTGTAAATTGTTGATTTCACTTCTCACTACCTATCACAGTTTTAAAGGCCATTAACCACTTAAGAACCAGGCCTATTTCTGACACTTGTCAAAAATTATATTTTTATATTTTTAGCAGAGACCCTACTAGAAAATAAAATGAAGATCGTTGCAATACTTTATGTCCACCGTATTTGCGCAGCTGTCTTACAAACGCAATTTTATGGAAGAAAATATACTTTTTTGAATTAAAAAATAAGAAAACAGTAAAGTTAGCCCAATTTGTTTCTATAATGTGAAAGATAATATTAAGCCGAGTAAATAGATACCCATTATGTCATGCTTCAAAATTGCGCACGCTCGTGGAATGGCGACAAACATTGGTACTCAAAAATTTCCATAGGCGACAATTTAAAAATGTCTACAGATTATCAGTTTAGAGTTACAGAGGAGATCTAGAGCTAGAAATATTGCTCTTTCTCTAAATATCGTGGCGATACCTCACACTGTTTAAATATGTGGGAGCGACTTGCGTATGCATTCACTTCTGCGTGCAAGCTCGGAGGGACGGGGAGCTTTACATTTTTTTTCCCTCATTTATTTTATCTTTTATTTTTACACTGTCACTTTAAAAAAAAAAAAAAGATCACTTTTATATCTATTACAAGGAATGTAAACATCCCTTGTAATAGAAATAAGCAGGATAGGTCTTCTTTATTATAAGATCTGGGGTCAAAAAGACACAGACAAGCAAAATCCCATTCATTTCAATACTCACCATGCCTCTTAGCAAATACCTTGGGGTGTCTACTTTCTGAAAAGGGGTCAATTGGGGTTTGTGCTATCTTGGCTTTTCATGGCCTCCAAAACTGTGATAGGTAGTGAGGAAGTAAAATGAGCAATTTACGGCCTTAAAAAGCCTGAAGGCGGTGATTGGTTTTCGGGGTCCTGTACACGGCTAGGCTCCCAAAAAGTCTCACACATGTGGTATCCCTGTACCCAGGAGAAGCAGCAGAATGTATTTTGGGTGTCATTCTACATATACTAATGGCATGTGTGAGCAATATATCATTTTTGACAGCTTTGTGTAAAAAAAAAAAAAAATTGGCATTTTCCTGAAACTTGTGGCAAAGTATAAAATAGTCCATGGACTTAACATGTGTATCAGAAAATAGCTTAGGGTGTCTACTTTCCAAAAAGGGGTCATTTTGGGGTGTTTGAACTGTCCTGTCATTTTATGCCCAATATTAGAAGCTTATGCCACACATCACCCACTCTTCTAACCTCTTGAAGACTAAGCCTTTTCTGACACTTTTTGTCTACATATAAAAATTTTATTTATTTTTTAATAGAAAATTGCTTTGAACCCCCAAACATCTATTTTTTTTTAAAGCAGAGGCCCTACAGAATAAAATGGTGGGTGCTGTAATTTTTTTTGTCAGAGAGTATTTGCTCAGAGATTTTCCAAACGCAATTTTTTGGGAAAAAAACACTTTTTTGAAAATTAATGGACAAAACACAATATATTGCCCAATTGTTTGGTTAAAAACCTTTACAAGTTACCACTTTAGATTTACAGAGGGGGTGCTATAATTACTGCCCTCGATCTGACATTCATGGTGATACCTCACATGCATGGTACAATTGCTGTTTACATACAACACAAGAGCGATGCTTGCGTTCGCCTTTGCATGCAAACACAGGGGGACAGGGATGCTATAATTTTTATTTTTTTTTATTTTGCTTTTTTATATTATTTTCACACCATCCCTTTCATTTTTTTTTTTAAATCACTTTTATTGTTATCACAGGGAATGTAAATATCCCCTATGATAGCAATAAGTAGTGACAAGTACTCTTTTTGCAAAAAAATTTTTTCTATCAGACTCTTGATCTCTCTTCTGTACTTAAAGCATCTGACCACACCAAGATCAGTGTAATAAGATGCTTTCCCAAACTAAAAATGGCGCTGTTTCTATCCGGCGAAGTGAAGTGATAAAATGCTTAAAGCTTCCGGGATCTTAGGACATAGAGATGATTGGAGTCATTCTGGTCTCTGATCAGCTCTATGGTCAGCTAACGGAACCACCAACTGCATTCTCAGGTTACCCGGTGGGACAGGAGAGCCCGAGAAAACCGTGGGAATCGGCTGGAGGGGGGGGGTAGTCCCCTCCCACTGCTTAAAGAAGTCTAATTAGCTGCTAGGATTTCTTTTACATGAACGCCGGCTGCTGGCTAAAAAAACAGTACCAAGATGGTGTCTAAACCTGCAGGCATCATCCTGGTATAACCATTCGGTGCTGGTCCTTGCTGGGCATATATTGTAAGGTTCTTTTTTTTTTTCATGCAGCCTGTGGGATGAACGAAAAAAAGAGAACCTAACAGACTCCTCCATTCACATCGATTGATTTGGATGAAGAAATCTCTGCCAAGAAAAGTGTCGAAAAATATATGGTGAAGCATAGGGGAGATTCACCCTCTGTGTCCACCCCATCCCCTATGCTTTGCCATTGGTGCTTTTAAATTTGGTGGTGAAATCACCTCCTACAGTGCTACAATCATTGAATTACGTATATGCTAAAAGCAAACGCTGTTGCTGTCAGGATAAACAGATCAGTGCTGCAGCTGATGAGTGTACCTGCAAAGCAAACAATGGTTAACAATGAAACATTGCATTATAATAGCATACAGTACAATAAAACAGTAGAATGGCAGTATCTGCAAAGCAAACTATGGTTAACTATGAAGAACAGTAACAACAAAACATTACAGTATAGCAGTATATTATAAAGTACAGTAAAACAGAAAGAACAGAAAATTACCCCAATAAAACGACAACTATTTTTGGCTTTTTTTACTTTTTTTAAACTTTTTTTTACACTTTTTTGTAACTGTAAAAAAGTCTAAATGTTCCAGGCTAGGGTCTCTCTAAATAGAATAGCCATCTAACATTTTTCGAGACCCTGTCTTAAAGTGTTCCCTAGACTGTGCCCTGCTGTACCCAATACTAATACTCCACTAGTGTGTAGTAGTGACGGAAACAGTCCCCGATGCAGAGACCAGGTTGGTCAGGATAAGAGGGACAAAAATAGCCGGTGTCACACCTATATCCACGTGTTTTACAAACACAACATCTTCTGGGGTGCTCTTTGGGTAAAGGTACTAGGGAGGACATCCAGAAAATGACTCTCATACAGCCGGCTCACTGCATCTGGATTGTAAATTTGGGCCACAGCAATTTCTGAATACAGGGCTGTGATGAATTCTTACTGGAATTTTAGGAAAGATACACTTTTTTTGTGAAGCTTTGTATAGCACATAAGCTTACAACAGAGCCAATTGAAATAAGTATACATACACTTTTTTGGTACCAGCGGCAATTAAGTATGGCACCATCATCCATCTGGTGGTTGAAGTCCAACCCTCCCATGCTAAGGTTGTAGTCATAGACACAGAGGGGCTTCACAACAACACCAGTGGCGGTTGTAATTTCGTATCTGCGTGAATGGAAGACATAATGAAAACATTCAGTGTGTCCTTTAACTTCACTGCAAGCAATTTATTGTACTTCTCCCCCTGTCTAGGTCAGTCAGTCATCTACAAGCCGTTGGGGGATGGTCGCATGGTGCCACATGCACCAATTCCAGAATTAAAAAGATGACTAAAAAGTGTCACGCTTGTGTAATAATTGTCCAAGTATAAATGGTACCCCTTTCCAAATAAGGGTGACACCAAGTCCCAAACAATCGTGCTGCTGCCCCCTATGTAGTCTGGGCAACTGGAGGGTTCCACACTGCTATCTTTTCCCTCGTAAATCTGGAAACTACATGTATATACTGTTGTCCTGTCCCAGAGCTTATACATCTTGACCCCATATCTGGCACACTTGCTGGGGAGAAAACAAGGCGACCAGAAATCAGGGACTCATCAATGCAGACAGCTTGTTGGGGCATATACAAGGCTGTAAATTTAGAGTTGAAATGATTTACGAGGGGCCGGATTTTGTGGAGCCAGTCATATCCAGGGTCACCCCGAGGATGACAGAGTTCATTGTCATTGAAATGCATGAACTGCAAGATTTGTTCGTTCTGTATCTAGTCCTAGCTATGCCAGCAGAGAACACAGGCATATGATGAACCAATATGACTGCAACTCACTCTTTTTAGTAATGCCCATGTTGAGGAACAGTGATACGTTTCCATGCAAATTCTCTGGCAAGGGTCAAATTTGGGTTTGCGGCAATAAATTGATCGGCATTTAAATTGCTTTGGGCCACAACAGATCTGTACAGATCTTCCATGAAAAACAGCTCATAAAAACCAAGGGGAGTAAAATTGTCTGTTTCCACCTGAATTCCAGGCTGGCCAGTGAATGGGGGAAGTACAGCGCTGCAGAAGTGGTGGGTTCCCAATCAGGATTTGCAAGTGCATCAGGAAGGACACTATGGGCTCTAAGGGCCTTTTTTGGTGGCTGAGGGACACTACTTGTGTTAGTCACCGCACCAGCTTGAACTGCACTTATGGGACTCGCTACTTCACGAAGTGTTAATGCAGTGCTGGTTTGTCTATGACCAGGATGTACTAGGACGCTGGTGCTCACCAGTTCACCAGAAGGTTGAGCAGCACTAGTATGGACACTCTGCTGCATTTGATAACCATGCACTGGGAATTGGGTCAGGTACGCCTAACCTGAGCAGGGACCACTACTTTGTTGCCAGAGCTATCTGTCAGGGTGCCGCTGCTCTCTACAGGTTTGAATACTAAGCCTGATTCTGACAGTGAAGCTTCCCCATCACTCTCATCTCATATCCCGCCCCCCCCCCCCGCCATGTGAACGAGTATGAGCTACCTGTTCACCCTTAAAAAAGCAGTGTAGTGTATATAAAAACAAGATATGGTTTTTGTGACAAGTCCTTTATTAAAAGTGAAGAATGTCCCCTGTCGTAGCTCCAACATGTCTTCTTTCTCCGGTCTAATTCCTCCAGTGATGTGTTCTTCCTCCGGTCTTCTCTGCCACTGCTGTCTTCTCCACTGCTGACCCAGTCCTCCTCTGACAGTGGCTCCCGCTGTTGTCTCATCTTCAATGTCTGCCAGCCCTTATATAACCATGGGGCTTGGCCATCCGATGAAATCAGCATGAAGCTCCACCCCCTTGTAACATCACCCCCCACACCTACCTGCAGACCTCCACAACCACTGCCCAGGATTGTTGGGAAGAGGCCCTTGTCCCCATTAACATGGGGACAAGGTGCTTTGGAATGGGGCATGCAGAGCCCCCACTGCACCAAAGCACCCCCCCCCCATGTTAAGGGCATGTGGTCTGGTATGGTCCAGGAGGGGGGAGGGTGCTCGCTCTTATCCCCCTCCCCCTTTCCTGACCTGCTGGGCTGAATTCTCACATAAGGGTCTGGTATGGATTTTGAGGGGGGGGTGCCCACAATTTTTTTTATTTAACTATTTTAAAGTTTTTTTGAGGGGAGGATTCCCCTCAAAATCCATAACATACCAAAGGGTCTGGTATGGTCTTGGGGGGGGAACCCACACTGTTTCTTTTTCTAATTTTGGCATAGGGTTCCCCCTCAAGATCCTCAGAGCTTGCCGCATGCCACAAGTCGGATCAGTTAAGATGATGATCCCAACTTCCATTTAAATCAATTGGCTGAAATTGTGCTCAAGTCGGACCAAAGAAGTTCAGGAAGCATTTCCAAAGTCTGACGAACACATCAGATTAGTTAGGACGGCTCTCATAGGGACATGCAACTTGTGCTCTAGAAGCAGGAGCACATGTCAGACCAATGTGAACCAGCCCTAAATACAAATCAAGCATTTTAAAGTTATTTAGTAGCTGGATTATATGACCATATTTAAGAAATTAATAACAAAAAAATAACAAAATGATATGACATGTTTTAAACTGAAAAGAGTGGGGCGCTAATTGGATTGCATCCAACAAATGCATGTGTGAGATACATTTGATATCCTGTTTTCAGGAACTAAACAATACCTAATTAATAGTCCTGTTTTCACATTCTGAGCTTCAGCTTGCCATCTTGCAGTTTTATGTTACATTTAATAAGTGTTATAAACAAATTAATAATTCAGTAATTGGCTTTTGACATTGCACGGCTTAAAAATAATTAGAGAGATGTTATGAATTTGTTGAAGATCCTATTAATTAGCCAAGAATGTCCCAGAAACAACGCAATATAAACTGCAGGGTATTCTATACATTTAATGGTTAGGTGTAATTTTAAAAACACATTAACTATTTTAATATATCTAGAGATACCAAACAACCTTACACAAAAAATCTTTCCTCTGCTTTATATTGTACTGTTCTGTGCTGTGATCATAGGGCCCAGCTATTATAAACATTTATTTGTTCAAATTTAGCTTGTCTATGTCTGCATTGTACCTGCAGACAAGGTTAACGAACAAGAAAGGCATTTTCTCCACATAGTCACCTAGATTTACTGTCTTCATGGCCAGGAGCCATAAAAGATTACCTCTATATTGTGGGGCACTTATGTGCTTAATGGAAATCAGCTAGAAGCAGGCAGACCATACAAATGTTTTGCTAAGACCTACCTATAAACAAGTTGATGTGGTGACATGGAGAAGTGGGCGCTCATGTCCATAGAGACTGCCAGAGATATTTGCCGAAACATGGGGTAAGGCATTAAGGCAGCACTCTCCTGCTTTAGACGTTTTATGTTTGTTCTTTCACTGTTTGCTTGTCACTGTAATGATTACCCCCTGAATACTTTCCACATCAGCCCACTACTCTTCCTTGCAGCATTTCTAAACTTGCCCTGCATAGTGTGCACCAGGCTCTACCAGCCATTGCAAATTGGCTTCCCATCAGGACATAGTTGAAAACAGTTCACTCCTTACTTCTCTGGACACTAACTTCTGCCCTTGACATTAGCTTTATTTAGTTCTGGATCCCAGGAATCACAGCACTGTACTTTGACCTCCGAGGCCTCTCTCTCTTCAACGACTCTCAAGCTAGTACCCAGGAAGCCCCATGCCCCACTCAGACCAAGTATTGCGATGCTGACCACTGGAGAAGGAACCCAAGTACACTGGTTGCTTTGCTACCAAGACTTCCATCACCCACACCTTGAAACCCCACTTCCTGCAATGCTGGCTCCTATCTTGCAATTAGACACCTCTACTGTAGTCAATGGCAACAGTGACACAGCCCTCCAAGGGTTAACTCAGACGCTTTTGGGACACCTGAATTGTATCTTCTCCATGTGATGTTTCCCCCCTTTGGTATTACCACATTATGTTATACACCATGCATGCACACCTTTAATGTGTCCTTAAACAACTTCAGACCAGGCAAAGTTCTTAACTGAATTCTCTTTACTTGGCATATCCTCCACAAGTACACCATAATACATCTTCTCCATACTGACAGTCTTTACATAACCCTGATGCCCCTGCCAATTGTTAGGTTGATTCCTTTCGGTGACCTGAAATCAGTCCATTTGTCATAAGTCAGCAAAGCAGATGATCAGATACATGTCTGACCATAAAGAAACTGGGACCAGATCATATGTATACAGTAGATCTTTAAAGTGAGATTTATTTACAGTGTATGTAAGATAACTACACACCAGAAAGCAATAAACATGAGAATGCATGGAAATCAAAATTGAAAGACAAAATGCAGAAACCTAAACATCTAACCAGGGCTCGAGTCCTGCAGGAACGCATGGGTACGGCATTCCCATACTTTTTTCACAGCAGGAACGCCGTTCCCATTACCATCTGCGTCCTGCAGGCAGGGCCGGTGTCAAGGGGGAAACACCAGCCATTAGACAATCCCCCGTTGTGCAGCTATTTCGAAAAAAATGTCTCCGGGCCCTCTGTGTTCCGTGGGAGTGGGGACAGTAAGTGGACTATTTTCTCAGTTTCAGGTTTAGGCAGATGAATCTGCCGCAGCGCGCTGCACAGTAGAAGCCTGGTCACCGGCCTCTTCAATATGAATAGACGATGGCAGGCTTGAAGCGCTGCGGTGGATTGATCCGCCAAAACCTTAAACTTATAAAATAGTCCACTTACTGTCCCCGCTCCCACAGAACACAGAGGGCCCCAGTGGCGTACCAACGGGGGGTGCGGGCAGGTGTCAGGCAGTTGTCCTGCCCGGCGCCGCTGGGCCGCCCGCATCTCTGTGTGAAGGCAGCTGCTGTGGTACCTCCTTCAGTCCACGCTGCTCGCGGGAGGGCGGCGGGAAGAAGGTGAGTGCCTGAGGAGCCCCGTGTGCTGGATAGGAGAAGGATGGGGCAGCTGCAAATAGATGAATTGATCTTTCCATATTCCTCCTGCTATTGCTGAATGCCTGAGTCTCCTCCTCTCAGCGGCTGCAGGAGGAATATGGAAAGATCAATTCATCTATATGCAGCTGCCCCATCCCCCTCCTATACAACTTATTTTGCTGGCCCCCCCAGTGCTCGTTAGCCCCCCCAATGCTCTCAACCCCTCCCCAGTGCTCTTAACCCCCCTCCAGTGCTCTTAACCCCCCGTCAGTGCTCTTAACCCCCCCATCAGTGCTCTTAACCCTCCCTCAGTGCTCTTAGCCCCCCAGTGCTCTTTAGCCCCCCTCAGTGCTCTTAACTCCCTTAAGAGCTCTTAACCCCCACCTCAGTGCTCTTAACCCCCTCTCAGTGCTTTTAACCCCCCCAGTGCTCTTAACCCCCCCCCCAGTGCTCTTTAGCCCCCCTCAGTACTCTTAACACCCCCCTGTGCTCTTAGCCTCCCCAGTGCCCTTAAGCCCCCCCCCCCCCGGTGCTCTTCAGCTCCCACAGTGCTTTTCATCCCCCCTATGCTCTCTGGCTCCCCAAGTGCTCTCCACCTCCCTGTGCTCCCTGGCTCCCCCTTCAGTGATTTCCAGTTCCCCCCCTACCCCTGTGCTCTCCACCCCCTGTATGCTTTCCAAACCCCCCCTTAATTCTCTCCAGCCCCCCCCTCCATGCCCTTCAGCTCCTCCAGTACTCTCTGCTTCCCCTGTGCTCTCCAGCCCCCCTAGTGCTCTTCTATCTTCTATCATGTCTGCAGTCTTTGACCTTCTTTTGTATCACGTCCACAGTCACTGACCATCTCTTGTATCATGTCCTTAGTCTCTGACCATCTCTTGTATCATGTCCTCAGTCACTGACCATCTCCTGTATCATGTCCTCAGTCTCTGACCATCTATTGTACCATGTCCACAGCCTCTGACCACCTCCTATATCATGTCCACAGCCTCTGACCACCTCCTGTACCATGTCCACAGCCTCTGACCACCTCCTGCATCATGTCCACAGGCTCTGGCCATCTCCTGTATCATGTCTGCAGCCTCTGACCATCTCCTGTACCATGTCCGCAGCCACTGACCACCTCCTGTATCATGTCCACAGGCTCTGGCCATCTCCTGTATCATGTCTGCAGCCTCTGACCATCTCCTGTACCATGTCCACAGCCTCTGACCACCTCCTGTATCATGTCCTCAGCCTCTGACCATCTCCTGTACCATGTCCACAGCCTCTGACCACCTCCTGTACCATGCCCACAGCCTCTGACCACCTCCTGTACCATGTCCACAGCCTCTGACCACCTCCTGTACCATGTCCACAGCTTTTGACCATCTCCTGTACCATGTCCACAGCCTCTGACCACCTCCTGTATCATGTCCACAGCCTCTGACCATCTCCTGTATCATGTCCACAGCCTCTGACCACCTCCTGTATCATATCCACAGCCTCTGACCATCTCCTGTACCATGTCCACAGCCTCTGGCCATCTTCTGCACCATGTCCACAGCCTCTGACCACCTCCTGTACCATGTCCACAGCCTCTGAACACCTCCTGTAGCATGTCCAAAGCCTCTGACCACCTCCTGTATCATGTCCACAGTCTCTGATCACCTCCTGTATCATGCCCACAGCCTCTGACCACCTCCTGTACCATGTCCACAGCCTTTGACCATCTCCTGTACAATGTCCACAGCCTCTGACCACTTCCTGTATCATGTCCACAGCATCTGACCATCTCCTGTATCATGTCCACAGCCTCTGACCACCTCCTGTATCATGTCCACAGCCTCTGACCACCTCCTGTACCATATTCATTACCCACAGCCTCTGACCATCCCCTGTACCATGTCCACAGCCTCTGACCACCTCCTGTAGCATGTCCAAAGCCTCTGACCACCTCCTGTATCATGTCCACAGCCTCTGACCACATCCTGTATCATGTCCACAGCCTCTGACCACCTCCTGTATCATGTCCACAGGCTATAACCACCTCCTGTATCATGTCCACAGCCTCTGTTCACCTCCTGTATCATGTCCACAGCCTCCCTCTGACCACCTCCTGTACCATATCCATTATCCACAGCCTCTGACCATCCCCTGTACCATGTCCATAGCCTCTGACCACCTCCTGTAGCATTTCCAAAGCCTCTGGCCACCTCCTGTAGCATGTCCAAAGCCTCTGGCCACCTCCTGTAGCATGTCCAAAGCCTCTGGCCACCTCCTGTATCATGTCCACAGCCTCGGACCACCTCCTGTATCATGTCCACAGCCTCTGACCACCTCCTGTATCATGTCCACAGCCTCTGACCACCTCCTGTATCATGTCCACAGCCTCTGACCACCTCCTGTATCATGTCCACAGCCTCTGACCACCTCCTGTATCATGTCCACAGCCACTGACCACCTCCTGTATCATTTCCACAGCCTCTGACCATCTCCTGTATCATGTCCACAGCCTCTGACCACCTCCTGTATTAGATCATGATCTGCAGAATTCCCTTTAATGTCAGAGTTCCCTTGCACTGTAAGGGGGGATCCTGCAGACTCTGATGTAAGGAGGAACTCCTTGCTGGCTGGGTGGATTAACCTGACCTTGACGTAAATGGAGAAATATGGCTTTTCACTTTTGCTTAACTTAAACACATTGCTAATAGCACTATCTGCATGATTATAGTTTAAATATTGATATTTGCACTGTTTAGCACAGAATATGGGCATTTTAGGTACTTTTGGGAGGGAATCTTGGGTGAGTTCCCACACTTTTTTTCCTAGGACTTGATCTCTGCATCTAACCAAATAAATAGGTGTATACAAATGTGACTCATGCAAGGCTGGGGAAAACTGGAGAAGTGGATAGGAAGAGGGATATTTAATTGGGAAAGGAACAACAGGGAATAAGGCAGCAGGGTACTGGGTACAGGACAAGAGCAAGATCAAGAGTAAATGGCAGCAGAGTCAAGCAGCAGCATGAGAAACAGGGTACAAGGCAGGAGCAGCCAAAACACTGATGAGAAGACATGCAACAGTCCAATCACATATCTCTCACAGGTCCTGCTCCTTTTTTATTGACAAACCAATCTCTCCTCGGTTTGCCTTCTCTTTTATTTATAAATCATCAGAGGGGGCAGCATTACGAACACCTTGGAGTAAGGCAAAACTGCTAACTCTTTAGGACCCTGAGGGCACCAACTCAAATACAGCCACATAGCACAGTTTAACAGCGGTAACATTTGAACACAAAATAAGGGAGCAGTATAAATGAGGTAGTCACATCTGCTTACATGCCCCCACCTAACACACACACACACACACACATGATTCCAGGAAACCTATTGTTGTAAGCAGAATGCACATCTAGAAGGACACCAGATCTTCCACTCCCATATGTACAAATCACTCTGCTCCTGATAACCCTTTCAAATTTTTAAGAGCAATTTCCTAAACTTTTGTCATGTGTCTGAGTTTGAACCTGGGTCCTTCTGTCTTTTGGCTGCGGCTCTGTTCCCTCACAACTGGGGAACCTGAATTGTGCAGTATACACCTTGCATATTACCTTTGCTCTTAGTACTATCTTCCAGCTGCAATCAATCCACAATCAGGCAAGTACTGGGGGGGCTGAGGAGGGAACTGCACATATAGAATGCATGAAGATAACAAACCTTCAGCCTTTACAACTACTTTAGATTTCAGGACTTCATGTGGACTTTGCCTGTTTGTTGGATCTGTTTCCCTGGGTGTGTGCTATACCTTTTGAACAGCTGAACTTCTGGTCTTTGAACTTTGAACTGATTCCTGGACTACTCTCTTTGCCTGATGATTTGAAATACTCTGCCAGTCTCTATATAACCCTGCCTGTCCCCGACTGAGCTTCTGGATTCTGACTTTAAAACTTGCTGTCAAGACTTGTTGCTGACCCGTCCTGCCTCACTACGTCTCACCCTCCCAGCCTGAGCTCTAGTCTGGACTAAACCTTTCAACAGGTACCTTACAACTTTGTCAATCACCTCAGGCAGTTTGATTAAATGTTAGGCAAGTGTAATCAGAAAGAAAGAAGATTGATTAGGATCAGTGTTTTGTACCTATTAGAGGGTTTGCATCTCCTTACCCTTCCTTGTTTTCAGATCTGATCTGAAGACATGTGCTCTTTTTACTGTAGCTAATACTGTGACTTCCAGTGATTACACAAGTGCATTGCAGCTGAGAAAAGATCATTTATGGCATAGCAGTGAACACATGGAATAAAACAGGAAGAAAAGTTGCCCAAAGCTCAACCCCTTTTCTGACCCAAACACTGTCTCGATCCAGCCTCTAATCTAGTCTCTAACATTACCTTAACCAATACCGTTGCTGACAATGCTGAAAGACCCCAGTCCTATGCTAAAATGTACCAGTTCTCCAAAAATCCCAGGACTCAAAAGTGCGAATTCATCTGCTTTTTGTAGGAAACATTCTTCATACTTCTATAGGTCAAACAGGGTTACCATTTATCCTGGGTAAAGCCCCGTACACACGTACGGATCGTCGTCATACAAACGTTCGTCTTTTCTCCCCGGGATGTCGGTGTCTGTTGAAAAGTGCAAAGACAGCACAAGGACAGCACAAGAATTTTGTCCGCAGACTTCAGCTGACTGCAGAAGTGATGTCATGTAATGGTTAACTTTCCCTGTGTTTTTTATTTTCTGAGCATGCCCAGTCTTGCAAATCTGCGGTCTGTCGGCTGATTTCTGTACTGACAGGCGAACAATCGTCCGTTCTGGTGTTCGCAGACAAAAATTTTCATGTTTGCAAGAAAGACTCTTGTCCGCGGATTGTGCGCAGACAGCTGTCGGAGGCACCATACTAACACGCGTACAATCGGCAGATCTTTCGTCCGCCGACGTTTGTATGACGACGATCTGTGCGTGTGTACGGGGTTTAAATCTAGTATTCTAGTAATCTAGTATCTAGGGAGGCTGCAAAATAATCTAAACTTTGATGTTTCTAGTATAACAGGGCTGAAGTTAGGAATAGAAGAAAATTAAAATAATCTGTGCTTATGATATTTGCCTTCCTTTTAAGATAGCATTTATGCACCGCCTATAATCTCCCAGATGAAATAGTTTTAGCAATAATACTAAAAAACCGGCGCAGCACTAAATAAATGTGAGCACATTTAAATAATCAAATAAATTTACTCCAACAAAAGTGCTAAACATAAATTGTGTGTCCCTTTTAGTCTGAGTTACATAAAGTGTTAGTACTGTAAACACTGTGACATAACATTGTTACAAAATATTTCCATAACCATGTTTATATTTAATCTATTGTGCAAACAATATTAAAGTGCTTTTTCAATACAAAAAGTGCTTCCAGTGCAATACTAGAACTTCACATTAATCTTAAAGTGCTTGTGCAACACACCTCTCTACCTCACCCTATGTGAGTTTCACTCACAAGATACTTTGTGAACCCCTATGAGAAATAAGAAGGTCACTAGCACTCATGTATAGGCTCCTGGTCTCCTCCTTTTACAGCTACCTAAGTTCCCTCCAAAACATATGCCTCCACCTCCAACCATTCTCAGGAGTTAAGACAAGAAGAGAGACCAGCAATAGTGTAATTCAGTTTTAATCATTTTTGAGACTGGTTTCCCTGCATCCAATTCGCATGTCAGGAGACTGTTACTGGCTATCAATGGAGCCAGTTCACACAGCTCAAGGACGGCTGCAGAGCGATTTGCAGATGGGTCCTGTGCATCTTCTGGTCCAATTGAGCTCCAAATTCTGTCAAAAATTTGGACAGAATTCGGACTTGAAATGGTGAAAAGGGACACCTGCTGCGAGGCGCTCCCCACACAGTGTGAGCCCCGCCTAAAAACAAAAATACAGCACTCACATAATCTCCATACAAGATCAGCCTTTTAACAACTAAGTGGCACCTTCACTTCCTAGTCAAAAATGGCCATGCATCTCACTTCACCTGAAGTGGCATTACCAGATGTGACGTCAAGAGTGTAGCTCCGCCCATGCTCTTGATGTCACATATGGATGCTATATGTGGTGATAAAAAATAGGGTGTTCTATGAATGGACAAGAGGGTAGGAGGGGTGGATAAGTGACAGTACAAACTTATATTATATTATACTGAAAGCATTTTGTCTAGCATGAATGAAACTGTAAAAAGTAAAAAAAATGGTATGTACCTAATGTGATTAAACTTGTTTTTACACAACAGATTTAAAAAAAAAAAAAAAACATGTTTGCCTGGAGTTTGCTTTATGATCCTAAACCTAAACTTTTCCCATGGGAAAGCAAAAAAACTTTATAAAACATTGTTCAATCTGCAAAGGCAATCAGATAACTCCCTGCATGAACATTCTACAATGTTTGTAATATCTGTGAAACAAAGTAATGACACTGGGATGGGAATTCGAGTGCACCGTGCTTTATCAAGATTGCTACGTACCTGATCTTCCATAACTTTTCGTAAGCCCATACTTGTACGTGTGATGAAATCTAATGGTGAAGGGGGAGATGGCTTATCAAACATAAGTTCTTGCCTGTTATAAAAATATAAACATGTTTGAAATTAAATATAATATATGTAAAATGTATACCACATTAAACATTAAAAATATTTATTTTGTATTTTAAAGAACACTTTTTTTTTACAATGCTTTGCCATTAGAAAGCAGCTGGTATGCAAAGTAGAAGGACTTCAATACATAACAAACTTCAAATTATAGGAGTAAATTACTTTTTCATGGGGCAGATTCCATGCAGAATTTGTTCCGATCAGCAAGGGATCAGCTCGCAGATCCTCTGCTGATTGGAGCAAAGCGGGCAGATGACACATCCATGTCCGCTCAGTTTCTGCAGAGCAGACACGAACAGAGCCTGCTCTGCTCTATGGACAGCGGGGAGTAAACAGACTCCACCTGTCTGTTTGCATGTGACTATCCTCCAATCTAATCTCCCTAAATGGAAGAGGACAAATTCCCTTGGTTTTTTTTTTTTCAGCGAATCAGATTAGACCCGGAGGTAGACCGATGTACACAGATACTAGTCCATAAACACCCACCTGCCCACAGGGACGCATGGCCCATCTAATCATGTCCACCTGAAAAGCTTACAGGCAGGCTAATTGGATCACCCATTTGAAAGGGGCCCTAACAAGTGTATCTAAGTTCAGCCAACTCTGTTCTCTCCCCTGTTCACTCTCCCTGCTAGGTATGCTGCATGCATCAGCTCTGTGTGTATTCCATCCCCCGCTCACCCCCCTATCCCTGCCACTGAGTAGTGAGGGACAGAAGGAACATCTAGCTCTCACTGTCTCCTTCTTTGTGGCTGTACTGTGACAGGAGAAGGATCTATGCGTGGGTTCCCCCACCCCAGGATCTTTAAGAGCTTCTCTGCGTAATTCCCCGCGCACTCCTCTGCTCTCCCCCTTTCCTTCTGGCAGTGTAGTGGATCCTAACAGAGCACAGAAGAAAAAAAGCCATTGGAAACATCAGAGAGGACTTGCTGTGCTGTGCTGCTGCACACTGCTGACTCATTAGAGAGACACATCCTTTGCCAACACACTTGAAGGGACTGTTCACATGCACCACCTAAAGGAGAGGCCCATCGAAAGCCAGCCAACATTGATTATTAGGCACCAGGTGCTTTCATCCAATTTCAGGAGTACCCCTTACACTAAAAACGCATACCCCCACCAACTATCGGGATTGTATGCATAAGGTACACACAAAGACAAGTTTATCCTTTTGAGTTAGTTCCTACCAGTAAGTCACACAGGTGTAACCAGATTTTAGTTTATGATCAAGTGTGTCAGAGGGCATTGAGCAGTTAAGGGAGTTGTGGCAGAACAAAGAACCCATCATCACCAGCGGTTCCTTCAGGGGTAAGTGCTACAGAAGGAACCTTTATTGAAGAAATATGGAGGCTGCCTCTGTTGAACTCCTTTTGAAAACGTAATTGTCTGGTTGTTATGTTCATTCAGTGGCTTTAGAAGATTTCTTAGTCACTGACCTGTAACAAGTATGCAGTCCAGAAATAAGGTTTTCATTCTGACTTTCCTGATCTGTATGCTTGTTTTAGGCCAGTGTCTTGGAAAGTATTGAAGCCAAAATATTAATATAACAGCTGGACAACTAGCATTTTTTCTTAACTGGCGTAACATGAAGTTGCATATAATTTAAAATTGATTTGTCCCTTTGGTCTGTTAATTATACCTTTCAAAGTGCCCTATGCATATGCACTGACAGGAGACAAAAAATAAGGCACAGAGCTTCTAATAATCTTTCACAGCTGAAATTCAGCACCACAGTCATCAGTTCCATTTGTTCCATGAGAATAGAGGCAACAGAAATGGTGCTAAGATTCCTTTTAACGGATTTGATCCACTTAGACATGATTTGACAAAGTAACAGCATAGCCAAATTAGATTACAGGGCAGAATCTGCCAGTGGGAAAGAATTTTCAGTCGGTTGGGTCCTGAAAAGCGGGTGTATCCTCCACCAATGTAGTATTTGCCTTAAGTACGACTGAATCAACAGTGTGAACAAACTAATTAAATTAAATTAAATCTACCCCAAACAGGTAGCAAGCATTTAGGAAAGCAAACAACCTATGAGGGCTTTTCCAAATTTCTATAGAAACAAATGGAAAAGCAGGTGCAAAGGTAAAAGAAAATGCAAGGACCAATATTACCCAAGGCTGGAAAAAGCATCCGTAGAAGCTACAGATTGATTCTCTTGCTTCAACTTCCACTGCATCTACAAGAGCTAAAATGGTCTCCTTTATTGTGGGATTAATAGCAGAAGCCTGTGACTTCTCAGGAGTATCCTCATTCTAAAAAGATTTGAGTGACAAAGTCTTTGGCCCAGGGCTCAGTAGCCTCCTAGGCAGTTGGTAAATCAGCAACAGAACTGACTGGAAAGGGCACGGGAGTGTGCATTTTGTGGGCATGTGAGGTACAGGCCCAGGGTAAGAGGCAAGGCCTCATGTATTCACAAAGTCAGACAGTTGGTAGCAGGTGAGGGTCAGTGACTAAAAGGCAGGATGGCCAAAAAGGACAAAAGTCACTGTAGAAGGGCAGCAGGACTAAAGATCAAACTCCCACATCCTTTTAGGACACAAGCAAAAAATTAGGCTTACTAGTAGTAGATGTATACATTGGGCTGTCTAATTTGAAGGTTTAAGTCTTCTTGTGTGTCTCAATTTATTTTCAACATGAACATTTACTTTTTCTGGATTTATTAGAAAATGTGCTGTGCATATCCACTGAACACTCTGCATAATTGTATTTAATTCTAGTATTGTCATCATCTCTTGTGCTTGCTGTCACCAACATTTGAGCTGGCTACATGTCTAACAAGGGCTCTTCAGTGTCTGGCATATCAAACAGCTTCACGTCCTTTTCTTGCATATTTAACATGATGTACTGTAAATTTGTGATAATTCAGTAGCTGTTCAAACCAAAAACAGAACAAAGGATAATTTCCCAAGAGGAACCAATCACATACTAGAAATCTTAACCAAAAATAAATGTTTGTACTTGGATAAATGTAAAAATATGCAATCTATAACAAAATATAGGACTTTCCTAAAAATTAGCATCTTTTTTGGCATATTACATCTTTACTGTCTTTTTATATATGTGATCTTAGCACTGAAAGGTTTCACCTAACTGTAAATGGTACTTATATTTATTTTTAGTATATAGGGATTAACTTTTAAAATAGAGGGACACTCATTAATTACTAACAACATTTTAGCTACAGCATACATGTGTAATGTTTAGGGAGCTTTACAGAATAAATGCCACCGAAAAATAATATATCAGCTGTAGGTGCCTGATTGGCTATTGGCAGCAGCGGGAGCGATTGTCAATCACAGCCAGTGAGCCAATCAGGAGATGGAGGGGGCGGCACTAAACCGCAGCTCCGTGTGTGAATGGACACACAGAGCAGCGGCTTGGTATGGGTGCCCCCATAGCAAGCTGCTTGCTGTGGGGGCACCCAACAGGAGGGAGGAGCCAGGAGCACCGGCGTGCGACCTGAGAAGAGAAGGATCCGGGCCGCTCTGTGCAAAATCACTGCACAGAACAGGTAAGTATAACATGTTTATTATTTTAATGAAAAAAAAAAAAAAAGCTTTACAATCACTTTAAGTTTTGATAGAGGGTTTAACCTTTCCCCATTTTATCCCAAATGTAAAATGTTTAAGCTATAGTTGGGCTTTAAACAATAAAATTAATTTGAAAATTGTATCAGCAAGTGACATTTTAGAATCTCTATCACATAGATCTTCTGCTTAAAGTCCCTGAAAGATATAAAATAATCTGTTAGGTAGTTTAACTATCTTGTATCTACAGGGAAAGTGGTATCTAAAAAAGAGTTTAGCAGGTGTGAAGACCTGGAAACTCAGATAGCAATCTCACCATTGGAGACTCAAAAAGGGGAAAAAAAAAGTTAAGTGGTTTAACTCTCCAACATCTCAGCAAACAGCACAACTGTACTCTCCATTTCAGTCTATTTAAAGCATGCCATTGGTTGACCAATGTAAGGTATATCAAGGCTCTTAGATGCGTTGTGTTTGGCTAATCTCTGGGTCGCTGGCCTTTTACATATTGACCCTAATTAAACCCTGCCTTCCCAGAAATGTTTACATTTGCCTTGACTTAACTCCTATTTCTTCTGCCCTGGCACGTGGCTTATAAACTTCCTAGTATTGGCATATTGCGTAACAATGTCTCTGCATCTGACCCGCTGGGTAAACCCATGACTTGATTGTACATCTGTCCTCCTGGCATTTCTTTTAGGTATGTCTTCTTTAGATATTATTTGTTAGTGTGGGGTCACTCAGTTCATATTCTGGATCATAAAAATATGTGGGTATTAGCACCTGATTCTGAAGGTGCTAATTGTGTTTAATTACTAAATGAGTAGAAGCTATTCACTAAGAAATTCACTTCACTTTGAATACCCAATCACGTACTAGCAAAAATCCTGTTTTAATTTCCCTTGTACATGATTGGTTATTCAGAGCAAACACAGGTTCACCCTTTTTGGCAACATTAACTTTAAAAGGGAACATTCACTTTGTTAAAGCGTAACTCCACTTTTGTTGAGAAAAAAACATTCCCCTCTGGGTGATCTCTGTACATTGCAAGGGTTTTAACAAACTTTGTTGCAGATTCCTACCTTTTGTTATTCTGAAGAAATCATTGTTTGTTCCTCTGTGCTGAGTGGGTCAAATGGGAGTGGTTTCATAATTATCTGTCAGCTGTGGCAGCTGCAGGGCTCTAACGAGGAAAGCTGTTGGGCCTGCATCCCTTTAGACGTGTTCCTATTGGGAGTATCTCACTAAAAATGACATTTTTGTTGCAGGGGATGCCAGAAATCTGACTTGTATCTAAGGCAGACTTCTGGGAAAATTGGTGAGCCAATCACACAAGCAGGAAATTATGTTTCTGGGTGTGGTCAGTACACATTCTGTGTATAGAACACCTCCAGGTAGCCCTATTGCATTGCATTTTCAGAAAATTACAACAGCTGCAGATTTGAAAAGGAAAGGTCATTTCTAATTACATTCAATTACAACTTAAGACCCATTTCACTGCTCCCATTCACTTCTAAACTTCTAGAACGCTTAGTCTACAACCGTCTCAGCTCCTACCTCAGTGAAAATAACCTTCTTGATCCCTTACAGTCTGGCTTTCGCTCGCAGCACTCTACAGAAACTGCCTTACTAAAACTCACAAACGATCTACTAACTGCTAAAACCAATGGCCACTACTCCATACTTCTATTACTCGACCTTTCTGCGGCCTTTGATACTGTTGACCACCCGCTCCTTCTTAATAAACTCTGTTCCCTTGGCCTCCAAGATTCTGCTCTATCTTGGTTCTCCTCCTACCTATCACAGAGCTCCTTCAGTGTTACCCACAACTCTACCTCCTCCTCCCCATTGCCCCTTTCTGTGGGGGTTCCCCAAGGCTCTGTTCTTGGACCCCTCCTCTTCTCTATCTACACCGCCTCCCTTGGTCACCTGATAACCGCCCACGGCTTCCAATACCATCTATACGCCAATGACACTCAAATCTATCTGTCTACTCCTCACCTCACTCCTTCAGTCTCCTCTCGCATTGCTAACTTACTTACTGACATATCAACATGGATGTCGCACCACTTCCTCAAACTAAATCTCTCTAAAACTGAGCTGGTAATATTCCCTCCCGCCCATGCAACCATCAATCCCTCCCCTCATGCCAGGGTACTAGGTGTAATCCTGGACTCTGACCTGTCCTTTCAGCCCCAAATCTAATCATTGTCAAAAGCTTGTAGACTTCACCTCCGCAACATCTCTAAAATTCGCCCCTTTTTAACAACTGAAACCACCAAGCTACTCATTCACTCCCTAGTTATTTCTCGCCTCGACTATTGCAACTCCCTTCTCATAGGCCTACCACTTCATAGGCTATCCCCTCTTCAGTCTGTCATGAACGCTGCTGCCAGGCTTATCCACCTTACCAACCGCTCAGCGTCTGCCTCCCCTCTCTGCCAATTCCTACACTGGCTCCCGATTGCCCAGCGAATTAAATTCAAAATACTAACCACAACATACAAAGCCATTCACAACTCTGTCCCGAGCTACATCACCAATCTTGTCTCCAAATATCACCCAAATCGTCCTCTCCGCTCCTCTCAAGACCTCCTACTCTCAAGCTCCCTTGTCTCCTCCTCTCATGCTCGTCTCCAGGATTTCTCCAGGGCCTCTCCCATCCTCTGGAACGCTCTACCTCAACTTGTACGGCTATCTCCTACTCTACTTGGAAAAAAGAGCAAGTTGGGCATATAAACAGGGGACTTTTTAAATTGGGTGCTGGTATATAGATAGTACCAAGAGAAACAGATAATTATAAAAATCAAAAAAGTTTATTTTATTTAGAAAGAAAAAGAAAATCATAAAATGTATGCTGTATCAACAGAATACAAATAACAATATCACCATATTGCATTTAAAAACAGTTACAGTTAACAGACATATTTCATTGGTGTCAATTATAGGTAAATATCGAGTCCTACACAAGGGTAGATAGTAAATACCATATACCCTATACCCATCCAAAAGAAGGTGTCTGTGCAGGAAAACGATGTTGCCCACAAATTTAACCACTTTAGCCCCAGCCCTATTTCGGACACTTTTTGTTCACAAGTTAAAACCAGTATTTTTTCCTAGAAAACTAATTAGAACCCCCAAACATTATATATATTTTTTTAGCAAAGACTCTGGAGAATAAAATGTCGGTCATTGCAAAATTTTTTGTCACGCGGTATTTGCGCAGCGGTCTTTAAAACGCCATTTTTTTGGAAAAAATTTGAAAAATCACATTTCACTGCATTTAAAAAATACTAAACAGTAAAGTTAGCCCATTTTTTTTGTATATTGTGAAAGATGATGTCACGTCGAGTAAATAGATACCAAACATGTTACGGTTTAAAATTGCGCCCCCCCGTGGGATGGCGACAAACTACGGTCAATAGAGATCTCAATCTGCGACGCTTTAAATTTATTTAACGGTTACCAGTTTAGAGTTAGAGTGTAGCTCTTTTTTTTTAATTATTGCCCACGCTCTGGCGATCGCGGCGATACCTCACATGTGTGGTTTGAACAGCGATTTCATTTGCGGCTCGACTTGCGTATACGTTTTTTTTTGTGCGCGAGCTAACGGTGACGGGGACGGCTAAATTTTTTTTTTTTTTTTTTTTTCCTATTTATTTTTTCTTTTTTTTTAAACTTTATTACAGGTTTTTAAAAAAAAAAAAATCTGATCACTTTTATTGCTGTCACAAGCAATGTAAACATCCCTGGTGACAGCAATATGTCGTGACAGGTACTCTTTATGGAGGGATCGAGGGTCTAAAAGACCCTAGACCCCTCCACTACACTTCCCTGTATGCAAAACGCCGAAAACGGCATTTTTGCATACAGCCGTTTTTCAAATCTGCCGCCTTTTGCAGCACAGTAACCCGGACGTGACGTCATGGACGCCGCCTCCGGGTTACGTCATCGGAGACCCGATCGATGCCGTTTCCGGCATTCATCGGGACTCCATCCAGCCGGCGGACGTGCCGGCTGGGTGCTCGGGGCTCCCGGTGGGACGGTAGCCCCGAGCAAAGCCGCGGAAGGCGGCGGGAGGGGGGGGACGTCCCCTCCCGCCCCCCCGGGTAACGATCGAGCGGCTCCCGAGCCGCATCGATCGTTACCGACGGAAAGCCGACCGTCGGCTTCAAACAACGGTACCGGGATGATGCCTCTAGCTAGAGGCATCATCCCGGTATAACCCCGCAAAGTCTGATGACGTAGAGGTTACGTGACTGGTAGTAAAGTGGTTAACCCGACATGTTTCACGGCCCTATCGCCGCTTCCTCAGGGGTATTTTTTGGGGGTTCACTCAATAAATGGTTCAAATGAAAACACTAGAGTAGAAGAAACAAAGTAATGAATACATACATACAAAAACATGTATATTATTAAATACAAAAATCCAAAAAATCAAGATATAATGTCATATAAATATCAGGCATAATAAAAGGCCTATATCTCACACCTGTCTGGCAAAAGGTCAACCGCACAATGATGCAGATCCTGGACCACAAGGTAAGGGGAAGACCCCCCCGGGACGAACACGGGAGCCCGACCAGAAAAAAGGGGACAAGAACAGGCGATCCCTGAAAACTAATTTCTTCAGGGAAGCCTATCACACCGCCAACTAATCTGCCATCAGCTCATTCCCTATTGTATATGTACTGTCTCCCTCTAATATTGTAAAGCGCTGCGTAAATTGCTGGCGCTATAGAAATCCTTATTAATAATAATAATAATAATAATAATATGATTTGTGTCGCAATTGTGTACGCTATATTGTTTTTCTTTATTTGCTGATTTTTTTTCCCCCACGAAAGTGGAGTTACCCTTTCAGTAAACAGCTTCTTCTTCTTTCAATACCACCCCACTGACCCTATTACAATCATACCAGGACACAAACATTAACACAGGGGTAGCAATTGTGAAAGCCCAACAAGCTTCTGCCATGTTGTGGCAGGAAACTAGAGTACCTTGAGAAAACATCTACAAAGGTTCGTGGAGAACTTGCATACCAGAGCCTCATGCCTTTAGTGCAAGAATACCAACCACTTGGCAGCATTGCTGTTATTGTTATTAGTATTGTTAAGTTAAAATAAAAAACATAAAAGACATCTAACCTTCAGTATTTGAAATAAAGGTACCATCAAATAAAACAGTGATGGGAAAGGGTCAAAAACAATGGCGATTTTCATATACATATAGTGATATTATTCTTTAATAGTTCTTCAGATAGTTGGTGTGTTAATTAAAGGCCTTTAATTTCTCCCCAACTTGTCAGTTTCACACACTCTTAGTTCTAATATACCTAATTAATTTTGTGATGAAGACAATAGCTCTAATTCCTTTCATGAATAGCAGTGTATGAATACATTTCAAAGTCACTCACACGAGGCATCTTGTATACTTAATTTTCAAGAACAATGTCAAAGCCTAACTTCAGTATTTGGAAAGGGAATCTAATTATCGAGTGATGCAACCTTGCAAATTAATGGTCATGAAGTTTGATTCTAATCCAGTTCAATCTCCTGGGAAGTAACTTGATGCTTTCAAGAAATAGTGGGTCGTATATTATTAGCTACAGTGTGTACTCAAAGGCTACATTTGTCTTCTTTATTTCAAAACTAGCGTAAAGGTTAAACTACATGGGAGATTTTAATGTCATGCTACCAAGTGATTTAGCCTCTTGTTAACAATCACCTCATTTTCAACACATTGATTACCACTTGTTGTTATCAAGCTGTTTGTCCACAGGAAGTCTAACTACTGTGCGGTCTAGCTCTAAAGCCATTAAAGGAAACATGTCATGAGAGAAATATGGAAGATGCCATTGCTGACCTACTTATAAAAATTCAATTTGGCTGTCAGGCTGACCTTCTGGTTTCGTCCTTTCTAAGCTACTCACCTAGAAAAAGAATTGTGATCAGAAGTCCTGAGTTTACTATGGCTTCATGTAGTCCATACAAACAAAAGAAAACAATTACAACTGATTGGCATCCATCTTATTGACAGGCTGGACCCCTTTACACAATATCTAGATACAGCCATATAGAAAGTTGATTGTGTAGTAGTTTTTGGAGTTTTATATATTAAGCACTGGAATACCAGCTGTACTACCCCTTTATTACCAGGCCATTTTCAGTTTTTAGTGCTGTGACAGCTTGCCTAACAATGACTCTGTCATCTAACACTGTATGTATCCAAATACATTTTATATTACTGTTTTGAGACAGATAAAGCTTTGTTTTCTGGTATTTAATAACTGTAGAGTTTTTATTTTTTTACTATAAAAAGTAAGCAAGACCATGATTTTTGAAAAAATAGTTTACCTATAATGAATTAAAAATACAGGGGAGTATAGAAGAGTAAAGAACCTTTTTTTAAAGCAGACACCCAAAGGTAATCTAATTTTTTTTCACAATTTTTTGTAAATGAAGAAACATGTCGATTTTAGGGGGGGGGGGGGGGGGCTTGAGAATGGTGCAGATACGCTAAATGTACAGCTTATATAAAGAGGAAGGAGTTATTGTACTGGTCACATACAGTGGCCAAATGTACTGTAGATGAAAGGGTTCATGTTTGGATGTGTAGGATAATGGAAGTGAAAGGAATATTATACAGGGCCTCTTGGGGACAGCATGGAGATAGTATGTGTAGGAAAGAAGGGGTGCATAAAAAAGGTACAAAAAAGGATCCCTGTATTACTGAAACATTAATAATGCTGCAGCTGCTGATCCATTCATTCTGTCCTCATTCACAAGTATTATTTCTCTTCTTTCCTTTTTGTAACGGGAGAAGAATCGATCAACACTGTAGATAGTGCAATGTGATCACTGTGATGACCAATCACAGTGATCCTATGGTACCCATGGATCAACTCAATACAGTATCTCTGTGTACAGTCTAAAGACAACTCAGTACACAGCAATTTATAGGTTGATTGGTTGCCAGATGGCCATATATACACTGCTGTTTATGGTGGGTACTTGTAGTGTCACTGTGAGGAATAATATGGGGATGCACTCACCAGAAGTAGTGGGTCTTAGATACCGTACGGTATTAAGACCTAATAAGCCTTATGGCCACCTGGGCCAGGGAGGTCACTGCTGGGCTTTGTAGTCCCGTGGCGATCCGGAATCCCTGTCCTGGATGGCCTGGATCCTCAGGGTCTGATCAGGGTAAGAAGTAAAAAAGGCTCCAGATAGCGCAGTACCGTCAAATAATCTTTAATAAAGTGTGCAGGTTCACAGTACATAAAAACCGGAGAATGGTGAGTACCGGCTTGCGTTCCACCCAGGCTCCCGTGACGTGTGCAGCGTGCGTTCCCCCTTACGCGTGTTTCGTCAGTGATTTTATTTATATTTATCATCACCTCCTTTATCCATAGCATTTATTCTACTGTGTTATATATATCATTGGATTTCATAATCTCTGTAATTTATACTTCAGCACTTTACACAAATGCCTACCATCTTTTAAACCCAGGATATCATCAAGTTATTGTCCATTCCTGGATTCACTCCAGCAAGCGCTATAGAAAACCTCAAATTACTTTTGGGGTCTTACCTTATATTCCTATTCTTTGTAAAATTATCAATCCAGCACATCTTCTATTGAACCCACTTCCTATGAGCCCAAGGTGTCATGGCTACACCCCTGTCTTGGATTCAGAGAAGAATATTGTATAAAGCAGAACCACATCATTGACTGATACCAGTTTCTGCAGCATTTAGGATCCACCCATCCGACAAATAAAGTGAAGAGTGCCTGTGACATCACCAGCCCATATCAAAGGCACTTGGAAAAAAGGCAAGTATAAAAATAAAAAATAAATGGTGGGAGTGCTTTAATGGCAGGGAGGCAAATTGATAGAAGGGGGCCTCTCAGCCCAAGCTTGTGTTGTAATGCGTCTGCTTAAATGATTTTATCTAGCAAAACCCCAAGAAATATATTAATATTTCACTTTTACACTGGTTGTTGTCCAGAAACCCAGACATGCAGGCTAAATCTGACAAAATTAAAAAAAAAAAAAATGTGGCTGAAAAGGGTCTCTGAAATAAATGAGATGAAGGACCTGGTAGGCACAATGAGGGGTCTTTGAGACAAATTCCTCAAGGGTCTACTTTAAAAGCTCGGAGAAGTACCTATCTCTGTTGGGTTGAATTGTCTTCCTGTGGCATCTGGGGGTCACTTTTCTGGCTTGCTGAGCCAGGGAAAACAGAGGGGGGGATGCAGGCTCTATTCCTCTCCATACTCTCACTCCACCCCCCCTGTTTTTTCTTTTCTTCTTTTTTCCCCCCTGCCCCCCCCCCCCCCCCGTTTCCCTTTCCCCTCTCTTTTCTCTCTACTTACAAACTGAAAATCACAAGGTACAGAGACAACTTACTGCCTAGTCCCATGGTCCCCTGGGGTATTTTGGCATGTACTATTTATCCCTTTCAGCTGGGATCCCGCTGCTCTGATAGACTTTGTATTTTATTGCAATTTGATTTTGAAGTAACATAGTTCCCTTTTGTTGAACCTTTGACTGTACATGTTGTTATCTCTGATGTTCATACCACGCTTTTTCTGTATTGTTGCCTTGTGATGAAAAGAACGAAATTGAAAAAAAAAAAAAGTAAACTTCCAAAGAGTCCACACTGGTATGCTACTATTGTCTTGAAATCATCAAAACCATTGGATTTAGGAAATAATTGCAGTAAATACTAAAGCCACCTAATATTAAATACAATATTGGGCTTAGCTTGAGGCAGGGACTGGTTAGTTTATATACTCTATACTCTACTTACAGAGTAATGGTAATATGTAATCCACCAAAAAGAAAAAACAATGAATGGAAATACATTTGATTAATTTAAACATTAGTCCACCTTTACAATAAACATCTTAGTGAAGCCTTTCTTAAACATTTTAACACAGGGGAATTCTTGAAATAACTTTCTGGTCCCAGAAAACCCCTGCTAATAAATTACAAAACTACAACTCACTGCACATTAGTGTGATGGTCAGGGTTGGTCAAACTGTTCCTTGCATTTGTGTTCAGCGGGAAGAAAACCACCTCTTAAGCTGGATACACACTATCCTACTTTTGTGGTTAGATTTCCTTCAGATTTACCTTTTCTATGTAGTGCAGGGGCCTGCCAGATTGCATACAAATTGAAAGTGTTTAGGTTTGACCTCATATTATATGGTTTTGGTAAGTCTAAAGGAAAAAGTCTTCAGAAAATCTTATAGTGTGTATGGCCATTAACAGATAGCTAAAAAGATCACTGGGGTCAATGGGAACACATCTGACAGGCAGAAATTGCTCATTGCTCAAGGCGACCTCTGGAAAAACCTTAGTTAAGAAGGGCTCTGCTGATGCATCCAAGGGTTCTAAGTAGATAATTAATCATATAATAATCCTCAATAACTGCCTGAGATCCCACATGCCAATTTAAACTGGGTCGACCACCCTATGAATGATATAAATGAAGTTCAAAAACATACACAATTTATTGCTTGCACATAAATCCATAAATGTCAAACGAGCATAGAGACTCACAGTATCTCGATCCTATTAAAAAAGTAACCCCTAAACTTCATTGTACTCTATGTGAATCTATGTGGATATCCCATATGCCTATGAGATTCACAGGTTTTATCCCACTTCTTCAGGACATGGGTATTCCTACATTTTCTGGTTTCCACCATCAGGGCACACATTGATAGCCTAACTCTAAAAAAGCATACATGTATATAACTATATGTATATAATAAATCAGTGTGCAGAGTAGAGAAATGTTGCATCCTTTAAATCGCCTACCTGTAGGCCACCTGCAGCTTACACAATGCCTGCATAGAAAACTTTCATTCGACAGCATTCTTGAATTAATGCAGAATGGATGAAAGGTTAGGCAGCTCAAGAAAAAGGCAATGCAGTCACGTGTATGGGCCATCTAATCTTTTACAGCAGGGTTCACTAAATGGCAGGCCGCAGGCACTGGGGAAACTGGGCAAAGAGGGTGCTGTGATGGGTAAAGGGGGCACTGTGATGTGTAAAGGGGGCACTGTGATGTGTAAAGGGGCATTGTGATGTGAAGGGTACTGAGGGCACTGTTTGACTGCTTTAAAGGAAAGACTATGATGTGAAGGGGGACTGTGGACACTGATGTAAAGGAAGATTTGTGATGTTAAGGGCGGGTTTTAATGTGAAGGGGGGCTGAGGACAGTGATGTACAAGGGGGACTGTGATGTAAAAGGGGACTGTGATGTGTTATAGCGCAAACATGAGATTCAGGAGCATAGAGACTCACAGTATCTCGATCCTATTAAAAAAGTAACCCCTAAACTTCATTGTACTCTATGTGAATCTATGTGGATATCCCATATGCCTATGAGATTCACAGGTTTTATCCCACTTCTTCAGGACATGGGTATTCCTACATTTTCTGGTTTCCACCATCAGGGCACACATTGATAGCCTAACTCTAAAAAAGCATACATGTATATAACTATATGTATATAATAAATCAGTGTGCAGAGTAGAGAAATGTTGCATCCTTTAAATCGCCTACCTGTAGGCCACCTGCAGCTTACACAATGCCTGTATAGAAAACTTTCATTCGACAGCATTCTTGAATTAATGCAGAATGGATGAAAGGTTAGGCAGCTCAAGAAAAAGGCAATGCAGTCACGTGTATGGGCCATCTAATCTTTTACAGCAGGGTTCACTAAATGGCAGGCCGCAGGCACTGGGGAAACTGGGCAAAGAGGGTGCTGTGATGGGTAAAGGGGGCACTGTGATGTGTAAAGGGGGCACTGTGATGTGTAAAGGGGCATTGTGATGTGAAGGGTACTGAGGGCACTGTTTGACTGCTTTAAAGGAAAGACTATGATGTGAAGGGGGACTGTGGACACTGATGTAAAGGAAGATTTGTGATGTTAAGGGCGGGTTTTAATGTGAAGGGGGGCTGAGGACAGTGATGTACAAGGGGGACTGTGATGTAAAAGGGGACTGTGATGTGTTATAGCGCAAACATGAGATTCAGGAGCATAGAGACTCACAGTATCTCGATCCTATTAAAAAAGTAACCCCTAAACTTCATTGTACTCTATGTGAATCTATGTGGATATCCCATATGCCTATGAGATTCACAGGTTTTATCCCACTTCTTCAGGACATGGGTATTCCTACATTTTCTGGTTTCCACCATCAGGGCACACATTGATAGCCTAACTCTAAAAAAGCATACATGTATATAACTATATGTATATAATAAATCAGTGTGCAGAGTAGAGAAATGTTGCATCCTTTAAATCGCCTACCTGTAGGCCACCTGCAGCTTACACAATGCCTGCATAGAAAACTTTCATTCGACAGCATTCTTGAATTAATGCAGAATGGATGAAAGGTTAGGCAGCTCAAGAAAAAGGCAATGCAGTCACGTGTATGGGCCATCTAATCTTTTACAGCAGGGTTCACTAAATGGCAGGCCGCAGGCACTGGGGAAACTGGGCAAAGAGGGTGCTGTGATGGGTAAAGGGGGCACTGTGATGTGTAAAGGGGGCACTGTGATGTGTAAAGGGGCATTGTGATGTGAAGGGTACTGAGGGCACTGTTTGACTGCTTTAAAGGAAAGACTATGATGTGAAGGGGGACTGTGGACACTGATGTAAAGGAAGATTTGTGATGTTAAGGGCGGGTTTTAATGTGAAGGGGGGCTGAGGACAGTGATGTACAAGGGGGACTGTGATGTAAAAGGGGACTGTGATGTGTTATAGCGCAAACATGAGATTCAGGACTGCCAAAAGAAAATTTTATAAACTGGATCCCCGTGAATCTTAGTTCAGGACCCCTGCTTTACAGTGTCACCCCCACCCCTCCTGTCTGAGCATAATGATCCCTGCTGTCAGCCACACTGAACCCTGGAATATGTAATTTAAGCACCAATTACTGAAGTACAGCACTACATTACAGAGGGACAGTCTGGAAAAAAAGCTCTAGGGATAATTTTTTTAATTAGCTCAGAACCACAGTGCACCCAAATGAAAGAGTAACTATGTCACTGTGCATATGTTGATTGTCATCGTTAACAGCTTTATTAACTGCAAATGTTTATTTTATAGTCTAACTAACCCTCTAAAAGGTTTAAACTTAAAGTCTTACGAAACCCACAACAGTAAAATCAGTCTATATATGGAGTAAAGCATGCTTGTTATACTCACTGTGGAACCTAAGGGGTTAATCCTCTGCATTGTGTAAAATGGCTGTTTGATCTATTATGCACAGATCCTCCTCTTCTTCCACTGACTCCAAAACAGGTCCTGATAAGACAGAGCCATTGGAGTCAGGCTGTGCATGCTCAGGTTGGTGTGTATTGCTAGAGAGTTTTTTTTCTTGGGAGAGTGCATGTGATCAGCAAAGGGCCAATCAGTACTGTCCAGACAGAGGGTCAGGGGTCCTGCATTCTGACTAGACAACCTTTGCTGTATAAAAACTCCTCCTACAAGCTTTAACCAGGTACTGATAGAAGTCACAAGACTGCTATATACTGCTGATGAGAAAAGGTATTTATCAGTTTATACTTACTAAAACTATTTAGTAACACTTTAGAGAAATTTCACCTTTCAAATTAGGTTTTCCCCACCTGTCTTTTTGTTGCTATTATCATGTACTTACATCCCTCACCCATGTGCAGACAGAGATCTGGTGCTGTGTCTTTTTACATACCGTCCTACGAATAGAGGATAGTAATGCCTACCACCGTCACATATCCCAGGAGGCAATACTTTTCTTCATAAAACAGCATGTAGTCACATTGCTAGATCTGTGGCCGCACATGCTTCTGTTTATGTCAATTTAAAGGGGCCCACTTGCAGCCTCCTGGGATTTGTGATCTTCAGATCTCAGGAAGCTGCAGTGGGAGAACAAAACATTGGCAGGGCCAGTGGGAAAACCAGAAACAAAAAGGAAAATAAAAATTAAAGAATGTTCCACTTTTGATGAAAGGGAAGAGTAGATAATTAGCAACACCCCAAAGTTTGATTTGAGAGTGAAGGTAAACTTTAAAATGTTATTTAAGCCAAAATCAATCATTTATTTTATTGCAGCTTACCAATTTTTAGATGTTATGACTGCATTCGTTTTCTTTTTTAAGGGTAACTCCACTTTCGTGGGGAAACAAAAATAGCAAAAAAGAAAAAACAATATAGCGTACACAATTGCGACACAATTCGCATCGTGATTGAATGTTATTAAAAATGACCTTTCCTTTTCAATCTGCAGCTGCTGTAATTTTCTGAAAATGCAATGCAATATGGCTACCTGGAGCTGTTCTGTACACAGAATGTATACTGACCACATCCCAGAAACATAATTTCCTGCTTGTGTGATTGGCTCATCAATTTTACCAGAAGTATGCCTAAGATACAAGTCCGATTTTGGCATCCCCTGCAACAAAAATGAAATTTTTGGTGAGATACTCCCAATAGGAACACGTCTAAAGGGATGCAGGCCCAACAGCTTTCCTCATTAGAGCCCTGCAGCTGCCACAGCTGACAGATAATTATGAAACCACTCCCATTTGACCCACTCAACACAGAGGCACAGAGGAACAAACAATGATTTCTTCAGAGTAACAAAAGGTAGGAATCTGCAACAATGTGTGTTACAATCCTTGTAATGTACAGAGATCACCCAGAGGGGAATGTTTTTTTCTCAACAAAAGTGGAGTTACGCTTTAAGCTTACTTTCCTTTATTTTTGAGATGGCCAGTCTGTTGTTTTTCAACAGAAAAAAACTTGAGTACAAATGTTAAGAGTAATGGGACCAACCATTTACCACTGGCAGGGGTGCTTAGAATGCTCAGATTTATTTATCTAAAAAGGAGTGTGAGCTGGAGTTTGGCTTCAATTTGTTAGTGTATCTAAATCCGCTATTGCATTTAACACTCCCATCCCCTCAGACCAACAATGCTGCTGTTCAAAGGTACCCCTATGCTCCTTTATCCAAAGTGGGGGCACTCAAATACAGAAGGTGTGCTACTGGCCAGATCACCAGGTCAAAACAGTGGGAGAAAAGCCTGAAAAAAAAAGAAAATGAATGCAGCCACCACACCTAAGCATTAGTAAGATGCAATATATCACATTTTTGGTTTTAATACCAATTTACCGCCTAAAGATCAGCCACCGCAGATATACTGCAGCAGGCTGGCTCTCCTGCGCAAACCGCCTTACCCGTACAGCGTACGATGCTGCCATTACTAGTAAACAAAAATAAATAAATAAAAATTACATAAATATTTCCCCTAGTTTGTAGACGCAATAACTTTTGCGCAAACCAATCAAAGTACACTAATTGGGATTTTTTAAACCAAAAATATGTGGAAAAATGCAAATTGGCCAAAAATTATGAAAAATTTGATTTTTAATTTTTTATTTATTGGGAATGTTATATAGCAGAAAGTGAAAAATTTAGTTTTTTTTTTTTCTAAATTGTAGGTTTTTTTTTGTTTATAGCGCATAATCAAAAAACCGCAGAGGTGATCAAATATCACCAAAAGAAAGCCCTGTTTGTGGGGAAAAATTTACGTCAATTTTATTAGGGTACAGCGTTACACAACCGCACAGTTGTCAGTTAAAAATAATGCAGTGCCGAATCACAAAAAATGGCCAAAGGGGGCCAAATCCTTCCAGTCCGGAAGTGGTTAAAGAATAACTATATGTTCACTGGGTTTTTTTTTCTGTACAGTATGACAGCATCTAGATCTCAATTTGTTCTTTTTATTTATTTATTGTATTTCGACTAGTCAATAAATGTACAAAAAAAGGATTGGAAATAGATTAATAACAGAACAAAAAGACACAATAACTACAATGAAAAAAGGATTAAAACTCATGCCAGCTGCAGAAATGAAAATGCAAAGTAATATATAATGTAACGCTGTGAAAGTCTACATCTGTGGTTTTCATCCAAATTTAAGAAAAACATATATTGAAACAGAAGAAAGAGGCATACAAGTGATGTGGACATATACTCTAGGTAAATGCATTGTTTGTGATGTGTATTTTGTTTTAACCGGGATAATATACAATAGTACTATTAACACTGTGACAAAGGTTTTTTATTTTTTCATACATATTTATTTTTCCATTATTTACTGTATACAGCTTGTCTTGCATTATTTGAATGTTATTTGGCATTTTAACTCTTTTCTGATATTGGTGATGGATTGTGGCTTAATATTATTATAGATGCTGCTACAGGCAATACAGTATTTGAGTTTACATCTTAGGATGCTAATAGTTAGGTCAGAAACTCTCCATTTTTGGTATTATACAGTATTATAAGTCCAATATCTGCCATAATGTTAGTTAATGGCATAATTATTGTGCTGAGCATTTGGACACAAAATGTACATGCCCTAAACAGCCACATTATTTTTTAGAAGCTAAAAACAAACATACAAATGCGTATCTCCCAATCGTTATCTCCATTTGGATTTCAGAATACAGCTCTTCCAAACTATTTTAACAGGTATCATACTATAGAATTCATTAGAAAAAAAAAAAAACATCATAATTCTAAACTTTTGAACAGTTCTATTTTTTTAATACCCATGTACTATGGTTGGTTGATGTAGAAAAAATAAAGTGAATATTGTTAGATATTCTTTCATTCTTGGAAACATTGCCATCTGAAATATGTCTAAGTGCCGGTTCACACATATGTGATGTCAGACATCGCATGTGATTCGCACCGCACTGCTCCTAAAATCTCATGCGATGTCTGTATGATGCAAATTCAGCCATACAGATTGTATAGCTGAATTCCCATCGCATTCGGACTAAAGTGGTGCAGGACCCTTTTTTTGGTCCGCACCAGAATCAGATCGCATGGGTGTTTATACCTATGCGATCCAATTCCTGTCCTAATTAACAGTTCGCACTGCGATATCCAAACTAAGCTGGGGGTGTCATTAACTTTGTAATGACACTCCCAGCAGTTCCCATATGGCAGTGTGAACTGCATGCAAGTCGGGTGCGATGCGGGAACTGTGGATTTGCAGGGTTTCCGCATCGCACCAGTGTGAACCGGCACTTAATGCCAACACAAAGCCCAATATAATCATATATAGTGACCTATTTGACCATTTATTGTGATGTTGGAGCTGTGTAGGAGGTAACTAGACAATAATAATCAGGTTCATTTATTAAAAGAGTAGAGGCTGTTCAGTAAAATGAGTCTTTTGAAGGCTGTATTTATTAAAGTGTTTTTTTCTTTTTCTTTTTTTTAGCTTAATGCATTCTCTGCATTAAGGTATAAAACCATTCAGAAGCTACTCCCCCTGAGCCCGATCTTGATCCTATGCTGGGTCCATCTACAACAGCTTTTCTCTAGTCTCTCTCTTCTCACAGGAGACTCGCCAACAGCAGGAGCCATTGGCTGAACCACGCTGTGTGTGTCAATACTCTCTCCGGATTCTATACCTCTTTGCTTTAGAAAATGCTGCTTGGCATTGCATGCTTGGCATCCTTCTCCACCTTTGATTCCACCAGTTGTATTCCTCCTAAAATGTTTGATTCATGCATGTTTTATAGCTCCCCGTAAATTTGTAGGTGCATAACTTTACATTTATCAACATTAAACCTCATTTACTACATAGTTGCCCAAAAAAATTGTCGACTTATAAATTGGAGACATCATGTAAGGATATTATTCCACTACATACTGTAGGTCGGTGTCATCTGCAAACACAGAAATAGTATTTTTAATCCCAGACCTCTATATCATTTATAAATCATTTAAATAATTAAAACCCGCGCTAAATAAATAGTGAATAATAAGTGATGTAAATGATGGCAAATAAATTTGGTGTAACATAAATAAATAAATAATGCAGCTGCTGTTCACCAAATAAAAACTCAGACAAAAAATGAGTTTTCAAAAAGAGAATAATATCTCTCATGTAAATACAATAGTGTAAAAAAATATATACATATAAATACTGTATATAATTAAATGAAAAGTGCACTAGTGCTTAAAATGAGTTCATTAAATTGTGCAAAATTCTGAAAAGGTGCAAATAGTGCTGGAAAATGGTCCAATACAATGTGCATTCTATTTGATTAAAGGTGCTTCAAGTGCTAAAAGCAAAAGTCCTGCGGTGCTCCAAACGGCAATCAGTACAGAGTGTCTCAATCCCCTTTCTGGGACCCTACTCACCAGAAGCCATGGACCCTCAACTAAGGGTCAAGTGGGTTTTTGGTACAAATCCACAGAAGATATCCTCTAGGAAAGCACTCAATCACTGTGACCCCTTAACCATCCTAGCGGTATTCCCGAGCGTGACTCGGGGTTAGAATTTAGAGCCAAAAGCGGTAACCCCGAGCCACACTCGGGGTAGTTCTAGGAAGATCGCTGGATCCTGGTAGAGGTTTTACTTACCTTTTCTCCGGGATCCAGCGAAGTATGCGGGCGGTATGCGGCGGCGGAGCTTCCTCCCGATCGTCTGCGAGTCCCGGCTTCCCGTGACGTTCGCAGGGGGGTGGAACCGGCGGCAAATTCAAATGTAAAAACATACCAAACACACTGATACCATTCAAAATAAAATAAAATCACATTAAATTACCCCCCCCCAGTGCCCTTTCCTGCAGTTTTACTGTACTTTTTATGTAAATATATATACAGTGTATATATATATATATATATATATATATATATATATATATATATATATACGTATATATATATACGTATATGTATATATATATATATATATATCCGTATATATATATATATATATATATATATATATATATATATATATATATACATACATACGGATATATATAGATACGTAATTCTTGTGAATGAGCAGCCCAAACCAACTGTATACATTATATATATATATATATATATATATATATATATATATATATATATATATATATATATATATATATATACACATATACATAATATATGTATACATACATATATATATATATATATATATATATATATATATATATATATATATATATATAAAATAAATGTATACAGTTGGTTTGGGCTGCTCATTCACAAGAATTACATGCAAAATAATGGTACCGCTTTCAGCGCCTAAAATTTAAAAGAATCCTACCGCCAGGGAGGTTAATATAAATATCTCCAGACAGCTCAAAAGGAATAAATGTTCACATAGTGAAGTCCATAAAACAACAATTTTTATTCCCACATAGTAATACACTTACAGAAATCTTTGAAAAGGCACGTATATAAGAAGAATCGGTCCTGCCGACCGATATAGGTTACTTCCGGGAACGCAGCTGGCGTGCGTTTCACGGATGCCAGTAAGTGACGTATCTGGTTCTGTCGCAACCGGAAATGCGCCGACGCGTTTCGCCCCACCTCCCAGGGCGTTATCAAAGCCATCCAATGTATGATTCTCTTGGTGGGAACATTTGATTTGGTAAGCGGCCATTTTTCACATATAGAGCACAGCGGTGACACACTTTCCATTGTGGATTATTTCAGCTGCACTACAAACAGTTTGTTGTATTTGCGATTTATGTGGGAAAGTTGGAGCATCATCTTTTCATGAAACATATTCAATTGAGGAGCACTGGACTATTTATGAACTTTTTGCACCATTTATTATTTGTCATTTTTTGTGAACAGATCGTGGCGACTTATTCACAAAAATAAAAAAAAAATTGATGTAATTCACTTATCTAGTGACACTTTGCCATTTGAACATTCACTACTGTTTGATTTTGCTTATTGCACAATGCTTATTGCATCTGTTACCTAATCACTTTTAGGACAAAATCTCAGTCAAAAAAAGCTCATCTTATTTATTTTACAACGTCTTTTTCTCCTCGCTATTCAAAGAGTGTTTGATTGCAGCAGTTTTTTGATTTCACATATTTGAAGCTGAGCTCTCCTTTTTGTAATGTTTAGTATTAATCACTTAACGCAAACTGACGTAGACATACGTCGGCTCACTTTAAGTGGTTGTATCGGGATGATGCCTCTAGCTAGAGGCATCATCCAGGTACCGTTGTTTAGAGCTGGCGGTCGGCTTTCCGGTGGTAATGACCAATGTGGCTCGGAAACCGTGCGATCGTTACCCCGGTGAGCAGGTTACCCCCCCCCCGCCGTCCTTCCGTGGCTCTGCCCGGGCCCGGGTCTCAGGCTGGATGGAGTCCCGATCTAAGCCAGATGCGGCTTCGATCGGGTCTCCGATGACGTAACCCGGAGGCGGCATCCATGATGTCACATCCGCGTTACTCGGCCGCTAAAGGCGGCAGTTTCAAAAAATGAATGTATTCAAAAATGCCGTTTTCGGCGTTTTGAATATAAGGCAATGCAGTGGAGGGGTCTAGGGTCTTTTACACCCTCGATCTCTCAATAAAGAGTACTTGTCACTGCATAATGCTGTCCCAAGAGATGTTTACATTGCTTGTGACAGCAATAAAAGTGATTCAATTTTTTTTTTTAAAAACCTGTGTTAAAATTTAAAAAAAAAAAAAATAAATAGGAAAAAAAAATAAAAATTTTTAGCCGCCCCCCGTCGCCGTGAACTCGCGCTCGAAAGAAAATGTATATGGAAGTCGCGCCTGGAATGAAATCGCTGTTCAAACCACACATGTGAGGCATCGCTGCGATCACCAGAGCATGAACAATAATTAAAAAAAAAAGAGCTACACTATAACTCTAAACTGGTAACCGTTATAAAATTTTAAAGCGTCGCCTATGGAGATTTTTATTGACCGTAGTTTGTCGCCATTCCGCGAGTGAGTGCAATTTTAAACCGTAACATGCTGGGTATCTATTTACTCGGCATGACATCATCTTTCACAATATACAAAAGAATGGGCTAACTTTACTGTTTTTTTTTTTTTTTATTTTAAATGCAGTGAAATGTGATTTTTCGTAATTTTTCCCAAAAAAATGGCATTTGAAAGACCGTTGCGCAAATACCGCGTGACAAAAAATATTGCAATGACCGCCATTTTATTCTCCAGAGTCTTTGCTAAAAAAAATATATAATGTTTGGGGGTTCTAAGTAGTTTTCTAGCAAAAAATACTGATTTTAACTTGTAAACAAAAAGAGTCAAAAATAGGCTTGGTGGTAAAGTGGTTAAAGGGCGGTGCCAAAATAACTATCGGTAGTTTTTGTCTGTAAAAACATCAATTCACTTATGCTTCCTTCATATTAAAGCTGAACTCTAGGCACACAAACATTAATTTTAATAGCTACAGTATATATTCTTGAATAGGAAAAAAAAAAAAAAGATTTAAAATCCCTTTGTGCACCAAATGCCGTAAAAAACTGATATTATCGTGTACAAGTAGCAATGACATCATCATTGTGCTGTAAAAACCCAAGAAAGACAACAGAGTTATAGAAGAGACCCAGCAGTCTCTGCCCACTACAGGCTGCCTGTAGAAAATTAGAGCAGGGGACAGAGAGCAGACCAATCACCCTGCACAAGGAAAAAGAGCAGCAGTGACTGGTCTTCATTACAGGAAGCTTCTGCACAAAGTCAAAGTTCCGTGCTTGATTACTGCACAGATCTGGAAGAAATACACAAAGCAAACAAATGTAGGTAAGAAGACACATGCCTCCTCTATTTAGACAAGACAGTGTTGCTGTTCCCAGATTTAATCTTTAAGGCCCGGTTCACACTGGGGCGATCCGACTTCCCGGGGCGACCTCCGAGGTCGCGGTGCGAGCAGCGCACCACGACCTCGGAGCGGCCGGCACGGACTTCATAACATTGAAGTCTATGACGGTTGCTCCGGGTCGCCCCAAAGAAGCTCCGGACCCTTTTTCTAAGTCGGAGCGACTTGTGTCGCTCCTATTTTAGAACGGGTCCGCAGCTTCCCTATGGATATATAATTCATCCTTGAAAAGTTTACATATTTATTTTAAATAGTTTACTAAAACATTTTTGCATAATCCCATTGTAGTGGGCGTTTAAGAATTCCTGCTTTACACATTAAGGTAAGAATGAGTTAAGCATTTTATAGTAGGATGGTGAAGAGATAATAACTTGAAAGGAGTGAATCACCCTCCCTCATCACTAGCCATTCCCCATGACAGGCAATTTTCAAATATGCTATGATACAGAAACAAATGTCTTCTTTACACGTTACTAAACGCCTAACATCATCATTTTGCAATTCTACTCATGTACCTTTAATCCTGTGTATGATTGATCTGCACATTATTTTATCCGGAAGGGAATTATTCCAATTGTTTCATTAGAAAGGAAAAGGCAGCACTCATTGATAGACAAGTAACACTAGCAAATTTGACGTTCAGTTTCCCTTCGCTTCATGATTAAGAGGTGTAAGTAAAAGGTTCCAACACAATATTAGACTGGAAGACTTCAGACTAAAGGAAAGGCTTCAGCCTAGAATACTAGATATGAATAGGCAATATTCTCTGAAAATGCAAGTAATATTCACCAGAATAAAGAAGGGTACAATTCATTTTGGTGACTGTCTCAAGCACTGGAGTCTTACATGGACAATACTATAGAGACCCACCTGTGAACGGCAGGATCTCCCATCATGCCCTGTTCTGGTGACAACTGTAAAATTGTGGATTCCCCATTCATCTCTATCCAGGTGATTAGAATCACCAAGACAAATAGATAGGAAAAAAAAAATAATGAAAAGACAAGTAGAGAGGGGAAAAATACTTTTGTTAAAGCTCATCTTCGGTCAAACATATACCCTTCCCCCACCAATCCATTATTTTTTTCTTTCCTTAAGAAAAAAAGCTTGGTCACATACAAGATCCTGACATGATGGTTCCCCTTCAGTTTCATCCAGTGCTTTAAGTGGGCCGGTATGCACTGGTACTCAGTACCGCCACTTCCAAATATGGCTCTTGAGCATACCGCCACCTCTCCGTGCGCCTTAGCGTACCAGTACGCTCATTTTGGACATCTGTGCTCTCAATTGCCCCCCCCTCAAGAATATTTCCCACTCCAGAACCAGACCAGTCACCACCAGTGAGTCCCCCTGCTCCGGAGTCCCAGCCCAGGCCAGGGGGGGGGGGTGCTCTGTGGGGACCCTGATGTGGGGTGGGGGGAAATTTATAGGCTATAATAGAGTACTGGCACCTCTTTTGGGCCACTTAAAGCACTGGTTTCATCCAAGCTCTTTACAGAACTCACAAATGTTTCCTTTTATGACAACCTGACAACTGTTTTGCTAAACCTGACACCTATGTTCATAAAACATTACCACAAATCTTTTCTCAAACATTTATTAAATGCCGCTAGGGCCTGCATCCCTAACATGTAGAAACAACAGTCCCCATCTACTGTAACACAATGGTTCGCCAGAGTGAATGATATACAATGCCTTCTAAACTGTGTGTACCCAGACACTGGAACTCTCTCCACCCCCCATCTATCAAAGATTGTCTCAATAGTCTGAATAGTATAATTGCAATGGAAGAAAATTATCCATATCTCTCGAGACGCCATGAAGGCCTACAATAAAAGGTGGGCATGTTGGACACACTTTAAAACCACAACCGACTACACTCAGTTAATCATCTAAACACAACCCGAAAATCTGATGGATAGTCGTCCCGAACTTATGCTAGCTTCGCCCTACAAGCATAACTGGCCATGTCCGATTGTCACATAGATGTATATTCTCACCCGTGAGTGAGATTACCACTCTAACAAGTAGATACAAGTGAATACCATCTCTATACCTTAAAGATCTTTACCCTGACAGCAATCCCTCTAGGTAGAGAGTAGGAGATACCAGGCCTATCTTCCCACCCTCCTCCTTCCCTCCCTTCCTCCCTACTATCCCTTCCCCTCCCCCTTGTTTTTTTTTTCCCTTCCCCCCCCCCCCCGTCTCCTCTCGACTCTACGTCGACTCTAAGTTCATTAATCATCTACCCTACACAGAAACAAAAAATGCTTCTGCCACTAATCACCTTCAATCCCACACAGTGCGATCCACACAAGTCTCTGGAAATGCCCCTCATCCACTTGACTCCTCGACTCCCGCTCCCTATAGCATCCTTATCCACCCATTATCACGACTCATGTTTGGGATATTAACTGGAGAGTTTGTTAAGACTCGAAGACCACAAGTTCTTCACCCTATCACCACTACTGACTTAAATTGATATGTATATAAGAACTTGAGCCACCACCATAAGTATATTTAAAACTCACCACCATTGGCCCTGGAACACATCAAGCTTAAAATATTCCTCTCCCTGAGTTTCCAGGTGGCATAACATAACATTCTACGATATCAATCTCCAGCACTCTACAGTGTCGAATGTTTACTCTTTCTTATCGTTCCAGAGATTCTCTTATGTTATTTTTGAATGCTTTGCTGTTAATGGTTGCCAATGTGCCTTTGTATTACAATTTAACAGTTGTACTCTGTAATGTTGTACAATGTTTGATATGCAATGCCTGGAACAACTGACCCCTGCCCTCTGAGGCAAATCTGAGGAACATAGGGCTAGATGAATTTATTGGGATCTGTTTTGATTGCCTTATGAGTACCTTCAGTATGCTTGAAGTTTACAATCATACTTTTTATTCGGACATCACAGGTGGTGCCCTCCCCAACCACCCCCTCTGTGGCCCCCCTCCCTACTCACCCTATCTCCCCTCCCCTTCCCCGTTAATTCTTTCCCACCTCCTCCTACTACATAAAAACTTGGTGCCCACCAATTAATTTATGTGATTGACAGAATGTCTCTTCTAAATTGAACTGACTCCACATTCTTATGTTAAACCTCTTAATTTAACACCAGTCTACTCTGAATTCAGGTTCAAAACAGTTGTGGATATCATTGCTATTAACCATTAGTCTACTCCCTATTCTGGGCGAAATCGTACTGTTTATTGTAAATGACCGCAAGACACAATGTTACTTGACAATATGTTTATTTCAGTTGCAAATCTTTAATTAAAGAATAAATAAAAAAAAAAAAAAACATCTAATCATGAGTGAGAAAAAATGCTTTCATTCTCAACTAGGGTTCTGTAGAACCCTAGGGTTCCTCCATAGGTTATTAGGAGTTCCTCCCATCTTGACCTCCCTTGGTGCTTGCATAGCTCCAGGTTGGCAAGGGTAGGCAAGGCTAGCAGCATGACACCAATGAACTTTTTAGCTGTTGGTAAGGGTGACATTCTCACCGCCACTCTAAGTAGAGTATTCTTCTTACTTAACATAAAAATAAAGGGCATTTTTACCATTTATCCCCAATGAATAGGTTTTAATAATGGTTCCCCAAAACCTGAGATCTATCTTAGGGGTTCCTCTGGGGTATAGGGGTTGAGAAAGACTGCTCTAAACTCTGGGGCAAATTCCCTTGCAAAGGGAACTGTCTACATGTCTATAGTAAATCACCCCTAATGTATGCCCACCCATGTTCTGTGAGTCCACCTGCCTAATATATTTTCCCCTTGCTAAAAGTAATGACATCTGAATTTGAAAGTTGAAAAGAGAAGCTAAAGATGGAAAACCTAATCAATAAACCTGAATTATAAAACCAAGCTGTTAGCATGAAATGAAATGGATTCATTACCCAGAAGTTTGCCTTAATTTGTATGACTAATTTTACATCTTTATTTTAGATGACTGTTTTAAACAACTCTTGATGTCTTCTACATGTCTTACATATTACACTGTATTCCTTTAAAGAGTTAATTTATTTAGTCAATGATCATTTGATCACCAATGTATGCAGCTAAAGGAAAAGCATGGCTCTATGGGACTTTGTGCCAGATGCTTAAATATACCGTGGGTCACAGAGCTCCCGTGATGGATTATAATAATGAAAACTGTAGCTGCACAACAGCTGGAAGGCCACAGGTAAACAAACCATTCTGCTTTACAATTCAAGGAAAATAAAAATGGTCATAGTCATGTTGTTAATTCAAGATGCACTAAGAAGAGAAACTGAATTATTTCAGAATATGAAGATGTCTAAGGTTCTTACACACATACAGGACTTGAGGTGCATTTACACAGTCCAGATAACAACCTTAGAGCTAAGCTCCAAGCAGATATTAAACTAACACAATAAGGCAACACTGTAATCACTAATATATAATTAAATACATTTTACATGCAGACAGTGGAAGAACCAGAATTTGATTCAGTATCAGCCACTTGCAGTTTCAGTCAGGTCAGGTGTTATGCAGTGTGAGAAGCTTGCTGATAGGAGGAGAAAGCAGAGTTACAAAGAGATAAGCTCATCAGTTTGCAACTTCTCTTTGCACTGTCTACTCAAAGGGTGAGGATGGGGCAAGTACCTGTAAGTAAAAGAAAAACTACAGCAGAGAAAGGTGAGGTCTCTATCCTTGCCAAGCAGGACTGTGCTATGTGGCAGATTTTAGTAAATCTCCAAACTGTATGGACATAAAACAAATTCTTCTAGCAGATAAATTAGCTAAAATGTCTTTCATCTGTGTATTTATCCATTTAGATAGAAAAAAGATAACACTATACTAGTGTATCTCCCCGCGCCTCGGAAAAGGATTTGTTTAAATATAAGATAAAAATATAAAAATGTGTGTAATTAGTGAGATATAAATATAAAAATATATATTGTGTGGCAGCAGATATGGATGATAGAAAAAATAGCCTAGGCTATATACAGCGCTTGCCGAAGAAAAACAATTAATACAAGTTTGTGACTTTCGTGACGTGGATTCCTCTTTTCCTGTGGCTTGTGGTAGAAATAAATGACTTACCAGAATTGTTGGGTCCTATGTGCTGTATAGCACTAGGACCTACAGCGCTTGGAGGCCATTAAGGCTGGATTGGGGATCCCCTTTGTCAAGGTTGTGGAACGCACGTCAGCACGCTACGCACCACGTGGAACGCAAGCCGGAACACTCCACTCGCCACTCTACTAGGAGGTGTTTGTAAACGGTTTCTTTGCCTGCAAACTTGTAGTTTGAGTCTTTCTTGGCTCCGATTTTTATGAATATTTGATGAATAAACTTTTAAAACGATAATACACTATCTGGAGCCTTTCTTTTAACCCCACATCCTGAGGATCGAGATTGGGTAAGGAGGAACCTAACCTGTATCCCACCAGGATCATCCACAAAGGGGATCCCCAATCCGGCCTGAACGGCCTCCAAGCGCTGTAGGTCCTAGTGCTATACAGCACATAGGACCCAACAGTTCTGGTAAGTCATTTATTTCTACCACAAGCCACAGGAAAAGAGGAATCCACGTCACGAAAGTCACAACCTTTTATTTATTGAGCACGAAGCACTTTGCACCTGATCACCACTTGAAAAGACTTTATTTATTGAATTTTACATTTATTTTATTCACATATATTGATCACCACTGGAAAAGACTTATTTATCTATTTATCAATTCCTTGGAACTTTGTATAAATTTTCATGTGTTTAACTGATCTGTATTTTCACTTATACTGTAAAGATAAGTTTTCAACATTGTTCACATACATTAAGTTAATTGTTTTTCTGCGGCAAGCGCTGTATATAGCCTAGGCTATTTTCCTATTTATCCATTTGCCTAGAGTTAGGCCTTAACCCTTTTACTGTCAATGTCATATCCCACATGTCACAGTTGCAATAGCGTCATGAGTCTCTATGGCTATGTTCTGTTATGGGTGAAAGGCGTTAGAGGCATGGTTTCAGGAGGGAGGCTGCTGTGTGAGCCATTGATCAAAAACATAGCCTTCACTGGTGTGTGGTCCATTTAATTTAATCTCCAGTCAGTAGTTTTTATTTTAGACAGTAGGCTCTTGTTTTTTTTAGTAAAAGTGACATGGGTGGCTGTAGAGCCAACAGATCACATTTATGGGACCCACAATGTTCTTCCCCTCCCCCAACTGGACCTCCCTCTGTGGTTACTTCATTCTTCCACCTCTCCTGGGACGACAAAGAAGAAAATACTGGATTGCAAGTGGGAGGACACCAAGAAATATCTGTTCTTACAATGTCCTTTTCTGTGTAAACCCGGGGGTGATAAGCTCTGTGCATTTCTGGGTTCAGAGTAGTCAAAATCCCTGCTGAAAAGCGAGGTAAATAGCAGATCGGGCACTGTCTGTCAGTCAGTCTGCCTAGTGCTATCACTTGCCTTTCTAACATTGATTTTCTCCTCTAAGGAAAAACAGTGTTTACAATAAATCATTGTGTGCGAAGCCATAGGGGCTTATTACCCCCCTTACTATAGCAATAATGTTAGGTGAAAAAAATTACAAAATTCACGTACAATGGCTTTAATAATAATAATATATATTTAAAAAGCACCCCTACAACTAATGCCGTTCATAAAATCACACCATTCGTAATGGCACACACTTGATGATGTTGGATAAACATGTGCATACAAACAAGGATTGCACAACAATGTGGGGTATTGTCGTGCACATCAGAGTAAAGGAAATAATTTTAGGTTCCTAATTTACGGGTAACTATAAACTGATGAGCTGTAAAGGTATTTAAAGCAACGCCTATTGATAATTTTGGGGTTGCAGTTTTTCATCATTTTGTGGGTGCACACAGTTTTGAGATCTGACATATTGGTATCATTTACTTTATATAACCTCATTTTTTATTTTTAATAAACTGTCATTTGTACTGAAAATATTGATAAATGGATATACAAATATTACGCAACGTGAAAATTGCAACAACCATCTTTTCATTCTACAGGGCTCGTGTTTCCAGAAAAGATATCATTTTTGGAGCGTTAAGTAATGTTCCTGACAAAAATGCTCATTTTAAAATGTGTGTGAAAAATTAAAAGATTGCTTTAGCAGCAAAAAGGTTAAAGACAACTAGTCGTGTCTGAGTTCATGAAAGAATATGAATAGTAAAGAATATCTAAACCCAACATTTCCTATTCCTGTTTTCTATGCTCTTGTATGAAAAAGTATCCTGATTTTTTTTGTATTGCTACATTTGTGTGAAATTTCTGGTGTTTGTGCCAGTCCCTCTGCTTTCCTATTTAAAAATGACCACACTAAGCAGGAAAACACACCATGGTCAGTTATCTAGCTATGTTGGGAAACCTGCTCACCTCCAATGATCAGACGTGTGCTGACAACACATACATAGCCTTTCACTGAGAAGATCAGTGTTCTGCTATTTTTCCTCCTCCAGCTCTTATGCAGCTGAGAACATGTGATCACTAATGAAAAAGGGAAAAACTGAATTTTTGTAAAATCTTACCTGTAAAATTCCTTTCTCTGAGTCCTCCGACAGTCGCCGCCTCTTCATATTCGTCACAATGGGGTAATTTACCTTTTTCCGTAGGAGTAGCTAGGCAACAGAATATGTCAATATTAAAGCTTTTTACATATCCCACCCTCAGGGGGTGGTCCCCTCAGTCAATACCCTCCTGCTTCCTGTTCCATACCTCAGTTTCAGTAGAATAGCAGTAGAGTACATAAACAAACCCCAAAAGAGGGGCGGGGGCGGCGACTGTCGGAGGACTCAGAGAAAGGAATTTTACAGGTAAGATTTTACAAAAATTCCGTTTTCTCTTACATCCTCCGACAGTCGCCGCCTCTTCATATTCGTCACAATGGGGACGTCCCAAAGCAGTGCAAACATGAGGGGTGGGAAACGCAGCCGCGCCTAAGGCAACGCAGTCTCCACATCAGAGAAAGTAACCTTACCAAAGGAAAGAAACCAGCTGGGCAGCATGAAAAAAACTTTGCTCAACAGGAGCAACAACCCAGGAAGAACAAATAACCTAGGGATAAAAACATCCCAAACAGCCCCAAAAACAAGGGACCCTAAGGTACTGCCGCACTAAGAACCTTGCGGCCAAAGGAAGCATCTGCCGATGCCTGAACATCCACTTTGTAGAACTTTGAGAAGGTGTGAACAGACGACCAAGTCGCCGCCTTACACACCTGGGCCACAGAAGCCCGATGATGACAGGCCCAAGACGTACTCAGAGACCTAGTAGAGTGCGCCTTCACAGGCATAGGAGGAACCTTCCCCTTCAAAGTATATGCCTGCGCGATGGTCTGTCTGATCCATTTGGCGATGGTAGAAGCCGACGCCGCCATGCCCTTCCGAGGTCCCTCAGGAAGGTCAAAGAGAGAATCCGTCTTGCGGAAGGATTTTGTCGAATTCAGGTAAACCCTGATCGCCCTTACAACATCCAAGGAACGTAAGGCCACCTCCTTCGGATGCTTAGGCTCCGCGCAAAGCGAAGGCAAGACAATGTCCTCATTGAGGTGAAATTCCGAAATCCTTTTCGGAAGAAAAGAAGGATTAGGTCGCAAGACCACCTTATCCAAGTGGAGTACCAGATACGGAGACCTGCAGGACAAAGCCGCCAGCTCCGAAACTTTGCGAGCCGAAGTGATCGCCACCAAAAAAGCGACCTTTTTGGACAACAGAGGCAACGAGATCTCCCTGATTTTTTCAAAAGGAGCATGGTGTAACACGGACAGAACAAGGTTCAAGTCCCATGGAGGCAAAGGCTCCCTCCTAGGAGGGACCAGGTGTCGCATCCCTTGAACAAAGGTGCCAACCAGAGAATTAGACGCCACAGGGCGTTGAAAAAGAACGGCCAGAGCAGAAATCTGACCCTTAATCGTGGCCAACGCCAAACGCTGGTCCACGCCCGTTTGAAGAAAAGCCAACACTCTCGAAACCGAGTATGAGCGAGGGGAATACCCCCTGGACTCACACCAGGCAAAATAGGCCTTCCAAGTACGGTAGTATATTTTCCCTGAAGAGGCCTTTCTAGCATTGATCAAAGTATGAATGACCTCCGGAGAGAGACCCCTATCCTTCAGGACCTCGGTCTCAACAGCCAGGCCGTCAAAGCCAGCGACTGTAAAGCAGGATGGAATATCGGTCCTTGAGACAGAAGATCTTCCCGAAGAGGCAGACGCCATGGAGCGTCGACCGCCAGATTCACGAGGTCTGCGTACCAAGACCGGCGAGGCCAGTCTGGCGCCACCAGAATCACCGTTTTTGGTTCCGAGGACAACCTGCGAAGGAACCGGGATAGCAACTGAATTGGTGGGAATGCATACACCAGCCGATACTGATGCCACTGAGCCACTAACGCGTCTGACGCGTCTGCCCGAGGATTGCGCGTCCTTGCCACGAACCTTCCCACCTTATGGTTCAGACGAGACGCGAACAGGTCCACATCCAGAAGACCCCACTTCGCGCACAACATCTGGAAGACCTCCGGGTGGAGCGACCATTCCCCCTGGTCCAGAGTCTGGCGGCTCAGATAATCCGCCTGCCAGTTGTCCACCCCCGGAATGTGAACTGCCGTTATCGCCGGGACGTGCGTCTCGGCCCAAGACAGAATGTCGGCCACTTCCCGAGCCGCCCGAGCACTCCTGGTGCCCCCTTGGTGGTTGATGTAGGCCACCGCTGTGGCATTGTCCGTCTGAACCCGAACTGGACAGCCCTGAAGCTTCTCCGTCCAGCGTTGAAGGCAAAGATTTATTGCCCGCAATTCCAGAATGTTGATCGGAAGGGAAGATTCCTCCTCCGACCAAGTTCCCTGGGCAGAGAGAACGCCCAGAACACCACCCCAGCCCGACAGGCTGGCATCCGTGGTGATCACCGTCCACGAAAGCGCACGAAAAGACTTGCCCCCCGACACCGCCGGGGACTGCAGCCACCACAGAAGATTGCTTCTCGTGCGAGGACTCAACGATATCTGAAGATCCAGAGATTGTGGTCGCCCGTCCCACCTGGACAGGATCTCCGCCTGGAGATCCCTCGTGTGAAACTGGGCGAATGGAATCGCCTCGAAAGCCGAGACCATCAAACCTAAACACCTCATGCCCGTCCGAAGGGATGAGCACGGAATTTCCCGAAGGGAACTGACTTCGTCCTGAAGCGTTTTGAGCTTGTCTTCCGGTAGGAGGACTCTTGCCTGAACCGAATCCAGAATCATACCCAGATAGGGAAGACGAACCGACGGGCACAGCGTCGATTTTGGGAAGTTTATCGTCCAACCAAACTCCTGCAGAGTTTGCATCGTGACGGACAGGTCCTTCACCAGACCCTGACTGGTCGCAGACCGAACCAGAATGTCGTCCAGATACCCCAGGATTGAGATACCCTGGGTTCTCAGTAATGCCAGAACCGGTGCAAGCACCTTGGTGAAAACCCGCGGAGCTGAAGCGAGACCGAAGGGCAACGCCACGAATTGATAATGATCCTCCGCAATGGCGAATCGAAGGTACCTTTGGTGACCCTCGAAAATGGGGATGTGTAGGTACGCATCCTTCAAGTCGATGGAGGCCATGAATTCTCCTGGAACCAGGGCAGCCACCACCGAGCGCAGGGATTCCATGCGGAACTTGCGAACCCGCACAAAGCGGTTCAGAGTTTTCAAGTCCAGAATTGGACGTACCTTGCCCTCCTTTCTGGGCACAGTGAACAGATTTGAATAAAACCCCCGAAATCTGTCCCGATGAGGCACCGGAACCACCACTCCCTGAGCCCGCAGGTCCTGCACCGCCAGGTGCAGATCCCGCAAACGCTCCGGAAACAGTTGAAGGTTTAAGGGAAAAAACCTGTTCGCCGGCCGAGACAGGAACTCAATCTTGTACCCGGATCGAACGATCTCCTGAACCCACCTGTCCCGAACGCGGGCCAGCCAGGGTTGAAGAAAACCGAGCAAACGTCCCCCCACCTCAGAACTGGGTGAGGGTGTCCCTTCAGGCCGCGTTGTTATAGTTAGTGGATCCGGACTGGCCGGACTTCTGCTTACCTGCCCACGGTTTCTTTTGGGAGCCTTGACCCTTGAAGGGTTTGCCTTTATAGTGCGACCGAAAGGCACGAAAGGACCCCTGAGGGGGCCTAAACGAAGCGTGCTTCTTACCTTGAGCGCCCTTAGCCTTGTGAGATTGGGGCAAGAGCGTGCTCTTACCCCCAGAGATCCCCTTAATCAGCGTATCCAGTGAGTCGCCAAAAAGACGAGATCCCGAATAGGGCAAATTAGCCAAAGTCTTGCGAGACGATTGGTCCACAGACCAACATTTTAGCCAAATCAAACGGCGTGTCAACACCGCCACACACGTGCAGCCAAAGGAATTACATCCAATTCCGCATCACACAAATACATGACCCCCTGATGGATCTGATCCACCATTGCCAAAGTCGTCGGCGGGGCAGAATCAGCCACCAGGACGCGCCTGAGTACTTGCGTCCAATCCGCGACAGCCTGAGCTGCCATAAGGGAAGCAAAAATAGCTTTTAGCATGGAACCGGTAACCGAGTAAGTATGACGGGCAAGAGACTCCAGTCTCCTGTCCGTAGGTTCCCGGAACACCGGGGTATCCTCTGCCGGAATCGCAGTAGATTTATTCAAAACCGCCACCGCGTGATCCACCGGAGGCGGCACACACCAACGTTCATCAGTGGCGGGTGTGAAGGGATAACGCAGCTTGAACCTACTTGGCACAGCAAAAGGTTTCTTTAGATTGCGCCATTGTTCACTAACAGCGCGCTGAAAATCCTCAGTACAAGGAAAAACCTGCAATGTTTTGCGCCTCCGCTGTGTCCCATAAGAAGCCAGAACGGCAGGTGGATACGGTTCATCCTGTAAATGCAGCGTTTGTTTGATAGAAGCAACCAATTCATCCATGATTGCAAGCTCTTCAGACGAGCCAGGGGGAGAATCATCAACCCCCTCAACCTCTGCATCCCCCTCCGACCCTGCAAAGTCCAGGGACGAACGGGACCCCGATAAGGGGACCCCAGCCATAGCAGCCCCATCACCTTCGCCCTCTGAATCAGAGGATATTGAAACTCTGGGCCGTTTAGTGGATTGAGCAGCCACAAGCATTTGCACCTGAGCAGCCAGGTTAGCCACAACTGTGGCCAAATCGCCCCCCTCAGGGGAAACAGCAGCAGCCCCTTGTCCACCCAGTAAAGGGGGAGGAAATTTGCTTTCCTGAGAATCCATGCCCCCAGAAGTGTGTAGGAGAAAAAAAGGGTAACTGCCCCTTTAAAAAGCGCGGCGAGCGCAGCCCACCGCTCACACACACCTGCACAAGTCGACCCGCACAGGGAAAACTACAAACTTAGGCAAGGACACAGGACTAAGGAGGATAAAAACCTGGAGAGATCACTGCTGCTGCTGTATCGATCGGTGTGCCCAGGGAAAAGGAAGTGATGTACCAGAAGCCGCTCCTATAAAGCCTATGGAAGGCTACAAGAAAATGGCTGCCGGGGGAGGAGGTAAATGCAGTGCTACATGAGGCCGGAGCGATCGCCGCCAAAATGGCGGCGTTTGGCGCCAAAACCGCCGCTCCCAGCTTACAGAAGAAGCCCTCATAAGCCTGTAGTTAACATTAAAATGGCGGACCGCAGCAGCGGCCGCCGCATGTTGCACAAAACATGTACCACAGCATGCCCTACAACATATAGCATGTCACACAGAGAAATCACACAGTTAGTAACACAGAACAGTGTATCACAGCCCCCCTCCTTGCAGCCCACAGCAGCATCCAGACAGGGAGCCCCACAGTGTGAACAGACATGCAGGGTTACACAGTCCCAGACTGACACCCACTAAAACAGACAGGTCCCCACACAGAGTACACTTACCTTCTGAATGGCATGGGGAACCCGCACAAGCGATCAAGCCACTGCACATGTGACAGGGAGAGTCGCAGCCAGGACGCAGTAGAACTGCGGTGCGAAACCGCATGGCGTCCAGTGAGGTAGCCACCTCACCACAGCATCCCTGCAGCGAACAGGGATGGGTCGTTCACCAATGCCAGGAAAAATACCTGACTGAACGCTCGATGGCAGGCTGGGAAGCCACTGGCCCACAACCTGCGACCAGGGGGGCCAGCCCGAGACCCAGCCCGCACGATCCTCTTCATCAGAAGAACTAACTAATGCTGACAAAAGTAACAGCTAAGTAAAGAGAGAGAAAAAAACTCAAACAAAATCAAAAAGAAGATAAAGGCTGAGACAAAATGCCCCAGCACAGAAACAGCCAGCTAACTCCTAACATCTAGTCAATGAAACTGAGGTATGGAACAGGAAGCAGGAGGGTATTGACTGAGGGGACCACCCCCTGGGGGTGGGATATGTTAAAAGCTTTAATATTGACATATTCTGTTGCCTAGCTACTCCTACGGAAAAAGGTCAATTACCCCATTGTGACGAATATGAGGAGGCGGCGACTGTCGGAGGACGTAAGAGAAAAAGGTATTTAAAATGTTTTTTATACCTATGCACAAACGTTTTGCCTTTTGTAATGGAACTGCCGACCCACACTGTACTTGTGGTCTTCCGTCAGTATACGGCTTCCTTGCAGTCGTGAACATAGATATCAAATCCTAGCCGCCCCCATACAAAGCTAACCGACAACTTAGCTCGTACAAGTTTTGGAACCTTCTCCTTTATTGAACAGTTTCACACTCAATTTATACACACACATGAGCACATTTACCCATGGGCGTCCGCAGCCTTTTTTTGGGGGGGCAACATTTTAAGGTCATCCATGCTCCACCCCATTTCAACAATGTCATGAAGGGGAGGAGCTTAGTCATTATACTCATTTTGAGTATTTATTTTTAAAAGCAAACAGAAGCATTTATTTTTAAAGCATTTGTTAACCTAAGAAATAAATTGATCCTCTTCCCTTAAAGCATGTTATACAACACAGTGCTTTGCTGTGTAATTTGGCCCCTTCTATGTATCACCTAAAATACCTGGCTGATCCTGCCTGGCTATGTCCTCCCCTCTGTAAACTGACCACGGTATACCATGGTGGCTGAGCCCAGACACTGTGGTCAGTTTACGTGTCTCCATCATCTGCAGCCCTCCTGTCCTCCTCTGTCCTCTCTCCCCCCCTCTCTCCCTGCCTGTATGCTCCTGTGTCAGTGCCCCCCGCCTCCTCCTGCTGCTGTATTTAAAGTTTCATATCCTGTCTACAGTCTGTTTAATAATCCTGTGTGCCCCTGTGTCTGTGTTTTATAAAAATAAGCCATTCTTTACATGTTTTCAGAGCTCCACTCGCCACTCGCGTGACCCACCACCTCTCTCCTCCTCTCCCCCTCCCCTCCTCCTCCCCTCCCCTCCCAACTGATATCAGTGAGGAATCCTTGGCCCCCTTCCCACTGCAGGCAGCTGTCAGATGGGTAGAGGAGAGAGCCGAGGGGTCACGTGAGTGTTGCTCGGCCCTTTGAAAACTGGTAAAGAACAGCTTATTTTTTTTAAACACATACACAGACACACAGGATTATTAAACAGAACAGACAGGATGGTATAAAGTGGCTTAACAACCACTTGAAAGGGAGAAGTTGAGATTCCGGGCCCCCGCCCCTACCTGCGGACGCCCATGTATTCAAGTGAACATAGAAAAATTAGGAGTATTCTTGAAAAGTACTGGTTTATTCTCACTGAGGACCCAATTCTTGGGGACCTAGTGACTAAAAAGCCTTCTATCACTTACAAAAAAGCTGGATCCATTGGGGAAACATTGGTCCAAAGTGAGTATATAGGGGAGTTCAGAAAGGACCCCCTGCAAAATATGGGGAACCTTCCCCTGTGGCACATGCTCACAGTGTGATGTTATACAAAAAAAGAACCAAGGTTATTCTCCCTAATGGTGATACTTTTTGTTTAAAACATTTCGCTAATTGCAAAACGAAAGCTGTAGTGTACTTAATGCAATGTCAATGCAGTTCCTTTTACGTAGGTATCAGTAAGCACAAGCAAAGCATGAGGATTGGCAATTTATATTTGCCTTTAGGACAACATGTGGTTCAAAATCATGGATACAAAATGCCCAAGGTAAATTTCACTGTACTGGATCGAATTCACATTCCCCAAAGAGGTGGGGAATTGGAATAAGATGGGCCGATATGATGTTGGAGAGGTATACCTATTGCGATATATATATACTTGGCCAGGTGTTTGTTATTCCCTCATTATCCCATTTACAAGGAGCAGATAAAAGGTCCAGAGTTCATTTCAAGTGTGCTATTTGCATTTGGAATCTGTTGCTGTCAATTCTCAATATGAGATCCAAAGAGCTGTCACTATCAGTGAAGCAAGCCATCATTAGGCTGAAAAAAAACAAAACCAACCCTTCAGAGAGATAGAAAAAACATTAGGTGTGGTCAAATCAACTGTTTGGAACATCCTTAAAAAGAAAGAACGCACCGATGAGCTCAGCAACACCAAAAGACCTGGAAGACCATGGAAAACAACTGTGGTGGATGACCGAAGAGTTCTTTCCCTGGTGAAGAAAACACCACCCTTCACAACAGTTGGCCAGATCAAGAACACTCTCCAGGAGGGAGGTGTATGTGTGTCAAAGTCAACAATCAAGAGAAGACTTCACCAGAGTGAATACAGAGGGTTCACCACAAGATGTAAACCATTGGTGAGCCTCAAAAACAGGAAGGCCAGATTAGAATTTGCCAAACAACATCTAAAAAAGCCTTCACAGTTCTGGAACAACATCCTATGGACAGATGAGACCAAGATCAACTAGTACCAGAGTGATGGGAAGAGAAGAGTATGGAGAAGGAAAGGAACTGCTCGTGATCCAAAGCATACCACCTCATCAGGGAAGCATGGTGGTGGTAGTGTCATGGTGTGGGCATGTATGGCTGCCAATGGAACTGGTTCTCTTGTATTTATTGATGATGTGACTGCTGACAAGAGTAGCAGGATGAATTCTGAAGTGTTTCGGGCAATATTATCTGCTCATATTCAGCCAAATGCTTCAGAACTCATTGGACGGCGCTTCACAGTGCAGATGGACAATGTCCCGAAGCATACTGCAAAAGCAACCAAAGAGTTTTTTAAGGGAAAGAAGTGGAATGTTATGCAATAGCCAAGTCAATCACCTGACCTGAATACGATTGAGCATGCATTTCACAAAACTGAAGGGAAAATGCCCCTAGAACAAGCAGGAACTGAAGACAGTTGCAGTAGAGGCCTGGCAGAGCATCACCAGGGATGAAACGCAGCGTCTGGTGATGTCTATGCGTTCCAGACTTCAGGCTGTAATTGACTGCAAAGGATTTGCAACCAAGTATTATAATTTGATTTGTTTGATTTGTGATAGTTAATCTGTCCCATTTCTTATGGTCTCCTTAAAAGTGGGAGGCACATATACAAACTGTTGAAATTTCAACACCGTTCACCTGATTTGGATGTAAATACCCTCAAATTAAAGCTGAAAGTCTGCAGTTAAAGCACATCTTGTTTGTTTTATTTCAAATCCATTGCGGTGGTATATTGAGCAAAAAGATTAGAATTGTGTTGATGTCCCAATATTTATGGACCGGACTGTATTACTCTTTTTTTTTTATAGAAAAAGGTCAGCCTTTCTTTTTTTTTGGATGAAATTTCTACAGTGGTAATTTTAATATCCCAATCATCTTGGTTAATCTATGTAAAAGTCATTGAACCACTCTGCCTGTCTGACAACCGCAAGTATCCATTTGCTTTGTACACATTGGGTGTGAAAAGTGGGGTCCCCCAGGGTTCTGTCCTGGGGCCAATCCTGTTTAATTTATTCATAAATGATCTAGAGGAGGGGATATCTAGTAAAATCTCAGTATTTGCGGATGATACTAAACTAAGCATGCCAATATCTTCTATACATGATGTGGAAACCTTACAAGCGGACCTGAACAAAATAATGGGGTGGGCAACTACATGGCAGATGAGGTTTAATGCTGAAAAATGTAAAGTAATGCACTTGGGTGCCAGAAACCAGAAAGCAAGCTACTCACTAGGGGGGGGGGGGCCTCTGGGTGAGTCTAGGATGGAAAAGGACCTGGGGTACTGGTGGACAACAGGCTTGGCAGTGGCATGCAATGCCAAGCCGCTGCAAGCAAAGCCAACAGAATACTGGGATGTATAAAAAAGGGGATTCACTCCAGAAATAAAGAGATTATTCTCCCTCTCTACAAGACTCTGGTCCGGCCACATCTGGAGTATGCTGTCCAGTTCTGGGCACCGGTCCTCAGGAAGGATGTGCTGGAACTAGAGAGAGTCCAGAGAAGGGCAACAAAAATAATTAGGGGAATGGAGGACATCAGCTATGAGGAAAGACTACAAGCACTGAACGTATTCTCTCTGGAGAAGAGACGCTTGAGAGGGGATATGATATCAATGTACAAATACTGTACTGGCAACCCTAGCATAAGAAACAAACTATTCAGAGAAAGGGAATACAATAAGACACGTGGCCACTCACTATAACTAGAGGAAAGGCGGTTTAACCTTAAAATACGTAGGGGGTTCTTCACTGTAAGAGCAGTAAGGATGTGGAATTCTCTTCCGCAAACAGTTGTATCAGCAGGGAGCATCGATAGTTTCAAAAAACGATTAGATGGGCACCTTAAAGACCACAACATACAGGGGTATACAATGTACGGTTAACAGCAAACACACACACACATCATAGGTTGAACTGGATGGACTGATGTATTTTTTCAACGTCACTATGTAACTATGTAACATTCATGCCTGCCCCAGCGTGGTGGCCAGACACTATAGAATTTTGAATAAGACCTGGAGGCAACCAAGTACTTGTACGCCTGCTTGCCTAATGGGAAAGGGGGCTGCTATAGATGAAGAACACCCAAGCCAGCTATAGCGTCTGATAACCTGCATTATGGGTAAGCGTGACAGAATGAATATTTAAATTCTTGCATAGGCCCAGTTGTGACAAATTCTTATTAAGTTAAATAGTTTTATTGTGGCATATTTTCAGTCAGAAGGAATAGGCATTAACAATGTTTGCAGATATTGAATAAACATTATATATGAACGGTTTAGAATAGACAAACATGTACTGTAGGATAACGCTTATTTGCATCTAAAAAGGGAATGAATACAAGTAGCATTCTTAGTTTTTTACAGTGTGACACCTTTTTTCAAGAATATCATATGTCTCCAAAAATACATAAATGGCCTGTCTTGATGTGAATCTTTCCTCTTTCATCTATGTGTCCTTAATTCATTAAGTGACAAACACCCCTCCACCCCATATCCTTATCAATTTGGAACAATCCTTGAGAATGGCATTCTGCCATAGGGGCTTTGGGCATTTGCCAAGATCATTTCTACGTAAGTGGAATAGAAGGTCAGGAAGTTCAACTATTGCAAAATTAAGAATGTTTTAACAAACAACCGTGCTCCATCCCAGACAGACTGCAAATGTACCTGCGTTTCCCCATCCAGTTCTTTTGCTCTAAGTCTGATCCACTTTGTAATATGCTATCTTTAGCTTTCTTTTTCACAATGATGTCCTCTATCCTCTAACTTTCATTCCTTTACCCCTTTTCTTTAGCCCAGAGCTTTTATATATCACCTTCACTCCTCCCCTCTCCCTAATATTGCACCCATCACCTATTTCTGAGCCCACATACCGACCTAACCACTAGGACACTGGGGCATGTAAGCTCACTCTCATCTTACTTTTCCTGCCCTCCTAGGCATATGTCCCATAATCCTGGACCTCCTTCCTCTGGAAGCCAGCATCCATAATTCACACAGTGTAATTTCCTGCCCTCCACCCCTTCTCATGTGCCCACTGAAATGCCCGCTCAGTCAGTAGCAAGCTCACCTTTGTCCTTTACCATCTTATCCCAAATCCCTTAACTTTCTTGTTGTTACTAATTGGATTCCCTCACCTATGCCAAGGGGACAAAAGGGTGGTGGAGTTGATATCCTTCTATCCCCTGAAAGTATTTTTTAAGTCCTTCCTTAACCTTCCTCTCTATCCCTTTCTCTTATTACTTATTTTGCCTTTTGATGCTCACCGTATTCATCTTTTTTCTAGATTCTCTGAGGACTGCTGTGTTTTTTTGGCCTCCAGGACTGGTGTTGCACTTCCTTGACAACTTCTCTGCCTGGCTACTCTACTACTCCACTATCATTCTTGGCAATTTTAACATCCCCGTTAATGCAAACACCGCAGCTTTTTCTTAGCTTCCCAACATATAGCTTCAAGTTTTAACCTAACATGAGGGACACACATTCCCACTCATTCTGATGGCAAAAACCTTAATCTTGTCATCTCTGTAATATCCCACCTCTGGACTCCTTTCAACTTCTCCAACACCCTTTTTCTCTCTCTGATCACAGCATTATCATTTTTACATTTCCCTGTATTTAACCCCTACTCCTCCAACTAGTAAAAACCTTCACCACTTTAATCCTTATCTTCTTCTTGCCCTGACTACCTATGAGAAAATCCTTCTCCTGTCCTCACCTGACCTGGACTCTTCTGCTAACAAAAACTTTCTTTCATCCTCCCTGTGCCACCTTCACTACACACAAAATTAGGCCTGACTGCTACAACTATGGCAAGCAGATGACACCAAGTCTCTGAAGACATAGTCCTGTTCCTACATCCCTGCAAGACCTCACCATATAAATCTGCCCTCCGAAAATATAATTTTATTATGAACAGAAAGTGAAAAAGCACTTACAGTTGTCACCAGAACAAGAATAGAGGATAAAACTGGGGATTTACAGTCACAAGTACCTGAAAAGGGATTTTCATAACTTTAAAAGGATTTCTTCACTTCCTAATGCAGCTCTTAAAGTAAAAGGAAGTAAGTGAAGGGAAATAGACAGAAAAAAGGCATTTTAACCCTTCCCTACTTTATCCAAAGCTACTGCTGCTGGTAAATATCAGCTTGAATCTATTATCTGATTACACTATAGCCACCATGTTCTTAAATGATTTAAAGAGGTTGTAAACCCCCCTGTAATGTTTGTACCTATAGGCAGTGTTGGGCATGTAACTTAAAAAAAGTAATTCGTTATAGTTACTAGTTACTTCTCACAAAAAGTAACAAGTAAGAGTTACATCAGCAAAAAAGTAACTAATTACCAGGGAAAGTAACTATTGCGTTACTTTAAAAAAATAATCAAATATGTCAAATAACTTGTATGCCCCCAATATTAAATATGTTAAATTAATGAAATGAACACTAAATAAAAGCAATTATTATTATTATAAAACATTGTACAGTAATCTACAATATTTTAATATTGCTGTGGGACAATGAGACTGTGTGGTACACTGGCAGTGGGTACCTCAGTGGTATTTGCTGAGTGGTACTGAGTGGTATTTGCTGAGCGGTACCTTAGTGGGTATTTGCTGAGTGGTACCGGGCCGGCTGCATGGTGGTGGTACACTGGTGGTAGTGGCACTGGTACCGGATTAGTATGGTATTTGACGCTGCTGACAGTGCTGAGCTGAGTGGTATCGGCTGCCTGGGTTGTGGTGGTACACTGGTACTGGCAGTGGTATCTGACTTGTGTCCTGAGTCCTGACTGAGTGGTATTTTTTTTTTTTACTCGAGTGGTACCTGCTGCTGGTGGTGACTGGTGGTGTGGCACTGGTGGGGGTACTTGCAGTGGTACCCGGCCTTGAGTCCTGAGTGAGTGGTATTTTATTTTTGTTGGTACCTGCTGGTGGTGTGGCACTGGTGGGGTCTGACTCCTGTGACTGTCTGACTCCTGTCCCTCCTGAGCAGAGTGGTATTGCTGGCAGTGGCTGCTGCGTGGTGTGGACGGTGGTGATGGTGGTATCGAACCGTTGGTACCTGCTGGCTGGCCGCTGACTGCAGAGCAGAAGTGCTGCATTTAACTCCAGACCAGGACTGCTCAGGCCTCAGTCAGAGAGAGGAGTCAGTGGCAGGGTGACGTCAGCAGATGATCACTCACAATCATAGAGGATAGTGATGAGCCGAACACCCCCTGTTCAGTTTGCACCAGAACATCTCGAACAGGGGAAATGTTCTAGCGAACATGCGAACTCCATTGAAGTCTATGGGACACGAACATGAAAAATCAAAAGTCCTAATTTTTAAGGCTTAAATGCAAGTTATTGGCCCAAAAAGGTGTATGGGGACCTGGGTACTGCCCTGGGGGACATGAATCAATGCAAAAAAATGTTTTTTAAACAATAGTTTTTACAGGCGCAGTGATTTTAATAATGCTTAAAGTGAAACAATAAAAATGAAAAATTCCTTTAAATATCGTGCCTAGGGAGCCCAGGCCCTTAATGTGCCTGTAAAGTGCCTGTAAAGTGGCGCATTTGAGCAATGTATGTAGCCCCTTGCAGCAATACTACATTTCTAAAGGATTTCTAAAAATGTTATTTAAACTTGCTCGCGGCTATAATGTATTGTCGGCTCCCGAAAATACAGAGAAAAAAACATGAAAAAGAAATGGCGTGGGGTCCCCCCCAAAGTTTATACCAGGCCCCTCGAGCCTGGTATAGATTTTAAGGGGAGCCCCGTGCCAAAATGTAAAAAAAAAAAAAACGCGTGGGGTCCCCCCTAAAATCCATACCAGACCCTTATCTGAGCACACAGCCTGGCTTGCCAGGAGGGGGGGGGGGGGTGGGGGCGAGCGGGTGCCCCCCCTCCTGAGCCATACCAGGCCACATGCCCCCATGTTGATGGGGACAGGGGTATCTTCCCCACAACCCTGGGCTGTGGATGTGGGGGTCTGCAGGGGGAGGCTTATCAAAATCTGGCAGCCCCCTTTAACAAGGAGGCCCCCAAATCACGCCCCCCCATGTGAATCGATATCGGGTACATCGTATCCCTACCCCATTCACCAAAAAAGTGTACAAAAAAAATAAAAACAAAAGCCAGTTTTGGAAAAGTCCTTTATTAAAAAATAGAAATTAAAAAATAGTGTCCTCCGATGATCAGTCGCCTGCCCGCCCGAAAAAAATAAAAAGAAAAAAGCTCCTGGTTCTGCGGACACTTCCCATGCTATGAGCTGTTTTGAGTTTGACAGCTCTTTTATAGGGATCTGACGTCACGAGCCGCACCATGACGTCAGTAATTTATTCACTGCACCTAAGCAGTGCATTGTGGGATGGCTCGTGACGTCAGATCCCTATAAAAGAGCTGTCAAACTCAAAACAGCTCACCCTACACACAGTGGATGTGTCAGAGAAACAGCCATGCTGCAACTGGCGACTCTGCCAGTACTTCCAATGGCCGCAATGGACTCAGGCCATAGACTCATTGTCAGTGAAATGGCTGTGCTGCAAACTGGCAACTTTCCAGTACTTCCCATGGCCGCAATGGACTCAGGCCATAGACTAATTCACTGGCCTATAAAAGGGCTCTGCTCAGCCCATCAGATTGCTGGATTGTCTTCAGCTCTTCCTGTTTCCTGTGCATTGCTACTTCCTGGATTCCAGTTTGACCCGGCTTGTTCCTGACCTGTCTGCTCTCTCTCCTGGCTTTGACCCTCGGCTTCGTCTGACCATCCCTGCTCCAGTTTGGCTCTCCTGTTATCTGATCTCGGCTTGGCTCACGGACTTGCTTCCTGTCTACCTGCCCTCCAGTACCTGATCTTGGCTTCCCCACGGACTTGTCTGCTTCTGGCTTTCCTAACATACCTTTGGCTTGCACCTGTTGCAGCTTCCTGTGTTTGACCCCCGGCCGGTCTTACACCTACTGCCTGGTTGTTCCTGGTTCCTCCTTGGACTGTCCGGTGTATTCCTGCCCAGCACTCTGCTAGAGACCGCCTGTTCACCATCAGGACCCTGCTGGCAACCAGTGCTTCTGTGGGCGCTACACCCTCTGTCTCAACCCCAGGGGTGTGTCGCACTCAGCCGCAAGGGGAGCCCTCTCTGCATCTCGGCCTCGGATCAGGTACGTGACAGTACAATCCAGCCATGTCAGAGGCCGACAGAGGTGCTTCCCCAATTGAGGCTTTGTGCCAGCAAGTCACCGCCCTCACTCAGGCAGTGCAAAGACTCCAGGAGGGTTATTTCCAGTTGGAAGGTCGCCTGCAACACCTGGCCGTTTCGCCTCCTACAGACTCCAATAAATCGCCTGCCAGCACCTCTTCACCCCCGTTACAACAAGGACACGCTAGCTCCGCCCATTCCATGCTAGTCCCGCCTCCTGAACCACGAGTACCCACGCCTGAGCGATTTTCTGGATATCGAAAGAAGTTCAGGGCCTTTAAGAACGCCTGCTTGCTATACTTGGCCTTGCAACCCCGGACCTTTTCTCTGGACTCTGTGAAAGTGGGGTTCATCATCTCTTTGCTGTCTGAAGGACCCCAAACCTGGGCTCATAACTTAATGGAACAGAAGAGCCCTGTTCTGGACTCTGTGGACACATTCTTTGAGGCTATGGCTCAGCTTTACGACGACCCCCAGCGCACGGCCACCGCAGAGGTCGCCCTACACTCCCTGCTACAGGGCAAGCGCCCAGTGGAGGACTACACGGTTGAATTCCGTAAATGGTCCGCTGACACTGATTGGAATGAGGCTGCCCTCAAGTATCAGTTTCGCCAAGGACTTTCTGAGACATTAAAAGATGAGCTGGCTCGAGGGGAGACCCCCGCTACCCTTGAGGGTCTCATACAACTCGCCATTCAACTTGATAGACGTCTGCGGGAGCGACGCTCGGAGCGTCTCCAAACATTCCGGCCCACCTGCATGCTTCCCAAGATCTCTTCTGCTCCACCTGCACCTCCTGTCTCTTCCCCCATGGGAGCATCTGAAGGGGAACCTATGCAGCTGGGCCTGGTCCGTTCCTCCCTGACTCCTGATGAGAGACTACGTCGTCGGCAGGCCAACCTATGCCTCTACTGCGGCGGGGCTGGACATTTTCTTCGGAACTGCCCCGTGAGACCCAGTAAGCCTTACTCTCAGCCCCCATTTAACTGCCGAGTTTCTGAGCTTTCGCTCTCTCACCTTATTCTCCCGGTCTCCTTACAGGTGGCGGAAGGGGAGGTCCAACTTCGAGCCATCGTTGACTCTGGGGCCTGCAGCTGTTTTCTGGACATTTCTTTGGCCAAGAGACTCCATATTCCTCTTATCCCTAAGACACAAAGGCTCGAGGTCCATCTCGCCGATGGGTCCCTACCCAGTTCCGGACCAGTTATCCTAGAGACTGGACCCATCCTCACCACAGCAGACTCCGGTCATCAGGAGTTCATCTGTTTTGATGCCCTTTGTTCCCCCATGTTTCCCGTCATACTGGGACTTCCTTGGCTGCAAGCCCATAACCCCCAAATCGATTGGGCCAAGAAGGAACTCAACTTTTCTTCTGCCTACTGTCAGCAGCATTGCTTCCCTCAAAGACCTAGTGGGCCTGCTAGTTGCTTGTCTGTTCAACCAACACCTGAGCCACTCCTGGATATCCCACCTGCTTACCAGGACTTCAGGGACGTCTTTGACAAGAAAAAAGCCGAGGTCCTTCCTCCCCATCGGCCTTACGATTGCCCTATAGAAATGCTTCCCGGAGCCGAGATCCCGTTTGGAAGGATATTCCCCCTTTCTGAAAAGGAACTGGAGGCCCTACGGGTCTATATTGATGAAAATTTGAAAAAGGGGTTTATTCGCCCATCTTCTTCTCCTGCAGGTGCTGGTATATTCTTTGTGGAAAAGAAAGATGGCACCTTGAGACCCTGTGTGGACTATAGAGAGCTGAATAAGGTCACTATCAAAAACCGGTATCCGCTCCCCCTTGTCCCCGAACTCTTCCAGAGGTTCCGGACCGCCCAGCTCTTTACCAAGTTAGACCTGCGGGGAGCTTATAACCTTGTCCGGATACGGGAGGGAGATGAGTGGAAGACCGCATTCAGAACTCGTTTTGGACATTATGAATACCTTGTCATGCCCTTCGGCCTGTGTAATGCCCCAGCCACATTCCAGCACCTGGTAAATGATATCTTTCGGGAGTTTCTTGACCACTTCGTCATCGTATACCTTGACGATATCCTCATTTTTTCTGCCTCACTGGAACTCCATCGGGTTCACGTTAAAAAAGTCCTTTCTACCTTGAGAAAACACGGACTCTATGCCAAGGCAGAGAAGTGTGACTTTGAAAAGGGGTCCATTCAGTTTTTGGGACTCATTATTTCCACAGATGGGATCGCTATGGACCCACAAAAAGTGAAAGCGATCCTAGATTGGCCTGCTCCTTGTGACAAGAAAGGTGTTCAGAGATTCGTGGGCTTTTCTAATTTTTACAGGCGTTTTGTGAAAAATTTTTCTTCCATCATCTCCCCCATCACCCAGTTAACCCGCCATCAGTCCCGCTTTCTGTGGTCTCAGGAGGCCCAAGTGGCATTTGACAAACTTAAACAGCTGTTTATTTCTGCACCTGTCCTACAACACCCTGATCCGGCTCTGCCCTATGTGTTGGAGGTCGATGCCTCGGAAGTGGCCACCGGGGCAATCCTGTCGCAACGTCAAGGGCCCAAATCTCTCCTACATCCTGTGGCCTTCTTTTCTAGGAAAATGTCACCTCCGGAGAAGAATTATGACGTTGGCGACCGAGAACTGTTGGCCATTAAATTTGCACTAGAAGAGTGGAGATATCTATTGGAAGGAGCCACTCATCCTATTATGATCTTCACGGACCACAAGAACTTGGAGTACCTCAGGACTGCCAAACGGTTGAGACCCAGACAAGCCAGATGGGCGCTGTTTTTCTCCAGGTTTAACTTCCATATTTCTTATCGACCTGGCTCCAAGAATGGGAAAGCAGATGCTCTCTCCCGGATGTTTCCAGATACCCCAGAAACAGCAGAACCTGATACCATCCTTTCTGCCCATAATTTTCTCCTTATCCAGCCTGACCTGATGACGGCAATCCGACAGGCCTCAGCCCTTTGCTTGGATCCTGAAGTACCCTCCCTGAAAAAACAGGAAGGGTTGCTGTGGCATCAGGATAAAATCTTTGTCCCTGCCCAAGTAAGACCTCAAGTTCTTAAAATATTTCATGACAGTAAACTTGCTGGGCATTTTGGGGTGCGGAAGACCTCGGAGCTTATCCAACGCTCTTTTTGGTGGCCCAACCTTGGGCAGGATTGCAAGGATTACATCGGCTCTTGTACCATCTGCCAACGTAACAAGGGGTCAAGTACCAAGACTTGGGGTTTGCTAAGACCACTTCCCATTCCTGAGCAACCCTGGAAAAACATATCTATGGACTTTATTGTTGAACTACCCCCTTCAGAAGGATTTTCCACCATCTTGGTGGTAGTGGATCGCCTTTCCAAAATGGCCCATTTTCTACCCATGGTTGGCACACCTTCAGCCCTGGACACAGCCAACATATTCATAAGGGAGATAGTCAGGCTACATGGCCTTCCAGATAACATTGTCTCAGATAGAGGAGTGCAATTTACCTCCAGGTTCTGGAGGGATCTCTGTAAATCCCTGTCCATTGAAGTTTCTCTTTCTTCTGCATACCATCCTCTGAGCAATGGGCAAACAGAGAGGACTAATCAAACTCTAGAACAATACTTACGATGCTTTTGCACCTGTTCCCAAGACGACTGGGTCTCGCTCCTCCCCTGTGCGGAATTTGCTTACAACAATTCTCTTCATGCATCCACCAACCAGTCCCCTTTCTGGGCAAATTATGGATTTCATCCCTCCTTTCTGCCTAACACCCTTCCGGAAGCATCAGTTCCTGCTGTCCAAGATCGGATCAGCTTCATTCAAACCAACTATCAAACCCTACAGGAAGCCATGCGTAAAGCCCAGGAGGACTATAAACGGTTTCATGACTGTAAAAGAAAGAAGGGTCCGAATCTCAAGATTGGAGACAAAGTCTGGCTGTCAGCCTTAAACCTTAAACTCTCATGCCCATCCAAGAAGCTCGGGCCAAGGTTCATTGGTCCGTTTGAAGTCAAGAGGGTGATCAATCCTGTGGCTTTTGAGCTGGCACTTCCCGACTCCTTTAAGGTACACCCAGTTTTTCACATCTCCTTGCTCAAACCAGTTGTCCCCAGTCCATTTCCTGGGAGAGACGAGCTACCTCCACCTCCTGTCTCAATCGAAGGGGAGACAGAATTTGAAGTTGAGTCCATACTGGATTGCCGAAAGAAAGGGAGACAAACTCAGTATCTTATTAAATGGAAAGGTTACCCCCCTGAAGACAATTCCTGGGAACCCGCTAGTAACCTGCATGCCCCCAGGCTGGTACAGGAATTCCACAGGAGATTCCCGGGAAGCGTGGCCCGGTTGGGCATCCGGAGGCTGCCCCTTGGGGGGGGGCACTGTCAGAGAAACAGCCATGCTGCAACTGGCGACTCTGCCAGTACTTCCAATGGCCGCAATGGACTCAGGCCATAGACTCATTGTCAGTGAAATGGCTGTGCTGCAAACTGGCAACTTTCCAGTACTTCCCATGGCCGCAATGGACTCAGGCCATAGACTAATTCACTGGCCTATAAAAGGGCTCTGCTCAGCCCATCAGATTGCTGGATTGTCTTCAGCTCTTCCTGTTTCCTGTGCATTGCTACTTCCTGGATTCCAGTTTGACCCGGCTTGTTCCTGACCTGTCTGCTCTCTCTCCTGGCTTTGACCCTCGGCTTCGTCTGACCATCCCTGCTCCAGTTTGGCTCTCCTGTTATCTGATCTCGGCTTGGCTCACGGACTTGCTTCCTGTCTACCTGCCCTCCAGTACCTGATCTTGGCTTCCCCACGGACTTGTCTGCTTCTGGCTTTCCTAACATACCTTTGGCTTGCACCTGTTGCAGCTTCCTGTGTTTGACCCCCGGCCGGTCTTACACCTACTGCCTGGTTGTTCCTGGTTCCTCCTTGGACTGTCCGGTGTATTCCTGCCCAGCACTCTGCTAGAGACCGCCTGTTCACCATCAGGACCCTGCTGGCAACCAGTGCTTCTGTGGGCGCTACACCCTCTGTCTCAACCCCAGGGGTGTGTCGCACTCAGCCGCAAGGGGAGCCCTCTCTGCATCTCGGCCTCGGATCAGGTACGTGACAGGATGAGATAAAAGTTAGGGAGAGTGTGTTCAGCCTAAGCCAGCTTGACAGAGGCATAGGTGGTAGAATACCAGGCTTGCAATTGAAATGGTTGTGGGTTTGAATCCCCTGGCCAGCAGGTAATTTATTGGAGGAGTACTGTACTACCCTCTAGTGGTGGTAGTTGTAGATGCACGACAGTCTGTCACTGTGGTCAATTGTAAATGCAGTAATGCCGCATAAGTAACCGGAACGGCGTTACCACGGGAGGGAAAAGTAATCAATTAGATTACTAGTTACTGACAAAAGTAATGCTGTTTACTTTTAATGGCGTTATTCCCTCACTGCCTATAGGTAAGCCTATAATAAGGATATAATAGTACTGTAAATATCTCCTAAACCTGCAGAGTTTAGGAGATATTTACTGTATATTGCGCCGATGACGTCATCCGCGCATGCGCTCTAAACTAACGGCCACCCATGTGACCGGCAGCTCCTGCGCACATGCGTGGGAGTGACATCACGTGGCTCCGGCCGGTAGCACAGCCCGAGTCCGCAGACCTGGAAGGAAGACAAGTGAAGATAAATGAGACACCCAGCGGGGGGGGGGGGGAATAAGTGTCACAATGCATACAAGTGTCCAGTGCATACTAGCACATTATGCCTTTAATTTCCAGGTATATTCAGAGTGTAACATTAACATTACTAATTCAGCAGCCTTGCAACCCCCCATCCCCACCCACATGTCTTTCATTCACAGATGAACTATAAGTCTTATCTTCCACTCCACTGTAGAAGTTCTCAATGAACTTCAAGCACGCTGATGAACAACACCCTTATAGTTCATTACTCTTCCTGCACTTCAGTAACTGTCTGCCCCTACAAGAGATATGGGCAGACAGCTGTATTGAGTGTCTTCAGGAGCCCGACATTGCACTTATGATCTGCTGATCGTAAGTGCAATGCTCTGCAGGCTTCTAGGGAAAAAAAATAAATGCATATTTTTTTTTTCCTGCTAAAAACTTGGATTTTTTTTTTTTTTTAAGTGAACTTAGACTTTAACTGTACATAACAGGGGCCCCTTACTCTTCAACCCATATATTAAAGTGTTACTAAACCCACAACAGTAAAATCAGTCTGTATATGCAGTAAAGCATGCTTGTTACACTATGGAACCTAAGGGGTTGATCCTCTGCATTGTGTAAAAATAGTGTTTGATCCTGTCTTCTCTGATCCCCCCATTCTTTTACTGTCTCCAATCTATCTTCTGATAGTACAGAGCCCTAGGAGGCACTCAGCACATGCTTAGGGTGCATGCTCCCTTTTTTGGGAGGGTACATGTGATCAGCAAAAAGCCAAGCAGCACTGTCCAGACAGGAAGTCAGGGGTCATGCAGCCTCACGGGACAGTCAAAGGAGAATGAAAACTCCTCCTACAAGTTTTAACCAGTGCTCTGCCAGACACTGGACTGCTATATATTGTTGATGAGAAAAGTTATTTAGCAGTTTATATTTACTAAAATAATTGCACTTCCATGATCTGTGTACTGTGGGAGACCAGATATAGTGAATGTAGGATTCTGGGTTTAGTATTACTTAGATCTATGTGATTAGACACAGCGGGAGCCAGACTGCGGGAGGAGCGGGCTTGATCGCCGCTGGCCTCCCGTGATCTTCGGGGGAAAATTACAGAAGAGCCGTCTGCCTATGTAAACATAGCAGGCGGCTCTCCTGTCACACAGGCAGAGAGAGATTGTGTGTCTCAGCTAAGCTGAAACACTGATCTGTGTGTGTCTGTCACAGAGCCCCCCCCCCTTCACAGTTAGCAAGCACATTTAGGCTTACATTTAACCCCTTGATCATCCCCAGTAATTAACCCCTTCGCTGCCAGTGTAATTTATACAGTAACAGTGCATATTATTTAGCACTGACTATTGTAGTAATGTCACTGGTCCCCAAAAAGTGTCAACAATATCAGTTAGGGGTCCGATCAGACTGCAGCAATGTCGCAGTCCCGCTAAAAATTGCTGATCACCGCCATTACTAATTAAAAATATAAATAAATAAAACGTCAAAAAATATATCCCATAGTTTGAAAACACCAAAACTTTTGCGCAAACCAATTAATATACACTTTTTGGGATTTTCTTTTACCAAAAATATGTAGCAGAATACACATTGGCCTAAACTCATAAAAAAAAAATGTTTTTTAAATTTTTTTTATTGGGAATGTTTTATAGCAGAAAGTAAAAAAATTGGCGCTCTTTTTTTGTTTACAGCGCAAAATCTAAAAAACGCAGAGGTGATCTAATACCACCAAAAGAAAGCTCTATTTGTGGTAAAAAAAAGGACATCAATTGTATTTGGGTACGGTGTCGCACGACCGTGCAATTGTTAAAGTAACGCAGTGCCGAATCACAAAAAAATGGCCTGGTCATTAACCGGTTGCCGACCGCCGCACGACTATATACTGCGGCGGTCAGCCCCGGCCAGGCAGAGTGACGTATCGGTACGTCACTCGCCTGTCACTGACTTGCGAGCCTATCGCGGGCGGGCGCGCGCCCGCCGCGGCTCGTTCACAGGCAAGTCAGTGCGTGTGACCGGCGGACTCGATGTCCGCCGGTCACACTGCGATCGCTCCTGTGAAGGGAGAAAGACAGAGCAGCTTGTGTAAACAAGCTGCCTGTCAGTTCTCCCTGTGTAAAAGTGAAGATCTGTCCGTTCTACTATGTAGAACGGTTGATCTTTGCTTTTACACCAATAGGAATGTCCCTACACAGTTAGCATCACGCCCCTAGGACACACTTAACCCCTCCCTGTCCAATAAAGTTAACCCCTTCCCTGCCAGTGTCATTTTTGCAGTAACAGTGCATATGTATAGCACTGATTACTGCAGTAATGTCACTGGTAACCCCAAAAGTGTCAAAAATGTCAGTCAAGGGTCCGATCTGTCCGCCGCAATGTCGCAGTACCGAAAAAAAATCGCAGATCGCCGCCATTACGCGTTAAAAAAAAAAACACCAAAAATGACAAAAATCTTTCCCTTTGTTAGTAAACGCGATAACTTTTGCGCAAACCAATCAAAATACGCTTTTTGCGATTTTTTTTACCAAACATAGGTAGCATAAAACAAATTGGCCGAAAAATGTTAAAAAATTTTGATTTTTACTTTTTTTTGGGGGGAATTTCATATAAAAAAATGTGAAAAATATTGTTATTTTTGCAAAATTTACGCTCTTTTTTTGTTTATAGCGCGTGATCAAAAAATCGCACAGGTGATCAAATACCACCAAAAGAAAGCTCTGTTTGTGGGAAAAAAAGGACGTCAAATTCGTTTAGGTACAGCGTCGCACGACCGCGCAATTGTCCGTTAAAGTCACGCAGTAAAAAATCGCAAAAAAACCCCTGGTCCTTTAGCAGCCAAATCCTCCGGGGCTTAAGTGGTTAAGGGGGGTAAAACCTTCCGGAGCTGAAGTGGTTAAAGGCAGGTCTACATCATCACAAAGCCACACAAATCATGGGTGTTTGGAATACTGAACTGCATGATTCTCAGCAGCTCAGACAGCTCAACAGCATCAGGCGAAATACTGATTCTCTTCATTCAATCTTCACTAATCACTGCTATTCTCAAATAATACAAATCACTGCAAAATATTAATTGCTTCCAGAGCTATTTGACAGAGGTGCCTGAAGCAATTGCACCTTTCATTTACCCAAACGGAATTGTTGCCTGGATACATTTTGTAAACAGGTAGTAGCTGGCATTCTACATTGCATGGTCTTATATGGCTACAGTTACCTTTTGTACTGTATCTTCTATTACATGATCACCTCTTATGTTCTGGAAGTCTGGCTCTGACAGTAAACAACCTGTGCAATCGGTTATATGTGCATGTTACAAAGTCTGGGAAAGTTACAGGGAAGTAGGTCGAGCATTCTGCACACATGGGATCAACTAAGAAAATCTATCGATGTATAAGCATCAGGGAGACTTTCAATTATTTAAAGTAATTTGACCACTGATCAATGTGTTCCCCACTAGACACGCATATAAATGTCACCTGTGCATGTAGTATGCAAGTATGTGTATTGCAGGTACATCCTCATCTCAAGCAATAAATAATATAGGCTAAGTCAGCCAAAAAAAAAAAAAAAACGACCCAGTTCTGAGCTTTTAAGATTGACAGGGGTGCTGAGGGTGTCTGCTGACGTTTGTGGTTTTTCGCATACATTGTAATTAAATCTTGAATCTGTTGATCGCAGAAAGACAAGGCAGCAGTTCTTGAATGTCTATGAGTACCTTACCTGGGGCTACAGACATGCGGGTCTTTGACATGCTGCTGTTGATGTTCAACCCTTTTCAAGAGACCGATGGATATGGTACTTCAACAATGATAGTTTGGTTCCACGATATAAACAGATCGACTCAACTGACAGCCATATCTTATTGACAAATATATGTGTGTGCAATAATGAGCAAAGAGCCTCTAAGGTTCTTTGTATAACTAGCCTTAGTTACATACAGGTTTTTGTGTGTTTTAGAGCCCCACATATAATACCTGTGAAGAGATTACAAGTAACACTTTGTTATGTGTTTCTATCAGATTTAAAGTGTAACTCCACTTTTGTTGAGAAAAAAACATTCCCCTCTGGGTGTACATTGCATGGGTTTTAATACACTTTGTTGCAGATTCCTCCCTTTTGTTATTCTGAAGAAATCATTGTTTGTTCCTCTGCGATTTTTTTTGCGGGACTGCGACATTGCGGCGGACAGATCGGACCCCTGACTAACATTTTTTACTCTTTTGGGGGTACCAGTGACATTACTACAGTAGTCAGTGCTATACAAATTCACTGTTACTGTAAAAATGCCACTGGTAGGGAAGGGGTTAACTTTATCAGTGATCAAGGGGTTAAGTGTGTACCTAGGGGCGTGATTCTAACTGTAAAGGGGCGTGGCTTGTGATGTAACCACAAAGACATACGATCCTACATAGCAGGATCGTATGATCTCTGCAGTTACACCAGGGAGAATGACAGGCGGCTTTGTTTACATCAGCCGCCTGCCTTTCTCCCTCTCCAGCGGGAGATTGCGAGTGGCCAGCGGACATCAGAGCCGCCGGTCACTCAGACGGGGATGCCTGTGAACGAGCGGGGGCAGGAGCGCGCCTCTGGCGGCACATGCTCAACCCCTGCAGGCTCCTGGGTGAGCGACGTAGTGCTACGTCGCTTTGCCCAGGAGGGGCTGACTGCCGCAGTAAATATACTGTGGGCGGTCGGCAAGCGGTTAATTATATTTTTATATATATATAAAATAATGGATGTGGGGGCCTTTTGGTGGGTGTGATTTTTTTTGGGGGGGGGTGGGGGCAGCATTTCATTTTTGGACCCAGGCAGCACAGCGTCTTGGGCCAGCCCTGGGCCCGCTGCTTAACAACCAGCTATTCTTCACACAGAATTTGGATCAGTTGATCATTTTTCGACCGATCCAAATTCTAATTGTTCTGAAAATTTGGAATTGGTTAGAAAACGAATAAACAAAATTAATTTGAACAGATTTCAACTAAATTTGTTACTAATCCTTACGATTTCGTTCAGAGATTTGGATACATCCGAATCTTCAAATTAAATTCTTCCCAATTTGTATTCAGACTGAAACGAATTGAAGGTCTAAATAATATACTATTAAAAAATAGCGCCATTACATCCATACTTACCAGAGATGTATAGTAACGAAGTAGAACTACTTAAGTACTGTACTTAAGTACCGAAATGCGGTATCTGTACTTTCCTAGAGTAGAATTTTTTTCTCCTACTTCTACTTTTACTTCACTACATTTTTTCGATGATTTCAATACTTCTACTCAAGTATTTTTTTTTGTGCTGCATAGTTACTCGTTACTTTTAAAAAAATTACCACTGCCAGAACAGTAGATGGCAGGTTGCATAAAGCTCAAAAAAATGTGTATAATGTCATTTGTAAATCAGCGCATACGAAAATAAAGGCTGTGTATAATAAAAGCTGCTATACCAAATCTTTCCAATAAAAAGAAAATATGAAACAAACAAATAAATGGTGCTACAGCGCTTAAAGTGCATCAAGAAACTACTAACAAACACAGGTTAATCATTTGAATAAATCATTTGAAATAATAAAAACAATATGATGTTCAAACTTTTGACTTATTTCTTTAATAACTACATAACACAGTACTTCTACTTCTACTTTCAGTACTTGAGTAGAATTTTTTTTTCAAAACTACTGGTACTTTTTACTTTTAGTACTTAAGTAGCAAATTTTTTGAAAAAACTACTTGCAATACTTAAGTAAAAAAAATGTTGAATACTTTAGTACTTCTACTTAAGTAACTTTTTCTGCGAGCACTTCCACTTCTACTCAAGTAATTTTTTGATCGAGCACTTGTACTTTTACTCAAGTAGAAATTTCGGGTACTTTATACAAGTCTGATACTTACATATGGTATAGTAAAAGGTTACGAAACAATAAGTCCTGTTATAAAATCTGTTCAGATTCACAAGTACTTTACAGCCTAGGGAAAAACATAAGAGAATGTCTTCTGCAGTAGAAATGTCAGTCTAGAAATGTGGCATCTCACAGATCCATACATACTACACAAAGGTTTCAATCTCCTCGCCCACTCACCTCTAGCATGCATTTGTGATGTGAGGACACAGGGCCTGTGACATTCTGACTCTCAATAAAAGGACTCCAGTATTTTTATTAAGCTTTGCCATTCTATGTCTGGAAACATTTGATGCCTAAAGGCCCAGTCCCAGCAAAATGTATCAGTGTCTGCGTACATCGGTTCCCTTGACTATAGGTGTAACGGATTTGCATACATAAATAACATTATTTTCCTTTTTTAGGCTTTCTGACCTTTATTTTTACCTGGTGATCTGGCCAGTAAGTCTGATTATTTTTAACAAGAACAAGCTTGTTTGCAAATTAATTAGTTACAGGGATGAGACAAACCATTTAACAGTAGTAGGGGGGCTTCCAATAATCAGCTTTTATCTATTTATTTAAAACCTTTGTCCCAAAAAGGGAAAAAAAAAATATTGCCATAACGTTTCAATTTATTAGTGTAATTAAATCCTGCCAGCACATCTAACACTCCCCCCGCCCCCCTCCAGACTGACAATGCTGCTGTCCAAATCTGCCCCCTGTGCTCCTTCATCCAAAGTGATGTCTTTATAATGCGTTACCGGCCAGATCATCAGGGAAAAGAGAGGACAAAACCCTAAAAAAAGAAAACCAATGCAGCCACAACAGCATCTAAACTTCTTTAAAGTTAACTACTTGCCGACCGCCCACCAAAGATATACTGCGGAAGGCTGGCTCGGCTGCGCAAACCACTGTACCTGTACGGGGGTTCGCAGGAGCGCTTCTGGGGGTGCACGCGAGCCGTCAGAGGTGCGGGTAGTTTACTCATGAGGCCGGTGGCCGCGATTGCCGCCGGGCACCTGCCATTACTCCCCATGGAGGGAGAAGGACGGTCTGCTGTTGTAAACACAGCAGACAATTGCTCTCTCAGGAATCAGCACAGAGCGCCTGTGATCCTCCTATTTAGGAATACAGGTCTCTGTGTTGAATTCACAAGCCCACCCCCCTCAAAGTTAGAAAACACCCCCTAGGCATGCACTTAACTGTTTGATCACCCCTAAGTTAACCCCTTCCCTGCCAGTGTCATTATTACAGTAACAGTGCATATTTTTAGCACTGATTACTGTAGTAATGTCACTGGTATCCCCAAAAATGTCAGTTAGGGGTCTGAGCTGTCCGCCGCAATGTCCCGCTAAAAATTGCTGATCGTCGTCATTACTAGTAATAAAATAAATAAATAAAAATGACATAAATCTTTCCCCTAGTTTGTAGACGCGACAATGTTTGTGCAAACCAATCAAAATACGCTTAATGGGGGGTTTTTTTACCAAAAATATGTAGCAGAACACAAACTGGCCTAAAATGATGAAAAAATTTGATTTTTACATTTTTTTCTATTGGGAATGTTATATAGCAGAATGTGAAAAATATTGTTTTTTTTTTTTCAGAACTGTCATTTCTGTTTTTTTTTTTTTGTTTATAGCGCAAAGCATAAAAATCACACAGGTGATCAAATACCACCAAAAGGACATCAATTTTATTTGGCTACAGCGTCGCATGAACAAGGCAATTGTCCATTAAAGTAACGCAGTGCCAAATCGCAAAAAAATTTCTTGTCACTAAGGGGGGAAAACCTTCCGGGGAAGAAGTGGTTAAAGAAATAAACAAAGGCACACTGACATCAACATGCCGCATTACTGCAGTGAATGAAGCCATTAGCCTGCATGTGATTATGATGTCATAGCTGACATAGTGATCCCAAATCAAGAACCACTTTGATTTGTGCCTGATAATTAGGAGGGACCAGTGCTGTCATTGACATTTGAGTATGACAGATAGTTGCCAGAGTGTTAGCTTTTATATGTTAAAAGTGAGATGTAGATTAATTCTTCTTTAACATGAAGTATTCTGCAGGGGAACATCAACCTACAGACAGCAGGTGGGTGAGGTTAAACCATTGGTACACTTTGGTACAAATGCATTATATAAAAACTACAGAAGTTTAGGCTACAGGGCAATCCTATTATTTTACACTTTGTCCCAATACTGTGTGCATTCCCATGTGTGTTTCTACCAGGAACTTCTGACAGAACAACAGCTTAAAGTGTTTATAAAGCCTAAACATTTTTTACCTTACCATTCCCTGAATTAGGGTAAAAAATGTTTAGGTACCTGAGCCATCATTCGATCCAGGACTGTGCCCATCTGCAGCGCCTCTCCCCTCTTACTTCCTGGTCTCACAGGCTTTACTGAGGCAACAGGAGCTATTGACTCCCACTGCTGTCAATGAAAGCCCATGATGTGGGAGCAAGGGGTGGGGCAGATGCAGACAGCAAGGCTCGGGAGCAAGCCCACACAAGTGCCCCCATAGGAAGCAGCACCTTGTGGGCACTCGCCAGAGAGGAGGAGGCAGAAGCACCAGCGGGGGAACCCAAGAAAAGGATGTTTGGGGCGGATCTTTGCAATTCCATTGCACAGAGCAGGTAAATAGAGTCCTGTTTGTTATTTTATTGCATTTACAACCCCACCATTAATAAAAAAAATAACTGTATACCAATTTATCAAAATATAGGACTTTTCACATTTATTAAGCCCAGTCTGTGAGCTAGGGCAAATCAGAGGAGGTCAAAGGGGTCACTTTAACCACTGTTAACACCAAAAGAAAGAACAACGTAACTAATAAAAATATAAAGACAAGTTATTGCCAAATCAATTACCATAAGAGCAAGCCACTTGCACTAATGTAGTTAGGCTCATAAAATGATTTAACAGTACAAAATGTAGCAATAGGGATGTACGGTATCATGGAGTAAATTAACACTGAAAGGGACGGGTATGAAGAATATTTTTGTTCTTTTCAGTGTTCTGAAGAATGAATGAGCAGGAGTTGAACCCTGTCCTTTTAGCCAGTGTGTCAGGCTCGGTATTGGCCAACCTATAGGAAGAGGAATATTTTCCAATCAATGCATGCACAACTCAGCTCTGTAGATTATAATTGGAAAGCTGTTCGATTTTGGTTACCTTAGAGCTCTAAGACTGAGGAGAGTTAGACCCTGGCTGGATCACAGTGGGTAAAACACAAAGCTAGTCTGAGATATAAACTCTGACATTTGAGATTTGTCCATGCTAGAGAGGGCAAGGAAGGGATGGTGGGCAAATGATGGGAAAACCTCTGTCAGATTTTTATTGCTCTTAATGTCCCTAAAAGGCAGACTAAAGCTGGATACACACTATACAACTTTTGTTGGTAGATTTCCATTAGATTTACCTTTTCTATGTAGTGCAAGGGCCTGCCTGATTGCATACAAATTGAAAGTGTTTAGATTTGACCTCATATTATATGGTTTTGGTGAGTCTGAAGGAAAAAATCTAAAGAAAATTGTATAATGTGTATGGCCCATTACCCTCTCTATTTGTCTTGGTGACCACACATCTAAAATGCTAAAGTTGTCACCAGAACAAGGCCTAAGAGGAAATTCTCTTCACTTACGGAGATGCCCTCTTACAGTACTTCTTATTAACTAATCATAAAAGAAAACATAAAATCAAAAACTATTGCGCTAGAACACAAACATAGAATGATGATGATAGAAAGTCCAAAGGCATGGACTCTGAGCAGCTGACACAAAGTCCTATTGGTAAAGGATGGTGTTATGAGATAAATGTTGTAAAGGTCAAACACCGGTGTATCCACCACCAGGAGAGCAATAAACATGCAGCCTCTTACTAGACGGTCCAGATTAAACAGCGAACAAATAAGGTTCGTGCGGACATCAATCTCTTGGGCGTTAGAATTCAATCATATAGACCGAACAAACACAACGATCCACGTTGTAGATGTAAAGGGACAATAAAATGATCATTGCGCAGATATCTTTTATAAATTTTCTTAAAATATCAAAAAGGGAGGAGCTTAACCACTTGACACTGACATGCTACTGGAGGTCGGCCATGTTTTTGGATAGAAACAAACCCACACCATATTTTACTTACACGTTTGTTGCTTTGGATTTCATGTGAATACCTTGTGTGCAGGCTTTTTGATATTTTAATAAAATTTATAAAATATATCTGCGCAATGATCGTTTTATTGTTCCTTTACATCTACAACATGGACTGTCGGATAAGAGGTTGCATGTTTCTTGCTCTCCTGGTGGTGACAGCATTTATCACACTGGGGGAATTGATTGGAATCCACAATTTCCGAGCTCTGCTATTTATCTGACTTCTCATAAAAGAAGTGTAAAGATATAGAGGACACAGGCGACTATTAATAAATTGAAAGGGGTTTTAACTTTTTACTGCTCTATCCTAGACTAAGAGGTTTTGCGGATGCATACATTTTATTCATAATTTCAGTTCCAAAGTAAAGCTATGTAAATATTGGCTAAAAATCTTAAAGCAAATCTATACTCAAGTTGGCTCCAGCGATGCAACAACCTGGAGCTCTCCCCGGTCGCTGACAGCTTCTGGGTATGACGTACCGGCCGCTCTCATTGGATTGCATGCGAAGGAGTTCAGTTGGCTTACACTTGGCTGAATTTCTACAGTGAGCTGTGCATGTGCAGCTCACCATACAGGGGTGAACAGGCAGGTACGGTAAGTAGGTAATGCAGAAGAGACGAGGCATGTCTCTTCTGCATTCAAAACCCTGCCTGTTCGCCCATTTTTTAAATTTACATAAAGTTTTACTTTGTTATATTGGAGATTTAATTAATAGAAAAACATACAAAAAATACTACTAATAAAAAATAATCTTTAGTGGAAACTTTTCCAATGTTTTTGCGCATTTAGGAAAAGTAATGAATTATACAGTATGTGATAGGCAACCATTATTATTCATCCTTTTGTTTGAAGTTCAGTTTACATCCTGAATCTAATGCACCTGTTTCTTTATTCAGTTCCGCGGATTCTAATAATAAGCTCATTAATATTTTACAGACAGATGTTTCCTTTTTGGACATGGAACAGAAGGCTTTTTTATGTTTATAGCTGAAGATCTTGTTTATATGCGAAGAAACAGGTTCAGTATTGCTGCTAACAACAGTCTGAAAAACAAACTCTGTTTATTAATTTACTGTACTGCCAGACTATGTGCACATTCCATAAAGTTCAGGTGTTCTGAAGTGTATATCAGAAAAAAGAAAAATGAAAAAGTGAAAGAAAAAAAAAAAAGTAAGGAAGCCAAATAATAATAAACAAAACAAAATCTGTATATTTTTTCAGCCTTTAGTGTACAAAAATTCTTAGTTCTAAGCATAGGATTTGCAGCCAACAGGTAATGACCCCAAGCAGGGGCCCAAGAGAATTTCTGGGGGTCCTGATAGTGGGAAACTTCTTCCACTTTGAGTCATTATTACCTCACTGGCGTGCATAGTGGAGCAATAATGCAACACATGCCTATGACACAATAATCAAGTACATTAATAGGAGATCTCCTATGATTAATGGTCAAAATTGTGAGTGACTGTCTTTGTTATTAGGCTGAATCACATTGGTGAGGCTGCTTCCATGTGACAAAAGAAAGATTCAGATGTGTAAAATGTATCAAGATTGCCACATCGGGGGTGATAGAGTGCAGAAGGATATTTTAATAAATGATTAACAGTATGAAAAACCTAACATGTTTCAGATGTTCACACGCGCCCCCTTCATCAGGACTACAAAGCAAATATATAAACATTTAAAAGTTCATAAAAATCTGGAGATAATAAAAGACACGGAACAATTGACAACTCAAAATAGACTTCAAAAATAATTTTCTTAAGACAATTATTAAAAACAAAACCAAATTGATACTCATATACATAAAATAGGACATGTGTGCACAGAACTTCTATTCCCAAATAAAACACAAGAGGGGAAATGAAGGCTCATAAAACTTCCTAATGTATATAGCGGTCTTGAACTTCACCTTTAATAGAAAGCATGAGTAAAAACAAAGTTCAACCAGAAATAAATGCTCATACTTCTAGGATTTATGAATGTCCTATATACATATACTACTAACTGGTACTCATTATAGTCAGTAAAATAGAACAATCATGGCCATACAATTCGAGCAGTCAGTGGGATAAAACATAAATTTATAATAACCCCCCCCCCCCCCAAAATATCTAGGAAACTAGATGCTCATACCACTATAACATATAATACATAAAATGTGCATATGAATAATGCTGCAAATGTATTTCTAAAAAATGTTTTTACATCCTACTCCATCAAATTTCCCAATCACTGGGGATGAAAACAAACATTATTTGATCCACTAATGATTAGGAAAATAACCAACCTTTCTAAGAACCTCCTTTTCCTAAGAATTTGTGCTTGAAATTCTACATGTCTATGGCCAACATGGGACTAGAAAAGAGTAGAATGAGAATTGAGGGAAGGATCAGGATTAACTAATGGAAGGAGTTGAAGGAGTGTGGAATAACAAAAGAATAGAGCTCAAGAGGAGATGCAAGAAAAATAATTATTGAATGACAGGTGGGAGAGGATAAGAGAACGGGACCCAAGATCCAAGAGGAAGGAGCTTATTGATAACAAAAGTGGAACAGATTTGGGGAATGGAGAATGAAGTGAGGGAGGAATGCCATTCATTATGGAAAAAAATATTAATCAAAAATAATGAGTGGGGGGTGCTAAGAGAAAGAAAACAATTGGACGGAGAGGTACCATAAAATGAAGTATTACAAATCAAGCTGAAGTAAAGTGAAGTGACGGATGGGAAGGACTGAACTTGTGTAAGAACTAAGTAAGGGCCAGAAAGAAGGAATACAGTTAAGAGGAATGGACTGGAGGCGGTAAAAGGAAAAAGCATAATGAATGGGAAAGGATGATTTATAAAGTGGGAGGTGTAAAACAAGTGCCAGATGACTGGAAAGTCCAAGATAAGGGGAAGAGGATTTGATGAGGAGCAGGAAGGGTAAAAGTATGGCTTAGATGGATCGGGGGTTGTTGAAGGATACTGGTGTTATTCTCTGCAATGTACATTAATTCTTTTTTAAATATTTTACAGAAAAACAATAAAGTAATGATGTAGAAGTGGTGATGAGAAAGGATAAATCAAAATGAGGATATAGATAGACCATGGTAAAAATGTAATTAAAGTGAGATGGAATGGGAAGTGTGAAAGTTCTAGAAAAACACTGTTCATATTCCCTTGCTATAGTATTAGGAAATCTATAAAAGGTGTTAATCCAATTTACATGGCTAAGGGTGTGAATTGTCGTCAAATTGCCAGAGTAGAGATGTTAAAATTAAATTTTATATGGAAGACAGGTGGTGTCAAAGGCCCCTGACCCCAGTTTAGGGATGATTATCAAACTGAAACAGCTATCCCTAAAGCCTGGGACACACTAGCAGTTTTTTTTTTTTTTTCGTTCAACACAGCGAACTGAACGTAAAAACTGAAGAGCTTGGGAGGAGCCGCTGTACTAACTATCCAATGTTAGTACAGCAATCTCACAGCTGAGCTATTGTGTTCTGACAGGGGAATAGATTGGATGCCAATCCGCAGAACTTGTTTGGTCATGCCCCTTCAACAGAAGGCGGATGTTTGGCTGGCTTCTGTACATACGGGCCGAATGTCGGCCTGGTTTCTATTGAACCGGCCAATACTGCCTTATTTTCAGTGTGTATGTGGCTTAAGCAGAGGTAGAGGCCTCTGACACACTGTACGTTTCATGGTTATTGGATTAAGGTGACAGGTTAATTATGTGGCTGTAAATGCTGAGGTGTGGTCCTAACACTCATTAGAAGTGAATAAGCTTGGATAAGCTGCAAAACACTTTCAACATTGCAGAACAAGTCAACCTGAAATGTGACTACTACTAACTAAACTGCTGTGTGTTATGGCCTAGAGAGGTCTGCAGAGGGAATGTGGTGCATTGCATGGACACGGCATGTAATTTATTTTTTGATAGAAGGGCTGGTTAAACCACCATATGAATTGACTAGAGCATTGACTCCCTTAAAGGTACAATATCATTCCAAGGGTTCGCAAATGTTTCCATTTATGCTCTTGAATATTCAAATATAATTTTTCACTAAATATACTGTAGTGTTATAATGTCCTACTCTCATACATATTTAGATTTTGGCAACTATCCCATGCCTTTAGCAGTCAATTTTCTACATCTACAGTGTGCCTTTTGACATCTTTGCTTGAGGAGACGGTGTGTGCATCCAAACCTCTGTCGGTCCTATATAATCGCTTATGTTTAGTTACTCTCAGAGAGCTGTCGGTACTATAGAATAAATGATTGATGGATATTCCAGATCTCAATGGGGATGACTGGACAGACAATTAGGATTCTCAATTTAAACAACTAGATTCCCTTACAGACAGGCTTATCCAACTTAAAATTGTACACCATGCTTATTATACACCATATAGAGTGCATAAAATGGTTCCAAGTGTACCATCTGATTGTTGGAGATGCTCTCATCTTAGAGGTGACTTCTCCCATATTTTCGGTCCTGTCCATTGCTCAATACTAGGAGGAAGTGGTCCGAGTCATTCACAAAGTCTCAGGAAGAGACCTCCCCCTGCGAGTCTGTCTACTGGGCTTGGTTGAAGAGTTTGCCCCTACAGTGGCTGAACGTACCTTGCTGGAACTTCTCCTACTTTATGCTAGAAAATCCATAACGCTAGCCTGGAAAAAATGACCCCTCCCACAGTTTCAGCATGGATGAACTTGGTCAACACTGCCATACCTTTTTACAAGGATACCTATGATACCAGGATATGTGCACGGAAGTTTGAGAAAGTCTGGGATAAATGGCTAAAGGAGGACTCTATGGCATGCATGTCTGATGTACCTTCTGAAGGGGTTAGGACTTTTCTGTTCCTTCCAGCTACAGTATCTCACAAAAGTGAGTACACCCCCTCACATTTTTGTAAATATTTTATTATATCTTTTCATGTGACAACACTGAAGAAACGACACTTTGCTACAATGTAAAGTAGTGAGTGTACAGCTTGTATAACAGTGTAAATTTGCTGTCCCCTCAAAATAACTCAACACACAGCCATTAATGTCTAAACCACTGGCAACAGAAGTGAGTACTGCGAACAGATGAATGTCTCCTGGGGGGGACTGATGGTAAATATTCTTTATAGGAAACCTGCCAAAAGAGGGACATGAAGGCTGCTAAGACTGACCTTCCATACTAAAAATACAATTTTTTTTTGTTTGTCATGTTCTCCCTCTTGCTTCAATAACCTAAGCCACTGACCTGGTCACATGTGGTATGTATACAGATAAGAACCTTGGACATTTATTTGACTTTTCTGATATGCATATGTAGCACCCTCCTAGGTAGGTGCTAGTGAGAGAGTGTCGTTTTTGGCTCTGTCTGCCTATCAGGGGAGCAGCAGGCAAATCTATATTGGTTTCTGCCTGCCAGAGAGCAGGATCTGTGAGTTAGGTCTGCTCATAGTGCTCAGGGTGTGATTCATCTGGTCTAGGGAGTGTTTCATACTGGTCCAATAGGGAGGCATATTGAACAGTGGAGGAAATCTGACCAATGGGTACACCAGCTTTGATACAGCGCCAGTGATTGGCACAGACTGATTGTCTCTGTGCATTGTGGGGTGTGGTATAAAAGCCAGAAGCACATGTGCTGCAGTGTCTTTGGCTGGTGACCAGAGTCCCGGAGGGAGGGTGGCGGCTGCCTCCTCCTCTGTAGCAATGGCACGCAGTCACAGGCAGTCGGCCTGCGGACCAGAAGGAAGGAGCTGAGCCCAGAGGTTCATGAGAGCTGACTGAAGGGGTAGAGACCCTGGAGACCCTCGAAAAACAGTATTGTGAGTACAGGGGATCGTGTGTAGGGGCCTGACCGGGGGGGGACACCCCAGTGTAGGAATAATCAGAGGACCGTGGTCGGCAGGTAGAGTGAAAGAGGGTACTAGGTGTGTATCCCGAAGATAATTCATCCTAACAAGTCATCTGCATAGATGCTTAATCCTAAATTCATCTAAGTGACAAGGTAAATCAACAGCCTGGCTACATCTTCGGACAGGAGTCCTCATCTACTGTGAATAGTTCAAGTTGGAGTATCCCACTCTTCCCTTCTCCGATCCCTAATTCATTGACTGAGCCTGAGAGTAAAGAGTTACATTTTGCATGCTGCAGTTGCTAATGGTAACTCAAGGTGAATAATCCAGCAGTCCTCAAGGGGGCAGTGCTACACATACATGTACATGAAGTATTGAAGCTGGTGGATCAGCATAAAAGCTATGCAAGTAGTATATTTCATGAATCAGCAATGGCAGCCCTCATGTTTTTTAACCACTTCCCGCCCGCCCTATAGGCAAATGACAGCGGGAAGGTGGTTACATTATCCTGACCTGATGTCATTTGACAGGGGGGCGCGCAGAGCGGCGATCGGTGATGCGGCGTGTCACTCAGACACACTGCATCTCCGAACTCGGTAAAGAGCCTACTGACTTAGGCTCTTTACCATGTGACCAGCTGTGTCCAATCACAGCTGGTCACATAGTAAATAGGAAGTGCCGTTAATCGGCTTTCCTCTGTTCGTGCCTGAAAGGCACGAGTAGAGGAGAGCCGATCTGCGGCTCTCCTGACAGAGGGGGGGGGGGTCTGCACTGGTAATCAGAGCATTTATTACCAGTGCAGACCCTTGGGGGGGTGCCACTAGAACCACCAGGGATGCCCACCCATGACCCCAGGGATGCACCCATGACCCCAGGGTTGCCGACCATGGCCACCAGGGATGGCAATCAGGGCTCAGGGAGCCCGCCAGTGCCCTCCCCATCATTGCTGCCCGCCAGTGCCCTCCCCATCAGTGCTGCCCACCAATGCCCATCATTGCCATCTATCAGTGCTGCCCACCAGTGCCCATTAATGCCCACCAGTGCCGTCTATCAGTGCCCATCAGTGCCGCCCATCAGTGCCGCATATCAGTGCCCATCAGTGCCACCTATCAGTGCCCATGAGTGCCGCCTATCAGTGCCCATCAATGTCGCCTATTACTTCCCATCAGTGTCGCCTATTAGTGCCCACCAATGCTGCATATCAGTGCTACCTATCAGTGCCACATATCAGTGCCCATCAGTGCTGCATATCAGTGCTGCCTATCGGTGCCACATATTAGTGCTACCCCATCAGTGCCACCCCATCAGTGCCTCCTCATTAGTGCCTGTCAGTGCGGCCTCATCAGTGCAGGAAAAAACGTATCTATTTACAACATTTTACAACATAAACAATAACTTTTTTTTTTTTCAAACTTTTCTGTTTTTTTTATTTGTTTAGCAAAAAAGAAAAAACCTTGCGGTGATCAAATACCACCAAAAGAAAGCTCTATTTGTGGGAAAAAAATGACATAAATTTGGTTTAGGTACAGTGTTGCATGACCGCGCAATTGTCATTCAAAATGCAACAGCGCTAAAAGCTATAAATTGGCCTGGGCGGAAGGGGGAAAAGTGCCCGGTATTGAAGTGGTTAATGACTTGAGGATTTTAAACATAGAGGACACATCACAAGTTTCTTTGACATATCTCCTACATTTAGCTCCTCTACCAGTGCTGCTGTTTCCTGGCAATTCTTGCCAAAATGACAACAGAAAATTGCCAGGTATTTGGCCCCATTCACACCTGATACCCCCAACAAACCTAATCATATTCATTTCAATGGCCCCTGTTCACATCGAAATGTTTTGTCACCTGTAGCAAAATGTCTGTAGCTCAAAAAAGCACATGAGCTTCTTTTAGGCAGATTGAAGGCAGATTGGGCCTATAGAATTCAATGGCAATACCTGAAAAAATGCTCAACATGAGCATTTTAAAAGAATTTTATGAGAGTTTGGTTGCATGTTTTCTGGCAAGACTGCAGCTCTCCACCCCTAATCTCCCCTGTCCCCCCATCCCCAGTGCTTTCTATTGGCTAAAATAAAAACACCTGAAGCTTGAATACACATTAAAAGCTTGTAATATGTTTCTAAAATGCCCGTAAAGTGGTTTCAAAACTCTCAAAAAAAAAAAAATGCCTGAAAGTCGCTCTGTTCAGGCGTGAATATGGCCTTACATAGCAGGAAAATCTTTGAAAATGCAGCTGCTCCTGTGTAAAATTACATTTACAGATAACCTGCAAGTGTCATTGAGTAATACTGTGTATTTATGAATTGTTACATTGTGTTTACAATTCCATTTACTGTATATATAGATCAAGGGTGTGACCCTTGATCTCCATATGACATCGTTTAACTCTAATTAGTCCTATTTAACTCCTTTCTACCCTTCTTCCCTTAGCAAATATTTTCCTGTTGATTTTTTTTTTTTTTTACTATTAACCACTTCCTGTCTCTTGTAGGTATACATACATCCTTGGATGGGAAGGGGGTATATTTTGGTCATCGCTGTGACTACAGCAAAGATCAAGAAATCATTTTTTATTGCCAGCGATTTCTTGCAAAGTGAAAGTGATCGGAGCAGCTACACAGCCTCTGGACCAGTTGTGCTTTCTTCAAAGGCCCCAACTTTGGCGGTCCAATGTTTTTTTCATCATTTACTGACCAGTGTGACAAATTGGGGATTGTTCTAGCAAGTTAGGACTCTGTTTATATAATTTCGCTAGGTAAATGCAGTTCAGTTCTGTTAATTGCTGTTGGTAAGAATACTGCAGGTGTTTTTTCGTTTTTTTTTAACCTGACCTCTCACAGTAACAACATTGTCCTATTGATTGTTTGCATAAGTACACTTGCTAATCCTCTTTTCTTTTAGGTTATGCTTGGCCTAATAACTTCTTCAAAATATCTCAATGTGTGTTGGTAACTGCTGGGTATCAACTTCAGTTGTGCAGAGAAGTCATAAAATAATTCACTGGCTCCTCTGGAGATAGTGCTACAATAATATTTCTAATCCATTCTGTTAATCAAAGCATGTACCTGAACTCTCATTGAAATGTACAGTATTGATAGTGTGTGAAATCCATAATAATAGTAATAATATAGACAGTAGATACATCATTAGGATAACAAATATAACTGAAAAAAAAAACCCCTGCAAATTACTTTTCACAAATCCTTATGAGTCATAAAGTCTCCCACAGTTCAGATAAAAACTGTTGAAGGATGACTACTATGTGACAAAAGACATCGCTATGGTTATTTTCAGAACAATATGTATTCAAATACTGCAAATATAGCACATTGAAATGAAGCATAAACACATGTATACCTGCTGAGATACTTTCAATATTTCCCAAAAGGTAGCTACTATAGCTAAGAGCATAAACATTCTGAAATAAATGTATTTCGCCTGCTGAGCTGTAAGCTGCATCCTTCGCTCTTGCTAAGGAACAGGCAAACCTGAAATGTGACATTTTCTATTTTTAGGGAGATCACTGATCTCTAAGACTGCATCCAACATATTGTGGACATAACCAATAGAACTACAGCAAGATATTTTTTTAGAAGTGTCACTCTACCTTTGAGTAGGTTTTCACTAGTAAATAAAGTATAAGTATAATAAAGTACTCAGCAATATATAGTTTTCTGCCCCTTTTCTGTAGGTTTTCAGCCAACAGTTCTACTTCTCAAATAAATCCCAAATCATTATGTTCGGCTCTTTTCTGAATGTCATTTCTTGCTATTGGCATCAGCCCTACATTTTACTAACATATTCCTAAATGAGCAGTAAAGTGCTTGTGTGCTTTTCATGTGTAAGCATCCATTGTTTAAATAAAAAAAAATATAAAAAATAAATAATAATAAAATAACTAAATAGCAAACACTTAGGCCCCGTTCACATAGGGGCGATCCGACTCGGGAGGGCGACCTCCGAGGTCGCGGTGCAAGCAGCGTGCCGCGACCTCGGATCGGCCGCCACGGACTTCATAACATTGAAGTCTATGGCGGTCGCCTCCGGGTCGCCCCAAAGAAGCTCCGGACCCTTTTTCTAAGTCGGAGCGACTTGTGTCGCTCCTATTAGAACGGGTCCGCAGCTTCCCTATGGAAGGCCACCTACGGCGACCTGTGAGGCGACCAGGTCGCTTCACAGGTCGCCTTAGTGTGAACGGGGACTTATCTGCTCTGTGCAGCGGTTTTGCACAGAGCAGCCCCGATCCTTCTCTTCTCGGGTTCCCCGCCGGCGCTCCTGGCCCCTCCCTCCTGTCGAGTGCCCCCAGAGCAAGCATTTTGCAATGGGGGCATGCTCCTGAGCTGATGCTCTGGCTGTCCATTCAGACATGGAGTTGTGTCTCAGCCCGGCCCCTCTCTCTTCTCCTTGGCTGTCTGGCTGTGATTAGCAGCAGCCAATAGCTCCTGCTGCAGTCTCAGCCAATAAGGAGGGAGATGCCCTTGGAGAGCCAAGACTTTCGTGCACATCGCTGGATCAAGAGGCAGCTCAGGTAAGTATAGGGGGGGGGGCTTGAGGGACTGTGGCACACAGAAGGTTATTTATCTTCATGCATACAATGCATGAAGGTAAAAAATGTTCAACCTTTAGAACCACTTAAAGCAGAACAGCGGTAGAAAACCATAAAAAAAAATCAAAAAAATTGTTCCTGCAGGATAATACCATAATGTGCTAGTGTGCATCGCATACTAGCACATTATGAAAGACTTACCTTAGAATGAAGCCCTCCAGCAGTGCACTGTCACTGTTGTCAGGGCTTCCATCTTCACCCGATTTTCCTTTCTGGGTTAGTGGGCTTCTGCTGCCTGAATGGCCAAGCTGTGCATGACGTCACCATGCGTTCGCGAGTCATGACCTTCGCATGGCTCACTTCATGTCGTCCATTGAGAGTGCAGTGCCCATGCACCAGTGACATCACCAGCTGCTACTATTGTAATTATCTCCAGTTCTTAAAAAGGATATCGGGGAACTGGAGAAAGTGCAGAGAAGGGCAACCAAACTGATAAGAGGCATGGAGAAGCTCAGCTATGAGAAAAGATTAAAGGAACTGAATGAATTCTCTCTTGAGAAGAGGAGATTAAGGGGGGGGGGATATAATCAACATGTATAAATACATAAGAGGTCCATATAGTGAACTTGGTGTTGAGTTCACTTTAAGGTCAATACAGAGGACAAGGGGGCACTCTTTATGTCTAGAGGAAAACAGATTTTGTCTCCAAATACGGAAAGGTTTCTTCACCGTAAGAGCTGTGAAAATATGGAATAGACTCCCTCCAGAGGTGGGTCTGGCTAGCTCACTAGATTGCTTTAAACATGGCCTGGGTTCTTTCCTGGGTGTACATAATATAAATGGGTACTAATATTTATAGGTATAGTTGGGAATATCCGATTGCCTCTCAGGGGATGAGGAAGGCATTTTTTCCCCAGCTGCAGCAAATTGGATCATGCTTTGCTGGGGTTTTTCGCCTTCCTCTGGATCAACTGCGGGTATAGGATTGTGTATATGGGATTGTATGGTTGGGTTTTCTTTACTGTTTTTTTTCTTTGTTTTTTTATTGGTTGAGCCAGATGGACTTGTGTCTTTTTTCAACCTGACTAACTATGTACCTATGTAACTATATCTCCTAAACAGTACACATTTAGGCGATATTTACTCTAGCTAAAAGGTAAGCCATATAATAGGTTTACCAGTAGGTAGAAGTAAACAAGGTGGGCTTTACTACCACTTTAACCCATAAGTGCTACCTTTTCTCCTTTTTTTCCTTCCTGCTGCCTCTTACATGGGAATACGTTTCACTATGGCATATATAGTGCCTACATACTAGAAATGAACAGCATTGATGCACATGTGCATAGAATTTCTGATTGGGTTTAAATACCTGGCAGAGATTGTCTGCACATCTGCGCATGCACGATGGATCTCTGAAGATGGTTGCACAGAAAAGGGGCAGGGGGAAGTGGTGAAAATGCTGGGGTGGTGAAAGTGCACTTTAAACATTTCTTTTAGTTTTGGATACCAGGATTGGAACCCATTTTTTTCTTTTTGCTGTTGGTGTTCCAATTGGAAACATTTCCTATTCCAGTGACACCAGTATAAGAACTGCAAGGAACAGGTTTTACTAGAAAAGTACAAATACAGCACTAAAATACAGGCAAAGGTTCTAACATTTTCCCTACTTTATAAGGAAGTGTTTTTGTTGCTTTCTTTATTTAAGAGATTTTCCACCACTTACAGCTGGTCCCCATGACATGGAATGGAAGGAAACCTCTTCACGGAAGACAACAATAGAAACCTGAAAGAGGTTTCTTCCCAAACCTAGTCAAAACTATAGATTTTAAAGCAGGCATGTCCAACCTGCGGCCCGGGGGCTGCATGCGGCCCAGAACCACAGGCAATTCGGCCCACTGCCCCCTGACAATGTTTAATTTTTTTTTGCTGGGGAGGAAAGAAGTCGAGTCGGGGGCAGGCCACAGCAGCTTCCAACTAACTGTAGGCGGAGGCTGCCTTGCAGGGGGGGGGGGGGGACGAGCGTGGCCCGGATTACAAACAGAGCGGGGATCTCCTGCTTACCTGGCGGCCGCTGTCATATGAAGCCCCGCCTCCTGGATCAGCTCCAATGATAGACAGCACATTGGTAACATCTATCATAGGAGCTGGTCCAGGAGACAGGACTTCGTATGACAGCGGTCGCCGGATAAGCGGCAGTTCCCCACTCTGTGTAATCCAGCGGCTCTCCTCTCTCTTCATTGCAGACTGCATTGGATGGGCACGCACTGGTGAGGCTGCATTGGATGGGCTTGCATTGGTGAGGCTGCATTGGATGGGTACTGATCAGGCTGCATTGGATGGGCATGCACTGGTGAAGCTGCATTGGGTGGGCACTGTTTAGGCTGCAATGGATGGGCGCTGTTTAGGCTGCAATGGATGGGCACTGTTTAGGCTGCAATGGATGGGCACACACTAGGCTGTAAGTGCCGTGCAATCTCCCCGCTGCTGCGGAAGACTTAAGATGTCTGCGGTCAGTGAGAGAGCCGCTGCTTCCTGTATAGTTCTAGCTCTGTCACAGGCAGAGTGATATGAAATCCATACAGGAAGCAGCAGCTCTGCTCTCTACTGCAGCTGCTGCTGCTTCCTCCAGCAGTATCCGCATGACCAGCATTACCTGTCAGCAGTTCCCGCCAGCAGTAACCACACCAGCAGTACACGCCAGCAGTCTACAAAATAAGTAGAAAAGGTATGTGCATTAGCGTGTGTAAATTGTTGCAATATGTTTTTTAATAACTAGTTGTGTTTTGTCATAATATGTCATGTCCTTGATCATACATGTATGAATAAGGACATGACATTTTCTGGCTGCCTAAGTCATATGTGCTAGGGGTGCAACTAGCCCCCAACACATAACTGTAAATATCCTGGCATGTGCAGTGTTTCTGACTCTGACCACCATCTCCACTTCAAATCACTTGAAGTGGTCATGGTGGTTAGAGTGTTCCTTTAATACCTCCCAGAAGTAAACCTGGGGGGCGGGGCCCGGCGGCGCAGGAAGGGCACGGCAGCATTTTATTACTTATATACCTTAACTATAGTATATATTTTATATGCGGCCCGAGAAAATTTCTCTACACTCAATGTGACCCAGAGAAGCCAAAAGGTTGGACACCGATGTTTTAAAGCATGTTCACCAAAACTGAAATACAAATATATGGTGACTACTAGCATACAAACATGCAACCTGCTCTCATATCTCTGGAGGTTTAGCATCAACATTTCTCAGCTGCACTGAATTGCGGGAAAATTAGTGATTACACTACTTTTGAAAATGCACTGCGCCAAATCACATGGTACTTCAGTATCATGCAATGAGGTGCCCGCAAGAGAAATGCATTTGGGGTGCTGTTATCAATACAATGGAACCCGCATTCAGATCGCAAGGGTAGTGTGTTTAAACGTGGTGCGGAACACAGAAATGGAACATGTGTTTCCCATACCGCATTCGGATGACAACTGGTCCTTTATTATACGAGAACGTTTTTGACGAACTGATAGGCTTTTAGCAAGTCAGAAAAATTGCTCTGATCCATTAGGGATCCAGATGTGAGAGCTGAAGTGGTCAATATGGGAGGCAGGTAGAATCACATTTTGAGTTAGGATTTAGGATTCTTCACCTATATTACTACACTAAAACATTGTGTCTTTAATGCCCAGCTCTGGGATTAGAGCCTTCCCTCCCATTTATCCCTATCACCCCCAATTATGCACCCCTTTACCCTTTAAGGAGGTCCGCTTCATCCTATGGCAGTGGATGGATCCTAAAAGTTGCACTATGTAATTGTTTTATTAACAGCATCATTTTATTGCAGCATCGTTTTATTAACCCAGGGTGGGGGGGGGGGGCACCTCCTTCATGCCCTCAGTAAAAATGAAGAGAGCTGAATGACACTGGACATCATTCAACCAGTAAAAGGAGCAGGGCAAGATTGATGACAGGGTAAGTATACAAGAGAGGAGGTAAGTACAGTATAGCAATCAGAGGATTTTTTTTCTTTCTTTCTTTTTAAAGAGCTGCTGATGGATCTAATAGTTTATTAAAATTAAAAAAAAAAAAAAAAACAGCAAAAGAAATCAATTTAAAGATTGTACCGAGATAATAGCTGAACATCTGTGGACAAAGCCGTTAAATCAACAGTACAGTATTAACATAGGTAATAGAAATGACTATCCTTGACAACTACGATTCCTTCACAAATGTGAGCTATTAAAGTTCTTGCCATGTGTCATACTTTAATAAACTACACTACAAATGCGTTGCATGCATAAAAAGCTGTTGTGGAATTTCTATAAGCCCAGGTAATATAATGTGGCACTTACAGCCGATATTTACACTGGATGTGGGGCATTGTAACCCCCTGAAGGGAACATTAATTGTTTCAGACCCCATTTCCATCAGCAGCAGCTGATGTTTTTATTGTGATTGCCACTGTTAGGAACAAGAATAGCCTCATGCCAGGTAACGTAACAAATTACAAGTGAAAGCTTTTAAGACAATTTGGGTCTCTTTGTCAGGAATGTTCTCCGGATGAAAAGCTGTATGTTGTGGTGAATGCTCGCAATTTAAATCTGCCCACGTAGTAATAACAGTATTACTTTTACCGTCCATGTATTCATTACTCAGGTAACCAGGGGACTTGCTCAGAAAGCGTACACTTTCACTTTTGACACAGAGTTCTTGACAGGTCAGTGAACAGAGAAGAGTAAATTAAATTAACAATGATTAAGAGTTAGGAGTGTGTGACTTTTAGATTTAATTTTTCATAGTGCAAAATAATGCATTTAAACTGACAATAGAAAGACAAATGGCACTTTAGTGATTACATCAGAAAAGAAAAAAGAAATTCAAAGTGTGTGGCATTCTGTTTTAAGAATTTCACCTTCAGCATGACATTTTTGGAATAGACAAGATCTTACTTCAGGATTACAATAAAATATGGAAGGATTTTTTTCCTTACTGTCTACCCTCTACAATCAATTATAACCCCCCTCCCCCACAACACCGCCCATTTCCATGATAGGTCTCTCCCTGGAATCTAAATTTTTCCCTATCCCTTCTTAAAAATCTTCCCTTATTTTGTCCAAAAATTGAAAAGTTTGTTTCCATCAAACCTTCCTTTTTTTACACCCCCTTATTGGACAGTTGCACGCAGATCAGATCACAACTTAGCTCAATATATTTCTCTGTAAATTTAAAAGAACTCTCAAACAGGCATCTTAGCAAACGCAATATACTGGGATATAGGAAATGGTATTGACATAAACATAAACACACCTACACAGGTTGAACTAGATGGACTGGTGTCTTTATTCAACCTTGGCAACTATGACTATGAATAAACTTGCATATATTGCCGTTTACAATGCCAATTGCTAAGTCCATTGACATACTATGTTACTGCCAAATTTATTTGTAATGATGGAACTGTTAAATTAGGAATAAAAAAGGGAAAAGGTTTATTGCATAATGTATTAAGGCCATTTCACAAACTTTCTAATTTGTTGTATGCAAAATAATGATGCCCAGGTTATGGCAGTCAATGCTTCCATATTCCAGCTACACTATGTTATGTACTAATATATAACGGAAGAAGACACAATGGAGACCAGAGAAATAGGAGAAGTGGTTGGAGTCGAAAGGTGAATATGGAATATAAGTAATAAATATAAAGAGTAGATAAGAATGTAACAATTAAAAAGCAAATATCTAACACCATGCTCTAATCCCTTTAATACATGGTCTCATACGAACTCACGCTACTGCCAAGGTAATTTAACCTTTTTTCTTTTTTTTTTTCCTACACTGTGACTCTGTGGGATTTTGCTTGTCTGCTACTAATGCTGCAGTCGTTTGACCTACCTTTTTAATCTCTATACAATGCCTGACTTTTTAGTTAGTGTTATTGCTGTTCACTTGAATCTAGATGTTTTAAAAATAAGATTTTTCTTTTCAAAAACTTTTCTATTTATATTTTTTTCATAAACTTCCTGATTTCCAATTGGACAAATGGAAGTTACCCACTTCTTCCTCGACACATCTATGATTCAGTAACGCCTCAATTCTATATATACATCTTTATCGATTTATGCAGCACTCTATGCAGACACAAACCCCACAGAATAGCACAGTGTTTAACCCCTTGCTCTATTATTATTAGAGCAAGTGAAACCAAACCCCCTTTTTCTTTTTTGCTCCTTGGTAAAAAACTTTTCCTCTCTTTTTTGCCTAGCAGATCTCCCAGTGTTTGTGGGTTCCAGTTGTCCCCACTCAGCTTTCAGCTGACGGGCACACATGAGCAGGAACGTGCTTATATGATACGTCTTCATTCAATCCTTCCATTTTCCTTAATAAGGCACCCCAATGCAGGGATGAGAGCAATCCAGCTTCTTGTTTTTAATGTTATGGGCATAACACTTTTTTGGGCTGCCGTGTTGGTCACCATTCATTGGTGGTTTGCAGGGTCTCGGTCGAATGCGGCGACGTGCCTGGAGGCGGCTTGCCTGGGTTCCTTGGCCGGTCTTGGCAACCTGGCCTACCGGGGCGCAGGTGCGTACCCCTCTCTTCCGCTTCCCACTAGACACACTCTGCGGATTTGGAAGGTGCCCAGGGCACGGTTGCTCCAGCCTAACACCTGGTCTCCCTACCAGCCCCTCTGGGGCAACCCGTCGCTCCCTCACCTGCAGATGCTTCCTGACCCGCAGGTGTGGGCCAGGTGTGGCATCCAGCGCCTGAAGGACATTATGCCCCTCGACACACTTCGTACGCTCCCAGACTTTAGATGGTCCTTTGCCCTACCCCGCTGGATAGGTTTCTGTTATCTACAGTTGCGCCATGCGATTAATGCTTAGTTCCCGGTCACACCTGTCCTGCAGACTGACTGTCTTGAGGATGTGCTGGCACAGGCTGAACTTCCTAAACCTCTCTCTGCCCTCTACGCTACCCTGTTGGCTACAGACTCCCCTGCATTGGAGCGTCTTTGGCAGAGGTGGTCTTCAGACATACCTGACTTGGATAGGGAGGAATGGGAGGACTGCTTGGGGAATGGCTCCAGACTGGTAATCGCTGCTAGGGACAAACTCATTCAGACTAAGTTCCTCCATAGCATTTTGTTTCACTCCACAGAGACTGCACAGAATGTACCCTGCAAGATCGGCAAAGTGCCCTGAATGTCTTACTGCAGAGGGTTCTTACTTTCACATGTTTTGGACATGCCCACAGGTGGCGGAGTTCTGGGAAGCGGTGTTTGACATCCTGAACACCCGTCTCCATCTCTCGGTCACACACACCCCAGAGCTGGCACTCTTGGGCATTGCCGATAAGGTCAGGTGCTCTAAGTATTCTCATTTGCTGATTTATCTGCTGCTATACTATGCTAAGAAGGAGATCGTCCTTCGCTGGGTTCCCCCCCCCCACGTCGGCTACGTGGGAGGCCCTGGTTAACAGGCTCTCCTGATGTATAAACTCACTTACAGCAATAGGAATTGCCTCCAAAAGTATGAGAAAATTTGGCAACCCTGGTTGGATGGTTCGAATTAATTCCTGATCTGCATATTTATGTTTGACTGCACTGATTGTATTATCTGTGCGCTATACTTTTCTTGACTGTATACTCTTTGTTGGTGATTATGCTGTATTCCCCATATGTGATTGTGCTTCTGTTTCCAGAACACCTATTTCCCCCCTGTTGTGTGATGCTGTTCACTGGCTACACCTATGTTGTATACTGTTATTTACCCCTGTTTTTTTCAATAAAGAGCAACATTGTTTGTAAAAAAAAAAAATACAGTTGATACTGGAAGCAGTCATAGATAACACTTGGCTAGTACTCAAGGTAAGACAAGTAATACATAACAGATCGATAGAGAAGAAAAAAAAATAGAAATTAAAATTGCGCTTACATGGTTAAAAACATTTGCTTTACAATAAAAATGGAATGATATAGAGGACAGTAGCTCCAAATAGCTTTCAAGAATGCAGCTGTTTGCGTGCATTACACAGACCATATGTGACCAGGAACCAGAAATTACATCAACATGTTTCGCCCCTCCTACAGGACATCTTCAAAGTCGCCCCGTGGGAGGAGCGAACCATGTAAGTGCAATTTTTAACTCCAATCTTAATAAACAAGTTACTACACTATGAGAGTTTTCTCTCCCCATTGACTTCTATGTTGCAAGTGGCACTGCCATCCATTCATAGCCACATATCCCATACCACTAATTCATCGGGTATTTGGAAGAAGATTGAAGATCAGTAAAAAGATACTCCTTACCAGAGAAAGTGTGTTAGACTCCTATGCTTATTAGCAGAGGGACCATCTTATCTGGTAAGTGCAGATAAAGGAGGGGTATAGGGCACCCAACACTTTGTGATGTTTGAGCACAAAGGCTCTTTATAATTTATGAGCACGGAGCATCTTATAAAGGAAGATTCACTTTAAAAGTGGAAAAAATGCACTGTTTACACTATATTTGTACACTGAAGGATTTTTACAATTACACTATTGTTGTGTCTGGTCTGTGATGCACTGTATTATAATATGCAGTTGGTTTATTAAGTGGTCTACACTTGAGCAGCAGCACCAGTTGTTAGTAGTGTTGAGCGAACACGGACTGTATTATTCGTGTTCGTACCGAATAATTGGATTTTTTGTACCCGAACACGGACACGGACACTTTACTGTATGTTCGGGTAAAAATCCGTGTTCGGTCGTTTTATTTCCGGGTTTTGCATGCTTTGGCGCTCTTTTCATGGCGGGCTTTCAACAGCCAATCAACAATCGTTTAACTGGTGTGCCTTAAGCCATCCCAGCCATGCCTGCAAATGTCTCAGTAGCTGTGATTGGCCGTCTGAAGCATGTGACCAAGTCTTTATAAGTTCGAGGCAGCCGCAGCGGCGTCATTATGCTGCTTAGATTCAGGGACAGAGCACACATCAACGTGCTGGCTGCTGATTAGGGAAAGATAGGCAGGAAAAAACCATTTGTGTCCGGATAGAATTGAGGGACAGGTCGGAGTGTTTAGGCAGGGCGAGTTGTAGGCATTTTAGGGATAGAGTCTGCTGAATTATATAGGGTCAGTGTCTTCTACAAACTACAATCGATATTGCTGTGTGGGGGGTGGGGTCTGCACTCAATCCTGATCTACGATCTCTTCTCAATCCTGTTAGGGACAGAGTCTGCTGAATTTTAGGGAAACTGTGTTCTACAAACTACAATCGATATTGCTGTGTGGTGTGGGATTGGAGATAGGCAGGTGTCAGTGATCCACATCCATTTTTCTGTGTGTGAGCTGCAGTGAACACAATCTTTTTGGGCTGCAGTGAACACAATCTTTTTGGGCTGCAGTGAACACAATCTTTTTGGGCTGCAGTGAACACAATCTTTTTGGGCTGCAGTGAACACAATCTTTTTGGGCTGCAGTGAACACAATCTTTTTGGGGTGCAGTGAACAAAATCTTTTTGGGGTGCAGTGAACACAATCCTTTTTGGTGTGCAGTGAACACAATCTTTGTGGGGTGCAGTGAACAAAATCCTTTGTGGGGTGCAGTGAACACAATCTTTTTGGGGTGCAGTGAACAAAATCCTTTTTGGGGTGCAGTGAACAACATCCTTTTTGGGGTGCAGTGAACACAATCTTTTTGGGGTGCAGTGAACAAAATCCTTTGTGGGGTGCAGTGAACACAATCTTTTTGGGGTGCAGTGAACACAATCTTTTTGGGGTGGAGTGAACAACATCCTTTTTGGGGTGCAGTGAACAAAATCCTTTTTGGGGTGCAGTGAACAAAATCATTTTTGGGGTGCAGTGAACACAATCTTTTTGGGGTGCAGTGAACACAATCTTTGTGGGGTGCAGTGAACACAATCTTTTTGGGGTGGAGTGAACAACATCCTTTTTGGGGTGCAGTGAACAACATCCTTTTTGGGGTGCAGTGAACACAATCTTTTTGGGGTGCAGTGAACACAATCTTTGTGGGGTACAGTGAACAGAATCTTTGTGGGGTGCAGTGAACACAATCTTTGGGGGGTACAGTGAACACAATCTTTGTGAGGTGCAGTGAACACAATCTTTGTGGGGTGCAGTGAACACAATCATTGTGGGGTGCAGTGAACTCAATCTTTGTGGGGTACAGTGAACACAATCTCATACTGAAGGTTTGAGGGTGCTGCCTGTTCCATACTCCCCCTACTCCTCATCTAGCCTTTTAGGGGTACAAACAATAGTAATTGGGGCCTAGTGTGGTTGTGTACGTGTGATATACATACACTTTTTTGGGATCATATTTTCTATTCCGCTATTTAATCAAAAACCTTTGGGGATCAGTTAAATTGGGGGATAGTCTGTGTTGGTACGTGTGAGAGAGATCCACCTTTCCAAGTTGTTGGGGTTCATCTCATACTTCTGAAGGTTTGAGGGTGCTGCCTGTTCCATACTCCCCCTACTCCTAGCCTTTTAGGGGTACAAACAATAGTAATTGGGGCCTAGTGTGGTTGTGTACGTGTGATATACATACACTTTTTTGGGATCATATTTTCTATTCCGCTATTTAATCAAAAACCTTTGGGGATCAGTTAAATTGGGGGATAGTCTGTGTTGGTACGTGTGAGAGAGATCCACCTTTCCAAGTTGTTGGGGTTCATCTCATACTTCTGAAGGTTTGAGGGTGCTGCCTGTTCCATACTCCCCCTACTCCTAGCCTTTTAGGGGTACAAACAATAGTAATTGGGGCCTAGTGTGGTTGTGTACGTGTGATATACATACACTTTTTTGGGATCATATTTTCTATTCCGCTATTTAATCAAAAACCTCTGGGGATCAGTTAAATTGGGGGATAGTCTGTGTTGGTACGTGTGAGAGAGATCCACCTTTCCAAGTTGTTGGGGTTCATCTCATACTTCTGAAGGTTTGAGGGTGCTGCCTGTTCCATACTCCCCCTACTCCTAGCCTTTTAGGGGTACAAACAATAGTAATTGGGGCCTAGTGTGGTTGTGTACGTGTGATATACATACACTTTTTTGGGATCATATTTTCTATTCCGCTATTTAATCAAAAACCTCTGGGGATCAGTTAAATTGGGGGATAGTCTGTGTTGGTACGTGTGAGAGAGATCCACCTTTCCAAGTTGTTGGGGTTCATCTCATACTTCTGAAGGTTTGAGGGTGCTGCCTGTTCCATACTCCCCCTACTCCTAGCCTTTTAGGGGTACAAACAATAGTAATTGGGGCCTAGTGTGGTTGTGTACGTGTGATATACATACACTTTTTTGGGATCATATTTTCTATTCCGCTATTTAATCAAAAACCTCTGGGGATCAGTTAAATTGGGGGATAGTCTGTGTTGGTACGTGTGAGAGAGATCCACCTTTCCAAGTTGTTGGGGTTCATCTCATACTTCTGAAGGTTTGAGGGTGCTGCCTGTTCCATACTCCCCCTACTCCTAGCCTTTTAGGGGTACAAACAATAGTAATTGGGGCCTAGTGTGGTTGTGTACGTGCGAGATACATACACTTTTTTTGATCATATTTCCTATTCCGCTATTCAATAAAAACCTTTGAGGATCAATTGAATTGCGGGATAGTCTGTGTCGGTACGTGTGAGAGAGATCCACCTTTCCAAGTTGTTGGGGTTCATCTCATACTTCTGAAGGTTTGAGGGTGCTGCCTGTTCCATACCCCCCCTACTCCTCATCTAGCCTTTTAGGGGTACAAACAATAGTAATTGGGGCCTAGTGTGGTTGTGTACGTGCGAGATACATACACTTTTTTTGATCATATTTCCTATTCCGCTATTCAATAAAAACCTTTGAGGATCAATTGAATTGCGGGATAGTCTGTGTCGGTACGTGTGAGAGAGATCCACCTTTCCAAGTTGTTGGGGTTCATCTCATACTTCTGAAGGTTTGAGGGTGCTGCCTGTTCCATACCCCCCCTACTCCTCATCTAGCCTTTTAGGGGTACAAACAATAGTAATTGGGGCCTAGTGTGGTTGTGTACGTGCGAGATACATACACTTTTTTTGATCATATTTCCTATTCCGCTATTCAATAAAAACCTTTGAGGATCAATTGAATTGCGGGATAGTCTGTGTCGGTACGTGTGAGAGAGATCCACCTTTCCAAGTTGTTGGGGTTCATCTCATACTTCTGAAGGTTTGAGGGTGCTGCCTGTTCCATACCCCCCCTACTCCTCATCTAGCCTTTTAGGGGTACAAACAATAGTAATTGGGGCCTAGTGTGGTTGTGTACGTGCGAGATACATACACTTTTTTTGATCATATTTCCTATTCCGCTATTCAATAAAAACCTTTGAGGATCAATTGAATTGCGGGATAGTCTGTGTCGGTACGTGTGAGAGAGATCCACCTTTCCAAGTTGTTGGGGTTCATCTCATACTTCTGAAGGTTTGAGGGTGCTGCCTGTTCCATACCCCCCCTACTCCTCATCTAGCCTTTTAGGGGTACAAACAATAGTAATTGGGGCCTAGTGTGGTTGTGTACGTGCGAGATACATACACTTTTTTTGATCATATTTCCTATTCCGCTATTCAATAAAAACCTTTGAGGATCAATTGAATTGCGGGATAGTCTGTGTCGGTACGTGTGAGAGAGATCCACCTTTCCAAGTTGTTGGGGTTCATCTCATACTTCTGAAGGTTTGAGGGTGCTGCCTGTTCCATACCCCCCCTACTCCTCATCTAGCCTTTTAGGGGTACAAACAATAGTAATTGGGGCCTAGTGTGGTTGTGTACGTGCGAGATACATACACTTTTTTTGATCATATTTCCTATTCCGCTATTCAATAAAAACCTTTGAGGATCAATTGAATTGCGGGATAGTCTGTGTCGGTACGTGTGAGAGAGATCCACCTTTCCAAGTTGTTGGGGTTCATCTCATACTTCTGAAGGTTTGAGGGTGCTGCCTGTTCCATACCCCCCCTACTCCTCATCTAGCCTTTTAGGGGTACAAACAATAGTAATTGGGGCCTAGTGTGGTTGTGTACGTGCGAGATACATACACTTTTTTTGATCATATTTCCTATTCCGCTATTCAATAAAAACCTTTGAGGATCAATTGAATTGCGGGATAGTCTGTGTCGGTACGTGTGAGAGAGATCCACCTTTCCAAGTTGTTGGGGTTCATCTCATACTTCTGAAGGTTTGAGGGTGCTGCCTGTTCCATACCCCCCCTACTCCTCATCTAGCCTTTTAGGGGTACAAACAATAGTAATTGGGGCCTAGTGTGGTTGTGTACGTGCGAGATACATACACTTTTTTTGATCATATTTCCTATTCCGCTATTCAATAAAAACCTTTGAGGATCAATTGAATTGCGGGATAGTCTGTGTCGGTACGTGTGAGAGAGATCCACCTTTCCAAGTTGTTGGGGTTCATCTCATACTTCTGAAGGTTTGAGGGTGCTGCCTGTTCCATACTCCCCCTACTCCTCATCTAGCCTTTTAGGGGTACAAACAATAGTAATTGGGGCCTAGTGTGGTTGTGTACGTGTGATATACATACACTTTTTTTGGATCATATTTTCTATTCCGCTATTTAATTTAACTGGGCCTCCATGCGAGACCTGTGTGCCTTGTTGCGCTGTTTTGAGTACTCCACCAACATGGCCAGTGGCAATGACGCCGTTCTCAGCTTAACTATCCCACTTCTATGCCTCCTTGAAAAAACAATTCGGGCGATGATGGAAGAGGATGTGGCACAGGATGAGGAGGAGGAGGAGGATGAAGAGGTAACATTTCCAAGGCTTTCAGGGCAGTCATTCGCAAGGGGCTCCGAGGGTGGGTTCCTGCACACGCAAACGCCAGGGACGCAATTGTCCAGCAGGGGCACAGTTCTGGAGGATGAGGAGGATGAGGAGGAGGAGGAGCTGGAGGAGGAGATGGAACCATGTTCACAGCAGGGTGGCACCCAGGCCAGCTCATGGCCATCACTGGTGCGTGGCTGGGGGGATACAGAGGACACGGACCATACACCTCCCACAGAGGACAGCCTTTCGTTGCCTCTGGGCAGCCTGGCACACATGAGCGATTACATGCTGCAGTGTCTCCACAACGACCGCCGAGTTGCCCACATTCTAACTTGTGCTGATTACTGGGTGGCCACGCTGCTGGATCCCCGTTACAAGGACAACGTACCGTCCTTAATTCACTCACTGGAGCGCGATCGCAAGATGCGCGAGTACAAGCGCACGCTGGTAGACGCCATGCTGCTGGCATTCCCATCTGACAGCGGGGCCACAGTGGAAGCACAAGGCAGAGGAGGAGGAGGAGGAGGTCGCCAACGCAACCAGGGCACCGCCAGCACCTCAGAAGGCAGGGTTAGCATGGCCGAAATGTGGAAAAGCTTTGTCAGCACGCCACAACAAACAGCAGCACCAGCAGCTCAGATGGAACGTCTTAGCAGGAGGCAGCATTTTACCAACATGGTGGAGCAGTATGTGTGCACACGCCTACATGTAGTGAATGACGGGTCTGCCCCCTTCAACTTCTGGGTCTCCAAATTGGGCACATGGCCTGAGCTTGCCCTTTACGCCTTGGAGGTGCTGGCGTGCCCTGCAGCCAGTGTATTATCTGAACGGGTATTTAGCACGGCTGGGGGCGTTATAACAGACAAGCGCAGCCGCCTGTCCAGAGACAATGTGGACAAGCTCACGTTCATTAAAATGAACCAGGCATGGATCCCACGGGACTTTTCCGTACCTTATGCAGAATAGCAATGGATACCGACCTTACCCACCCATTGTTCCATTTTTGCTCTTTCTCACTCTTTTGGGGTGTACCCTCATTTAAAATTTGTGAAAAGAAGCAGTGTTGGCTACCTCGTCCTCCTCCTCAGGGCCAGATTAATGTAGGGGCTATTGGAGCTGCAGCTCCAGGCCCCTACCTTTTATATAGGCCCCGGGTTGGCCATATTCACTGTTACCGCTCTTCTGTCACTTGTAAACACAGAAGTCTGGCTTCTATGCTCGCTTCCCCAGGCAGCACCCTCAGAACCTCCCCACACAGCGTGAAGGCCGGACAAGGAGGGACAGTTGGCGATGCATGGATGTGTTTATGGGCTTCAGAGACAGCATCCCATGTTGAATTAGGCATGCATGGCTGCACCCTTCCTCCTCTGGGTGCATGGCAAGGCACGGCCCTAAGGCCCTTCAAAATCCTCAGCACCAAGCCCATGATGCTGTTAATCCGGCCCTGGTCCTCCTCCACCGCCGCTTCCACCTACACCGCCCATAGGTGTGCGCAGCCTATTGCATTAAGGTGTGCACCCCAAAGTTGAAATACACATGCATGTGTTTGCCAGCAGGGAGAGTAATGTATCGGGGCCATGTACCTGTAGGCAAGGAGAAATAGAGCAGAGCAGGTCCCAGGGAGATCTTTCCCATCTCCTCACTGGCAATGCTATGTGCCCTAGGTGATTAGGGTGTGCCCAGGCACACCCAGCACACCCTGTGCGCACGCCTATGTCACCGCCACATCCACCACCACCTCAACCTCCCTCCTACTCCATATGGGCCTCGTCCTTCAGAGATGAAGAAGAACATTGTTTTATTTTTCTGTTTTTTTTTGTTGTTTTAAGTTATTTCCCTATCCACATTTGTTTGCAGAGCACTTGCCATGCTCTTAATTACGTTTTGCTGCCATTTGCAGCACTCTAGCCCTTTCCTTTGGTGTTTTAGAGCCATTTTAGTGCCTTAAAGTTCGGGTCCCCATTGACTTCAATGGGGTTCGGTGTCCGGGAAAAGTTCGGTAAAAGTCCGGGACACGGACCCGGACTTTTTTTTAAAGTTCGGCCGAACCCGTCGAACACGGACATCTAGGTGTCCGCTCAACCCTAGTTGTTAGCATGTATTATCTAATTTTTTACTCCTAGCACAAGTTTTATGACATATTAAAATTCAGATTAGTTACATCCTATCTTCCTGTAGTTGCTGCTCCTAGCCATCACTAGAAGGTATAAATGGAAAGTATGAAACATACCCATTTACCTCAATACAAATTCACCTCTTGTCTTCCCTTCTTGTCTTCCCCCCTAGTGGTGGCTTGAAGTAGCTGCTAACGTTAAACAAACCGCTAAATGCACTGTTGAAACACATGTATGGTACTGACCTTCCTGTCAAAGGTTTTGTCATTTTATGTAGCTATTTCTGGGATACAGGTCAAGGACCTCCACATCTACAGATTTATAAGACTCAGACACACTTTCAGTCTGCTGCATAAACAATGAAGGAGAAGCAGCAGATTGTTGAGGCCATCCTTCTGCTCACTCTGCTTTTTCCCACTGTTAACTTGTTTATTTCCCAGGGCATGTGCACTGCAGAACAGTCCATCCAACTTTTAGCTCTGGCACTCTGGCTGTACAAGAGACTGCAAAAGACTGATATCAAGACAGCCTTGGGCATTACCCACTAGCTGCATTAAAAAAAAAAAAGGTTAACCTTTTAAAAACTAATAATTAACACACATTTTATTCTGCAGGTAAAAACATTTGCATTTATTATTATTTTTTCTAGGCAGCCTGCATAGCAGGGCAGGCAGTTACCTGAGAGCAGAAAGATCAATGGACTACGAGGACGCTCACCAGCGCCCTTCATAGTGAATTGATAACTACAAGCTGTCAGCCACAATGGCTCATGGTACTTGTATTGCTTTCATTCGCAGGAAACTGTGAATGAATGATGTGGCCGTACAGCCATGCTGTTTTCAAATTTTGTCAGCGGGTGTGCGGAGAGGATCCCCTGCCCGCTGACAGGGGAAGGAGACTTGGGGAGAGGAAGGCTGCAGATGCAACAACATGTTACATAATCTACCCTAAAAATGGGTGTAACATGTTCCAAAGGTGAAACCTATCCTTTACAAAAAAATGTTTTTCATTAAATTATTACTACATTAGCTAGGTTTTCAATGTTGCCAAATCTCATTATGTTTCCCAGTACATACTTTAAAAGCAGGCACTGAGCCATAATATACACCATTATAAAAAAAAAATGAAAAATCAGCACAAGGGACATTGCTATGCAATGCAATGTGATGAACCCTTTGTGCTGCTGTCTCCTGGCTTAGTAGTAAACTTCCTCCTCCGATTCTCCCCACCCCCTTTGCCGTAATCTTCCAGTGCAAAGAGGATTAATAGAGCTAAGGGAGCTGTAAAAGTAACTTATCAAGAATGCCCACCCTGTTCCATTCACAGAAGCCATACTACATCTTCTATGAATGAAATCTATCTAAATGAAGCCTGGGTGGCTAATTGAAAGGTCTGCCTCCTCCATTCATAAAGTGCCTTATAGACTTATAGAAGCTATAGTATGACTTCTACGAATGAAGGAGGTGGGCAGAAAGGGCAGGCATAGTTGAACATTCATGATGTTGTTGTGATGACACCATACTAGAAGATTAACGAGGTGGGGGGAATCACTACTAAAGCCTCGTACACACGCAGCGAATTTCCGCCGACCGGTCCTCCGTCTTTTGTCCAGAGTGCGTGTCTGTTGGTTGGAATGTGCTCTAGACTGCAAATGAATTTTCCCGTACGACAAAATTCTACTTCAGAAGTGATGTCAAGTGTTGGATTGCTTTCTATGTGTTCTTTCTTCTCTGAGCATGCCTAGTCTTGCTCATAAGATTTTTCCCCATTGAAATCTGTACTAATGAGACGAAAATCGGACGTGTTTTGACGGAGGACAAAAATTTTAATGCCTGCACACCAGGATTTTGTCAGCCGAAAAGTCGGAGTCGCCTGTTGAAAGCACCATACTAACAATCCGAAAATCGGCAGATCAGTCGTCGGACGAAATTTCCCGGCCAAATTTCTTCTCGTGTGTACGGGGCTTAAGACTAAAATTTCTACTAAATCAGGAAACTGTAGCACAAGGAACACATATCATGGATAGTAGGTAACATTTCTTGTGCTTTTTTTCCGTTTCTGTTTTTCCTAAACTTTAAGCACTATATTTTATCAGTTGGGTGGAACTATTCTTTAATGTTTTGGCTAATAAGTGATTTAAAACTGGTGATGCTGCACATGTTATGTTCTGGTATTGCAAACATCCTTTGAATTTTAGAGTAAATATCTTGAGTTTCACAAACTATTAGGGAATATAAACTTGTTCTTGTAAATCATTAATCAGTGCAGAACATCATATCTCTATTAAAAACACTCATTAGAATGTAAGTCACATAAAGAAGATCCTGTTATAGAACACAAGGGGAAGTCTGTCAAATTCCCTGAAACATACAGTAACTCTTCTAATTAAAACTGTGAATTAAAAATAAAAATACTACATTAATGGAAACTATGTGAGCATCTTTGCAATGTAAATGCTAATCCATCCCAATTAACAAACAACACTAAACTAATTACTTTCATAAACAACATGATTAATTCACTATCACAGTGTGACATTTGTGGTATTTTAGGGCTTTGCAAATATCTCTATCCTGCATGGGAAATAGCTTCAGGTTGCCATCTGCTGTTTAGGTAGTGTAAAAGAATCTAACAAAACTGGCATTATCGTTGAGAAATACCACTTGCTAAACAGTTGCTGCAGCCATAAGAAAAATGTAGAACACAGCACCAAATGTAGTACAGTGTTTAATGCTACATGCTAAACAGTCATTCAGGAAGAATTCAAGAATATGATGAGCTCTAGATTAAAGCAAGACCTTGTTGTAAAACAGGATACTGTTGAAATAAATACTTATAAATTTAATATGCAGCTTAGGACCTGACAAATGTTGACTACCAACCCTCTCCAGAGTAGCACCATGATACTAATATTAATTACGTAGTGTAAAACAGGATAAGATACTATTACAAAATTGGAGTGGAGTTTGTGTTTTCAGACCTGCTGATATACTGAGAACAAAGAATAGCAGTTGGATGCGAATGTCCTCAAATCTTCAGGATATACCAGACTGTTATTTAGGACATTCACAAACATTGTTGGACATTTTCAATCACTTTTAACCAGTTGCAACCAAATGGTTTAATGCATGTCATAACTTGCCTTGATCAGTTTGGTCCTTTCTGTGACGAAAAGTGGGTTAAAAGTGCCTGACAATGTCCAGCATTAGAGGAACTACTTGCAAAGACATTGGGCTCCATTCGCAATGCTTTAACACAAGCTTTATCTATGTAATAGTAATTTCCAAATCTTATTGGACTTGCCATCATGTTAAACATTCTTAGTTAGAAATCACCTTTAAAAAAAGTAAATCAAACACTTATAGGCATGCTGCTTTGTTTCCCCAAATGATGCAGAGGAGTAAGGATTGCAGGGAAGCCAACATTTCTGTGAGTATGAGATCCCCTGGTCTCCTGGTCCCTTAGTGCTGATCTCATTTTCTCCCCATACATTAGCTGTTTCTGCATTATCTCCCCAAACTACCTTGTGAGAGCTCAGTTGACGGGGCAAAGGCATCTATGTGTTCGCATAGAGGCAGCTTAACCAGCAAGTGCTGTGCTATAGTGCACATGTATGAGATTTCTGAGAAACCAACCAAAACCAAAGGTTATTACTCCATATTCATGCTCTTTAGACCTTTCTGCTGCATTTGACACCGTCGACCACCCACTTCTCCTCAGTAAATATCACTCCCTTGGCCTCTGTGACTCTGCTATTTCCTTATTCTCCTCCTACCTATTTCAGCACATTCTCAGTATCACCTACAACTCTATCTCCTCTGCTCCTCTTCCTCTTTCGGTTGGGGTACCCGAGGCTCTGTCTTTGGGCCTCTCCTATTTTATCTCTAAACCTCCTCCCTGGGTCAGCTGATAACCTCCCATGGCTTCCAATACCACCTCTATGCCAACGACATCCAGATCTACCTCCACTCCCCAGTTCACCCCCTTGATCTCATCACATATCACAAATTTACTGAGCGACATATCAGTATGGATGTCAGACCATTTCCTCAACCTCAATCTGTCTAAAACCGAGCTTGTCCCTTATCACCCCCTCAAAACTTTACCATTGAGACTCTGACCTCTCCGTCAAGCCACACATCCAATCATTGGCTAAATCTTTCCACCTTAGCCTCTGTAACATTAACAAAATTCCCCTTCTTAACTTATGACATCACAAAACAACTTATTCAATCCCTGGTTATCTCCCACCTTGACTACTGCAGCTCCCTTGTTGCTGGCCTACATCTACAC